>NW_019154105.1:41115559-41188444 GCF_002288905.1 Enhydra lutris kenyoni
AGGTACTGGGAATAATGCAGTAAATGGAGCAAAGTTGCTTCCTTAATGAAATGTTTATTAAATGAACAATACAGACTGTAAAAAGAAAATAAGTGAGTAAATATATAATGTTCTTGATGGTTTTAAGAGCCTTTAAAATAATAAAACAGGATGAGAATAAAAAAAAACAGAAGTAAGGGGTAAAAGTAAAGATTTTCTGCTATATAGGGTGATCAGAAGGTATTTCTTAAATGGAGTGAACTAGCAGCCATCTGTAGGAGCTGAAAGATAGATGGATGAAGAACATTGCAGCTAAAATAAAACAATAAATAAAAAGGTTCTAAACATGGCTGTTCCAAAATAAATTTTTATCCATGCCTCATCAAATCACATTATACACATTATACTCCAGAAATACCAGAGTTTGCATTGTTGTCTGTGTTCTGGTCTTTATATGTTTTTTTTTCAGACTGTTCTTCCTACTTGAAATGATCTTCCTCTCAGTCCCTAAAACATTTTCTTTAGGAAGCCCTTTTAGAATTCAAACAAAATAATGATGCTTAAAATATTGTTTAGACATCCCTCTTCCTTACTAAATAAATTCTTCAAGATATACAACTGTGTTTTATTCATCATTACATCCACAGTATACCTATGGTGTGCTGCAGTTCCTACCAGATACCTGACACCTGGCGTAAGTAGGTACCTCATATATCACCGATTAATATTGTATGCTAAAATCATGAGTTATCAAAAAGTATATATTTTAAAATATAAAGTTAAAAGGCTTAATGTAATTCTTTATAACAATACAAAGATCTAGTAAATGCTTATTGTATTCTAATTCAATGTTTTATATGCTTTACATGTAATTAGCTTTTTTAAACTTCAAAATTAAAAAAAAAAAGAAATGGAAAAGAACAAACAAAAGATATTTACTCTTCTACAGCACAGTAAGAAAAAAAAATATGGAAAGAAGAGAGCTGCACCAAAGTTCAAACTTTAATCAACAAAACTTCTGTCTTTAATCTAGCTGCACAAAAGTTTAAATCAGGAGCTTATCTTAGTACTTCATAAATATACTAAATTAGGAACAAGATTAATATATATCTGAAAACAAAATAATGCATCATTTTATTACAAGAGTTTACACAGCTTCAAAGAGCAGATGTTTTGGTTCTACCAAACTGTGGTTGACAAATTTGCTAGCAGTGGGAGTGGAAAATTACTTTTCATTTTTAGAAATTATTTGATAGCATTTACAGACCTTTGCTATCTATCACATTGATTAAAAGCTGTCATTTGCAGCATTTATAGTCTTCAAGTACGTGTCAAAACAGTTTCTAGCCAATTCGAATGCTCTTCTGAAAAGGCATATTAAACCAAACTGGGGTATATATCTCTTCTTTTCTTAGGCAATACATCAAAACTGTGTAGTAAGGTACATTCTAATATAGTATGAGAATTTCCCTGATTAAATTTGGAAAGATTCTTATCTATCACTTACAAATTTGGAAAGATCTTTAGATTCGAAGATAAATATGAACAGATAAGAAATACTGCCTTGAAGTGTCACGATGAAATGGCTGCAATTTCCATAAAAGCAACAATATCACAAACCCATTTACTCTGTGGAAACAAATATAATTTCAGGGAAAAAAAAATCTTTTACTGAAGCTTGTGAATTGGTAGCTAAATTTCCATAAGGATTTCTCATAATCATAAGGAATTTCTTACATGGATACTGGGAAAAAAAAAAAAAAAAAACAACAAGAGAGAAAAGTACCCACTCTCTCTCATCACTTAGTCTCAGGATTTCCCATGAGCTGACTCATGAACACACTTTTATTGTAGATGTACACTTCTGAACACATTGTATATTCCCAAAGACTTTCATTAAATAAATAGCTCTTATTTTGAAGAATGTGTTTATATTTAGGTACTTTTTTTTAAAGATTTATTTTATTATTTATTTGGGAAGGGGAAGAACGGAGAGAGAGGGAGAATTCTAAACAGACTCCATGCTGAAAGTGGAGCCTGACAGGGAGCTCAATCTCAAGACCCTGAGATATGACCTGAGCTGAAACCAAGTCAATATGACAGAATCAGGCATAACTGACTGAGCCACTCAGGTGCCCCAAGAAGGGATTTATATCTAGATAGTTTTTGGTAAATTCCTAAATAATTGTAGCTTTTGATTAGTTGTATAAATTTTCCACTTCGTGTGATGTTTGTATTGTATATGAATAATATTTTAATATTCTATATCACTAAGTAGCATATATATACACACATATATAATAGTTTATATTATATAATATATGCATTTTATTTCATGAATTTATTTTTCATTCAATGTACATTTTCTTGATTCTAAGAACTAAGAAACCAATCATCAAGTTTGGTTTCTGAAAGTTGTTAAGTATTCAATAAATGCTTGTTAAGTGGGTTCATTAATGAAGACTGTATGCTGAGTGAATATATCTGTATATGTGTAGCTTTATTGTTAGCTAAGTAAAATTCAAAAGGGGAAAGCAAAAAAGAATGAATACGAAAGATAGATTCTTACAAAAATGTTACCTGAATGATCGAAGCTATAAAATGAGATGGGAGGGATAATGATGGAAATATTGAACACGCTTCTTAAAATGAGTTAGTCTTGTGTTGGGGTTCCTGATTGTTTTAAGAACTAATTTTTTTAAGAAATCATTTTTTGTATTGGATCAAACTTACTTTTTTTCTCTTTTCTTTTTCTTGCCCTAAAACAATAATTCCCCATACCTTCAAAAATTTTTATTGACATTTAATATTTTGAAGATCTTGAAATAATTTTGAAACATACATTCCTTAAAATTTGGCCAAAGGCTAATAGAGTTTATTTGTATTCTTCCTTCTTTTTATCTTTCATTGTAAAACATGTAGATTTCAAAACATATTTTGATACAGATAATATGTTTTTACATAAAATGGTTTTAAAACTAGATATTATATACATTTATGTAAACACTTAAAATATATATTTATATCCCTGTAGAAATATAATATAACTGTTAATCTCAATTCAGGGAATATTGTTAAAGACAGTACTTTTAAATATTTATTTATTTTAGAGAGAGAGAGCAAGAGCAGGAGAGACAGAGGGAGAAAGAGAAAGAATCTCAACCAGACTCTGTGGTGAGCATGGAGCCTGACTTGGGTCTCAATCTCAAGACCCAAGATCATGACCTGAAGTGGAACCAGATGTTGGATGCCCAAATGACTGTGTCACCCAGGTGCCCCTAAAGACAATACTTTCCATCTGAAATGATGGATTCTCATAAATTAATCCCTGATTATTATTTATTTTTTATATATATAATATATATATATTATATATAAATTATTTTATATATGTATTATATACATAATACATATATATGTGTTTGTGCATATATACATATACATATATGTGTGTGTGTGTGTGTATTTAAAATCTTATGACAATATTGGGGCTTGTGTTTGCTGATTTGATGGACAATTCAAAGTACAGTGGGTTTTCTTTGGACTGAGGACTATGAGAAAGTGAGAAATAATTATATGGATATCAGCTTTATTTGGAATATAGTATCACAAAAAGTATATTATTATTGTTCACTATCCTTAAAGATATTTATGATTTTTCTTTCAAACATCAACCTGTTTCAGAACCATGTTATTCTAAACCACATTCACTCAAAGACAGTATTAGATACTTAGCTGACTGAACACAACTTCTTTCCTCTTTAGTCAGATAATTAGTGTAAGAGTTAGACTAAGCAAATAAATAAATGCAAAGAGCCAAATATAGCATATCAATTAAGCTCTGACTCTTAGGAAATTACCATCCCTGAGTAATGCTGAGTCCAGGGACACACACATGTCTACAGATATCTTTAGGATAGGTACACATATACAAATTGCATAAACAAGTGCTTGTGTGAGTTCTTTGCTTTTTCTTTATAAATTTTCCACTTATTTGTTCTCCCTGGGAAATAGTAAAATTAATGTTTTCTTCTTCCCTACCTAGTTTTCTAATGTCCTTATAAATAAACTTATTTATTAATAGCCTCTTTACACCATTGGCCTGCAGGATAGGAAGATAAGTATATGTACATGGCATCAAGGGTACTCTCTCACTTTAACTCTATTGATGTGTCCCTTCAGTCAGACTCAACCCTGTGACCACTAAAAAGAAATACACAGGAAAAAAAAAGACCCTTTCATCATATAATGGAGGAATTTGTTGTGTAAATGCAAGAAAGATTCAGTTTATATGGATGATAATAACGGAATCAGAAAGCCATCTTTATGATACATAATTGATATAGCTATCCAGAATGTAGAGTATTGTATAGATCTACATAATATGCAAAATCAGATCCAGCCATCAAACTGAAAAATTCTACTGAAGGTAATCCTGCCCTTCAGACCAGCAGCAATACTAAAATGAAATCCAGATTATTTTATCTACATTTTCTACATGGGAGATAGAGATACACACACAGACAGATAGATGATGGATGATAGATAGATAGATGATAGGTAGATAATAGATGATAGATAAGTGGTTGATAGATGATAGATATAGATAGATGATAGATGGTAGAATATATGCATACATACATATATTGTGTGCTACATAAGATTTACTGGTTAATTCATTTAACAGATACTAATTACTTATTTTATGTTAGACACTCTTCTAGGTACTGTGTATTTAGCAGTAGACAAGACAAAGTACTTTCATGGAGAAAATATTCTAGGGGATAAATATCGACCTTGTTATTTATATAACATGTTTAGGAGAGGAAGCCATTATAATTAAGATGTGCAAAGACTGTCTTCCAGGGCAGGTAACTTTTTCATGTAGACCTGAAAGAAGTCGTCCAATAATACCTGTGATTTAGTAAATAAGAAGTATGATAGCTGTTCTTCCATGTATGGCCCCTAATGAGCCGTGGTTTTAGTGTATATGCCCTTGAATTGACTCTAGGCTGACCTATGACTGCATAAACCGACTGCAGTAACAGCGCCAATTCTGACACTACGTTTGAAGATGTCCAGTTAGCTTCCCTTTCCTATTCCTTCGAATGTTTGTCATTGGTAGCACTGAGTTGCTAAGTGAGAAGTCCTTGGATTTGCTGGAGACACCACGTGGAAAAGTGATGTGTAGAGGCCACATGAAGAAGGGAACCCGCAGGCTACAAGGAGAGGGAGTGGATGAGGTTTAACTGTCCTAGCATCCCAGTCCAGCCTAAAGAAGACCTGATGCTGACCTTTGTCAACATCTGGAGCTGTTTTATGGGCATCTGACCTGTTCAGCTCCCAAGGCCCTAAGCTTAAAAGGGCTTGCACTTAGACAGAATTGCCCTTGGTAAACTACTTCTGCTGTTTCTATCAAGAAATTCTTGATTTTTTAACACACATTTTTACCTATGTAGCTGGTTCTGCCAGCAACTGAGGGTCATTGCCTGAGACATAAAGTGACACCAGCAGAAGGACTGCAGAACTGAATCCAGTCAACCCATAGAACGCTGAAAGACAAGATGCTTTTTCTTTTAAACCTCCAGGGAAGTTTATACATATGGTTAAAAAAAAAAAAAAAATCTTTGTTTAGAAGAAATGAAGTTTTGGCAAGATTGCCATTTCTCAGCACCATGCAGGTCATTTTGCAAGCCTGTAGGCTCTTCTTGATAAGGAGTGAAGGGGTCTTACAGAATTCACCATTTATTAAGAATTAAATTATACAATAACTTTCACAATGTAGTAATGGAGGTATAAGGATATTAAGGCCTTACTTTTACATTGTCAGATTTAAGACAATATAATCTAGGATACCAGTAGGAGAATTTACTGCCTAAGGTCAATGCTAAGTTATAAATTCACTAAAACATCTGTGACTTTTTTCCTAATGCAAAGATTGGCATAGAGTCAGAATTCAATAGTGCTGACTGAAGAGACTGCGTCATGTTAATATGGATCGTTTCAGATACCTTCGTGAAGCAGGGACAGTTGATCATATTATTTATCAGGATTCAATCTATCTTAAATACCGCTATCTTTCATAAGAGGTAGAATGTTCCAATGGTCACCTTCCTTTCATGACTGAGGTAACTTATTATTGGTTTCCTATTTCTGTACCTCTTCTTTATTACCATCTGAAGTTGGATTATTTATAATATACTCAGATTTGAAAGCCTTTCAAAAGAATTTATGTTTCCTTTTACTTCACTGTCAAATCTCTTAATCTTTGTCACCATTTTCAGAGGACATTTAGTTTATATTTCTGCCAAGTAAACCTGTCTACCTATAGAAATCGTGAAAGAATCTTTTATGTCAATAGTGATGGAGTACATGGCAACACTTTATGTTCAGTGCATTTTGATTAAACAAATGTTTAACTCCTGAGTTGTAGTGTTTCAACTTATAGATACACTGACCTATATATTATTGTAAAAATTTTACCTCTTATCTGTCCAAATCATAACATTCTTTATTGATCATTAACTATATTTTAATTACTTATTTTAAAACATATCCCTCAGCATTTCCAACATCATCACATTAATTATTAGTTCAAAGTTGACTATGAGAACTTCCTAATAAAGAAATTATATTAATGTGTTTGGGCCTCAGTTTCTTCAAATGAAAAGTGAAGATAAGTGTGTATTTTTTTTTATATCTAGAGAAAGATAAATATTATGCATCACTAGAGCTATAAAAATTTAAATGTGCCTTACTTTCAATGTTGAGTGGCTTAAAACACCCATCTAAATCCACACCCCTCACCAACGGCTCTAATGCCCCAGTGATGTGACCTCACCGGCCCCCTTGACTTCTTTCCTTCTACTGCCTCCCTCAATCCCTGCCCTGCAATCAGACTGACTTGCTAATCTTCGAAAACACTAACATTTTTCTTTTCACCCCAGATGCAACACATGGGTTCTTCCCTTTCTCTGGAGGTTATATTCCCCAAAGCTTTGCACAATCTTACTCTACTTATTCCTTTCCTTCAATTATTCTTAATTTTTCCTTTCCTCAGAAATCATGTCCTGATCATCTACACATTCCGCTCTTTTGTTCCCCTTTTCCTGGTTTATTGCTCATATCACTCCTTAGAATTTGAATGTCTGTGTATTTTACTTATTCACTAACTCTCTACAAGAAAGTAAGTACTCGGATTTCATTTTAACTAATGTTTAATTTGCAGACTCTAGAACTAATGCATACTTGCCAAGGTGGATAAATCAAACAGAAAGGTGGAATGTGCAATCCAGTTAAGTGGTCCTTCAACGTCGAATGCATTCATAACTTCAGTGTTCCCTTCCCTGTATCCACTCCCTTTGGCAGGTTCTACTTCATTGCTTGTCTCTGGGCTCATCTTGGTGGCTTGATTGATCAACGTGATGTTAGCAAATGTGAATAAACAGAGGCAAGAAAAATCATTGTCTGTTTGGCCTGCACTGTTACCCCTGAGACACTATGAGAGCTGACTGGTTTGGGCTAACCTGCTAGGATTTACAATGTGGAGCAGAGATGAGCACTTTCTGTCATTTCAATTGAGACTGTCCTAAATAAGTTTACTTGTAGTGAATACCACACATGTGCACAAGCCCAACCATGACAAGAATGGCCTGGACTAGTTTATTTACTGGACTGTAGAGTCAATAGCTTTCTTAAAGTTTATTATTACATTTCACTGAAGCTTGGTGGTTGCATGTAGCATTATTGTGGCAATAAATGATAGGATAATCAACAAGGTTTTAATATCCGTTTTACTTCCTTCATATCATTACAAAGTAGTGCATTCTCCTTGTAGCAAATGAAACAAACAAAAAAGTCAAAGAAAACATTATCTTAAATTACTCCCACCACTCTCATTCAAGTGCATGTGAGGAAACTTATGTGAATAGTCTGATGTGCATATTTCAATATTTTTCACACTAATAAATGCTTCAAAAAGTCTGCATGTTACTGCATATTACTGTCTGACAGTAATAAGACTGAATAATGCAGGGCAAATCAGAGCTAGTCAGCACTCCAGTTCTCCCTGTCCCCTGGTGTCAGCAAGACCCAATGGGGAGCATTGTACTACTACCAGTACCAATGAAGTAGAACAAGGTAGCGAAGGGTAGTTCACACCCCATTTTCCTTTCCCAATGGTGTCAGTGAGGCCCAGTGGGGAGTTGAGTTTATAACCTCAATCAGAGGCAATAAGTCAGGGATGATCATTGACCTTCTTTTACTTAGAAAGTATCAGCAAGACCTAGGAGAAGCTGCACCTCCATCCAACCCATCCAAAATGAAGTGCACATAAGTGCTCCACTTATGCAGCTAATGTGTGTGAGGCCCATTGAAAACCTGAACACACATACCTATTCAGCTCTGGTGGCTAGAGGACTACCTGTTAGGAAGAATGAACTAGAATCTGGAAACTCATAATATAAATCCAAAGTATCCAGGCATATCGTGTATCATACCAAGAACCAGGAAAATCACAACATGACTAGGAAAGGGCAGTCGATAGATGCCAACACTGAGATGAATCAGACAGTGGGATAATTTGGTAATGTTTTTTAAAGCAATCATCATGAAAATGTTTTAATAATCAATTGAGAATTATTTTAAAGCTAACAAAAAATGGAAAATCTCAGTAAAGAAAGAGACTTTATAAAAATAACTATGTAGAAGTAACAGACCAAAAACTGTCACTGTGTGACAGTAACCAGAGTTAACATTCATTATCATGAGAGTCACAGGGAAAAAAAGAAAGAGAATGGAGTCCAATAAGTATTCAAAGACACAATGGCTGAAAAATTCCCCAACTGGTAAAAAGCTATAAACTTACAAAAGAAATCCATACCAAAATACATCATAATTAAACTTCTGAAATCTAAAGACAGCAAAGTCTGAAAGCATGCAGAGACAAACAACACATTTCTTATAGAAGAACACCAATTTAAATGACTGAAGTTTTCTTATCTGAAACCATGGAAGCCAGAAGCAAAAGATTCAATATTTTTTGTGTTGTGGCAGAAAAGAATGGTCAACCAGAAATTCTATATCCAGTGAAAATATTCTTCAGAAATGAAGAAAAAATAGACCTGTTGTCAGATCAAATAAAACTAAAAGAATTTGTTGTTAGGGGACCTAAACTTAAGAATGGCTGAAAGAAGTTCTCTTAAGAGGCACCTGGGTGGCTCAGTTGGTTAAATATCTGCCTTCAACTCTGGTCATGGCTTCAGGGTTTTGGGATCAAGCACTGCCTCAGGTTCCCTGCTCAATGGAGAGTCTGCTTCCCCTTTTTTCTCCCCCTCCCTTCCCTCTCTTCCTGCTTATGCCCTCTCTCTCTCTCAAATAAATAAATAAAATCTTAAAAAAAAAGTTCTCTTAAAAAATAGAAAAAGATAACAAGAGAATATTTGAAATTTCAGAAGAAAAAAATTTAAAAAAAATATATGAAACAGACAATTCTAATTCTCATGAGTCTTAAAAGCCATATTTGCAGGCAGAAGCAAAAATTATAAAATCTGACATGGTGCTCAATGTATATGAAAAAATATTTAAGACAATTAAATTTTAAAAGGTTGAGGGTAAAAGAAAAATAAAATAAAATAAAAGATTAAGGGTGATGAGACCTAAGGGAAGTAAGATTTCTATATTTCACTTGAACTGGCAAAACTTCAATACCACTGAGAGCCATAAGTTACCAATGTATATTTAATACCAACTACTAAGAGAATTGTACAAAGCAATATGCTAAAAAACACTAAAAACAAATCAGGATGGAATACTAAAATATGATCAAAAATCTGCAGGAAATTTAGGAAAGAGAAACAAAGGAATGAGCAACAGAGGAAAAGCTGGAAAGAATAGTTAAAAATAAAGGCTTCCCTCATATCCCTCAACCATTTGGTTTGAAGCTATTATATTTTATGCATTTCACAACTGAGAAATGTTCATTTTATTTTGAAATCCTCTATTTCACTCAAAGTTACTAATTTTCTAGAACACAGAAATCATGTTTTTTTTGTTTTTGTTTTTGTTTTTTGTTTGTTTGTTTGTTTGTTTTTGTTAATCTCCTGTTGTAAATGCATGCCACGAAATGCCATTTGATTTTTGTGTCTAGCAAAGTGGCACTGCCAAAGAGTGGTTCTGGGGATAAAGATTTTCTCACATCCCTATCATCCATCCACTCCCAAGCCAATTAAATTAATCTAAGTAAAAATGTTGTGCATGATATTCAAATGTGGCTTCAAGAGAATCGCTCTAGTTTCTCTCTTACAACAAAGGGTTAGATATTCACATACAAGGATTCTTCATGGGTCGGTAAGAACATGTTTTCTTCTTGCCTCATAGAATTTATGCATTTGAGAGCTTTTATCTTACTATTACATGAAAATATCCAAATAAGATTTTTATATGAGATTTACAATTCAGATACTAGTAATAATCTTGTGTATTACCTGCTGTAAATCAGAAGTACATACATAAAAAGCATGAAAATTTGTAAGCATATTGCCTATTTTTTTCACTTTGTTAATCTAGCAATACCTTTTTCATTTGTTCTCATGGATTTAATGAAGTAGATATTATTTTTAATTATGTTTTCTTGAGTTTTTCATATCGGTGATTAGATGAATCAAAATGAACATTTTGAAAAGGAAAAAAAAAGTAACCAGTGAAGCAGATGCTTGCACAAATTTGAGATGATTGCTGTGAAGTGTGTGTATGTGTGTATGTGTTGGTTCCTTCTATAGGATTAGAAAATGCTTTTTGATATTCTCTATCAAATATTTTTTAACATGATTAGTATGATGTATTGTTCTTTGTCATTATGTTCACGTTTGCTTTTTGTAGCATCGGTTTATTTGATTTTCATTTCTCGTTACAAATTTCTGTCTTACTGTGTAGATTCTTCTTAAGGTAAATTTACTATCAGTTCAAATGTTAATATTTCAGATTAAAGTTTTTCTATCTTCTTTGTTTTTTGCAGTTTCAAGGTTTTTTGTTTGTTTGTTTTTGTTTTTTAATTCCAGTTAGTTAATATACAGGATATAACATTCATTTCAGGAGTAGAATTTAGTGATTCATCACTTCAACACAATGCCGGTGCTCATCACAAGTGCCCTCCTTAATCCTCATCACCATTTAGCCCACCCCCATCACCTTCCCAGCAACCTTCAGTTTGTTCTCTCTAGTTAAGAGTCTGCTTTAAGGTTTACCTTTCTCTCTCTCTTTTCTATCTTCTTAAAATATTTGTAATTTACCTGTCCTCAAAGTCCATTCTCTCTCTCTCTCTTTAATATTTTATTTAATTATTTGTCAGAAAGAAAGAGAACACAAGCAGGGGGTGGGACAGAGGCAGAGGGAGAAGCAGGCTCCCCTCTGAGCAAGGAGTCCAATGGGGGACTTGATCCCAGGAGCCTGGGATCATGACCTGAGCCAAAGGCAGATAGTTAACCGAGTCACCCACATGTCCCCAAAGTCCATTCTCTATTTGAATTCTATGACTATTCAAGTTTCGTCAATGTGTTCAACACTTTTCTCGGTACATGTACATATTTTCAAGCTTTTTAAAACTCAAAACTCAAAAGAATTTTAACTTATTATATTATCAACAGAACTAACAGTAACAAAAACAAAGGTTGTGGTTAAAATAATTTTGTGAAATAAAGTTAAAAGTAGAGACATTAAGTAGAGACAAAAGTAGAGACAATAAGACATTATTTCAAAAAAACATAAATCATGTTTTATATAGTATGGCTACATATGGTATCTAGTTGTTAAGTATCCAAAATTTGAATATAAGTTCCTTTCAATGTTATACTGGGGCATCCTTTAAAAGTATAAGTAAGAGAACATCCTTGTATTTGCCTTCACTATTTACTATTTTATTGGAGCCCAGGTATTGTGACAAGAGATATAACAAATCAATTTGTCACAACACTCCATCCACAGTGCTTATCCTCTTTCCAATCCTTGAATATACCAACATCCTCTCAATTCACAGTTTTGCACTTACTGTTCTCTTTCCCAATAAACCAAATTGCTCCTTTTTTTTTTTTTTAAAGATTTTATTTATTTATTTGTCAGAGAGAGAGAGAGGGAGAGAGAGCAAGCACAGGCAGACAGAATGGCAGGCAGAGGCAGAGGGAGAAGCAGGCTCTCTGATGAGCAAGGAGCCCAATGTGGGACTCGATCCCAGGACGCTGGGATCATGACCTGAGCCGAAGGCAGCTGCTTAACCAACTGAGCCACCCAGGCGTCCCCAAATTGTTCCTTCTTTTGCTTCAGTCAGTTCTCTGGCAGATGTCATCTCTTCACAGGTGCCTTCATTGATAATCTTATCAAAACTATAAATAAACAATCATTATCTCTCTCCCTCAATCTACTTGCTTTATTTTAAAACCATACCTGAAATGTAATATATTTCTGTGTCATATTTTTCTTCCCCCCAAATATAAGCTTCTTGAGGTCAGAAAATGTCTACTTGATTCACCCTAGCACATAACGAGTGTCTGACAGTTTTCTGATAGTCTACTGTACTATGCCTTCTGTAGTTGCAAGAAGGCAAATCATTTCCGAGTTCTCTGTTTTATCTTCCTGTTTGGTCATTTTCTTTTCACAAGATTTGTCTAATCTCTATAGTTTGTGATGCCTAACTAATTGGCCTTTCTAAAACTTTATTCTGGATAAATTTGATGCCATTTTCTTCAATGTAATATTTTCCAATGAATAATCTAAATGTTGCTCTAACCACACAAACATGGTTCATGAATATGCCTGCTCAAGCTCACTAGATGTATGTGTTTATACATTTATTAATTCATTTATACATGCATGCCTCAATAATGAATGGAATACATATCATGTGACAGATTTTGCACATGTGCAATTGTTAAAAACTGAATTTTTTTTCTACTGCTTGCCTGGGCTAATGGCTATGAATAAAAACACAGTTCATGTCATATCATCTAAAGAGACACCCTTCTTATAGCCTTCTTGGTTGTGCTCGCATAACTGAAGAGGACTTTTATCATCTACTAGCAGTGTGTACAACCATATGCAGTGGCTATGCTGATGAGCCCTCCTTGGTTTCTTCAGGAGATACCACTCTTTGATTTTGATACCACTCTTCTGTAATCCATGGCTTTAATCTAGACTTCACTATGAAATTTACCCCCACCATAAACAACTATTTATTTTCACCAATATGCTATGAATAATATATGGGTATAAATTTGGTCTTTCATATCCAATTCTCATTCTAGCAAAGTGCATAGTAGGCAGCATAAAAACACTTGTGAGATCAGTGATGAGAACAATCAAATTATCTTTAAGAAGAAAATATATTTATTATTTACTTAAAAATGAATAATATTCCTAGAAATGGAATAGGAGTCTGTTATGTCCATGGATCTGTTATGTCCATGCTTGGATCGAATGTAAGCATAAGTAAAAAGAAAAGCTCATGTTTGTACTTGAAGCATCTTAACAATTTAAGCCCACTTATCATTCTAAGTCTCCTAACTTCGGAAAGTTAGTAATCACATATTTCTCATGACAATGATTTCTGTTCCTCTTCTCTTTAGTAGAGGTACTCCCGGGAAGCAGTCTATTTCTTGGCAGTTTTGCATGTATGCATAGTCCTGAAACTAGTTTTAACTATTGTCAGTGAAAGTGGTATGTGTGGCTTTCAGGCCAGGGCATTTTAAGAAACAGGGATGCATCCTCCACATTTTCTCTTTCCTCTCTTGTAATCCGATTCCCCAGGAGACAGACATGCTTGCCTATAGGTGGTTTATTTGGGAGAAACTCAGGAGCAATATTTACAGGGAAGTGAAGGAAGCAGGGTTGAGGAGAGAGAACAGCAGAACATTTCTCTGTGCATCAGAGAGATACATCTGCAATAGAGTCAGCCAATACCACAGTGAGTTCTAAGGCTGGAATGGTCTTTCAGGGACAGGATTGCTGAAGGCAATGGAAGGATCTTTGCAACTCCATATTGACCAGTAATTGGTTGGGGACAATCTCTGAGGAGAAGAGTAATTTTGGGAAAGATAGCCTCTTCAGCCAAGGACAATTGAAGAGATACTCAGCTTTGAGCCCTCCACAGCCAATATGCCCATCAGTTGGAGAAATGAGTACTCCCATCCAAAGAAAGCAACGTACCACAGCATTAACTGTACTTCTTCCAACAAGATGCAGAATGCCCTGGAGCTTAAATGAATGGTGAGGTCATAACCTAGAAGGAGCCAAAGTACCTAAATTACTTTGTGAAGGGAAGCTACGCAGAAACATCCACTTATGAGAAGAAAATAAATTTGAATGTGTTTTAGCTACTGAAAGTCCAGAGTCTAATCGTTAATCTGATATATATGTTACAGATAAATTCTGTCAATTTTCTTCAGAATAATCTGTTTCTGATATTGCCCTCCCCTTCCCACCAGCCTTTTAAGTTAAAGGAATGAAAACTACATAGAGCAATTATACAGATGGCATAATGTTTACCAGTGTTGCTGGGAAACTCCTGTGAGAGGCTATATTTCAGAAGCATAATATCTGAAGTCATTGCTTTAAAATTATTCACCCCTGAGGGATCTTAAACTACATAGCGTTCTCTACCACAACTGTTTTCATGTGAGGTGTTAAAATCTAGTGATTGCACCTATGTATTCATTATTTGAGTAGTATCTGCTTACAGAAATAAATGTTTATTACTATACACAACTTCTGAAGTTTAAAAGGTATAATGTAGTCTAAAATTACTCTAAGCCTCGAAGGAAGACAATATAGACAGTCATACACACAAACACACACACACGCAATTCTTGAGAAATATAATCTTAAATTCTTATATTTCTTAGTTGGAACTCTAGAAAAAATCCATGACTAAAGGAATGATCCACATTCCCTACACAAATACAATTGAACTATCTGAAATAAATAATCTTGCTTATGTTGCCAGATACAATTCTGCTTATGAAATATTTCTGCATTCCTGGCCAAGTTAATTAAATGATTTAGAGCTGAGTCTTTATCCAGTACATTGAAATGTTGTGTGTGTGTGTATGTGTGTGTATGGGGGTATTAATATTTATGCCACATAGATTTTTCTTTCCTACATAAATTATATGGTTTGGAAGCCTAAAATGTATCAATACACTAGGAAATTTAGAAGAATTTGAAATTTAACTTAATCTTACAAAGCTAATTGAATGCCAGTTGTAATAGAGTTGTATGAAATAGTAAATGCTGGTTAGCATTGGGGTTAAACACATGACTTTTGAAATAAAAGTGGTCATGGTCTGGAATCCTTACTACAACTCCTACTAGTTGTGTATGACTGTGGATTAGTCACCGAGCCCTAATTTTCATATTAATGGGGTAAATTATGTCTGTGTCTTGTTGGACTTGCAAAGATTACCTGATATACATGTAATCATTTTAACACAGTGGATTATAGTGAGCAAGCATTCAAGATGTAATTGATATTTTTACTTTTATTATAATTATGACTTAAGCACATATAAAAGCAAAGTTTCATTTGAGAAAGCTGTTCAAAATAAGCACAAGTTTCTTTGACTTCACTGGTTCCCATGGTTTCATTATAGTTTAGGACACATTACCAAACATAAAGCACCTAAATAATTTAATCATCTTGTACCACAGAATAAACAATTGTTGGCAGTGGGAAAAATTATAGGTGATCAGAAATTGTTGCCTCTTTTGCATAACTCAAAGATCATATTTAATTTGAAATACATCTTAGTAATATTGTAAGAGACAAATGATTGAAGCTATCTGGTGTTCATGAAAGGACAGACTAAAAGCTCAGCCTCCTAAGACAAATATCCTGAGACCCGAATACAAATATAAAAATGGTTGTATATAATTAAGGTGGGGGTTGATAGATTACTGACTCTTAATTCTGAAAAAAAATATTTACTAGTTGGATGAAAAATTTCTTTTTCAATTTTCACTTTGCCTCTTAAATAATTGGAACTCCTTTAGTTCTATGAATGCTAAGTATTCCTTTTAAATCTTATCTTTACATAAATATTTCTCTCTGTTGGAATGTTCCTTTAAACCCTTACACCTAGTTAATTCCTATACATCCTTCAGATTTTAGCTTGTTTGTGACTTCTGCAGAAACAATTTTTCTAACCCCTCTTGAAAAGCCTAATCCATTTTTTATATGCTAGCACAGAGCTTGAGTCCTCTCCTTTCTAGCATATGGTTGTTGGGATTTTCCAGGTACTTTAGTGATTATGTGATTACTGTTTCTCCTTCTTAGAACATAAATTCAAAAGGAGTGACTCCATTCCTACTTTACAGATATTTTTCCTGGCCCTTAGCTGAACATCTGGTATTTATTTGATTATCAGTAAGTATTTATGGAATAGTAGATGAATTAATAAAAGCTGAAGGATTAAAAAGAAATCATCAAGAAATCGTAATGGAAAAAAGATATCAAAGGGATTTGTTCTTTGAATGGAAGTCTTTAATACTATAAACACAAAGTAAAAATCTGTGACAGGTAAATTCAATTGATTTTCCAAACAATAAATAACAATTTTTTATAGCAAAAGAGAATTTAAAAATCTAAATCTAAATAAAAACCTAGGAAAATATTTATAACATATAATACAAGGGTTAATATAATAACTGAAGGCAGGGTTTCCCAGCCTCAGCACTAGTGGTATTTTGGGCTGGATAGTTTTCTGCTGCGGGGAGGCCATCCTGTGCATTGTTTGTATTGCTTGGTAACATCCTAGGTCTCCATCCCATAAATGCCAGGAGCAATGCCCTGCTCTGCCCCTTCCCAGTTATGGCACAAAAATAGCCCCAGACATTGCCAAATCACTCCCAGTTGTGAATGACTGTTCCTAAATAGAGGACAAACCCAGTAAGTCTGGCCGAAGTTATATTTGAGAGGAACTGATATAAGTGCTTGCTTATAAATATCTTATGTGTAATTTGGAGCCATATAAATTGAAAATATTAGCATTGAGTCATTTTACTGACCTTCAAATGTTTATGACTTGTTCATTTATAATTCATATGTACATAGACATATTCATTCCACTTAAAATGGCCTAATTCATGACAGTGCATTTTGGTTCTATTATTCAGTTTTTCTTCAATTAAAAAAGATGTATGAAATTTGTTAGTCTCCCAGAGTCAATACATCCCTAACATAGACATACGTTATTTTCCATTTTTTTTCAAAATCAAGTGTCAATAAAATTATGCATTTAATTACATAGCATTCTGATATCTGTGCAATTTATCATTTTGTTTGCTTTACATTTTATTTAATTTAGTTTTACTGTAATAGACTGCAGCCTGTACTTCAGCAAGAAATGAGTTCCAGTTTCTCAGAGGCACTTTTTTCACCTTATTGTAAACCTGTCACATTCATTTATACACCAAATGCTTATTTAGGATAGAGGATTTTGCCTCCTACTTTTTGGACTAAGCTGATAAGAAATGAATATATTTTTTGCCTGCTAGCTCGCTTTCAAAGAAGATTAAGAACATAGGATACATGTTTAATGTATTTTAGCTGAACTCAGGGATCCAGTCAACTCGATATATCTCTGATATATCCTGTGTCTAAAGATCGCCTCGCTCCATAACAAGTATTGATTCAGTCAGAGCAAGACCTCCCTCTGACCAGTTTTGAAACATTGGAGAATGGAAGAGAGCATTTAATATAAGAAAAGACTTGCAGGATTTTACTACAGAAGGAAAATTTGAATGGTTTTCCAGGATTCCATCTCACTTTTCAAAATTTTAATGTGAGGCTTGGAGAGATTAAGTGGCATATGAAATGATCCACAGAACTAATTAATTGTGAAGTTGGAATTTGAACCCAGGTCATAGGTTAGCTCCAATTCCCACTGACCCAAAAGGAGGTGGAAGTAAAACTTATTGTAATATAGTTTTAATTTCAATCCTTAGATGCTTTGGCAAATATTTGGAAAGAAATTCCCAGGTCAATTTGAGCAACCTGAAGAGATCAAGCTATTTAGTAGCTACAGACATCACTTAGTAAAATCAGTCATACCACAAATCTACTCTTGTCTGACACAATGACAGGCTAATAAATCAAATGTAAGGAATATAAGTGTCTATGTGTATGTGTGTATGTAATTGCACATATAGATAGGCATACACAGATGTCTATCTAAGCTTATATCTCACTCTCCATATATATTTTCTGTTATGAATATAATAATACATTGATTCCACTATTCATGAGCTCCAGATAGCAGAATTAGCTGAGAGGAAAACATGCAAGTACATCCTACAATTAATAAAGAAAAGGCAATATCATAATCTGAAATTTAAAGAAAACAGGAAAAATGTAAATAAATTTGTCAAAAGAATATTTTCAGTTCTTATATTGTTCATTATGTAATAAAAATAAGATATCACATATTATATATCATATTATAATGAATGGCATAAATAATGTAGAGAGTTGAAGATTGGGTATCTTTTTGTGTCCTTCAAGTGATATCATGTATATCTATACCTTCTTTTATAATTACCTTTGTTTAGAAAATTTTCATTGGCATTACTGATTTAGGATGCAAATTTAAACATTTTATCAGCTATTATGAAGGCATGTACTGGTTTGCAAGTCTATTTAATAAAATCTGATTGGAAAGTCATTAAATACCTGGAAGTCTTATCTCATGTATGCCCTCTCTCCTTTGTACAGACTTCATATTCACTACTAAACTTCTTTAACACTCCACATTTCTGCCTAATAGCCATCATCACAATTTAACTCCATTTATTTTGCAATTTTTTTTTTTAAGATTTTATTTTTAAGTAATCTCAACACCCAACATGGGGCTCAAACTCACAACACTAAGATCAACTTGCATGCAATACCTACTGAGCCCGCCAGGTGACCTGGTTTTGTAATTCTTATTTGTGTCTTGTTTCTTTGGTTAGTATGTAAATTCTGTAAGCACGGGGATCAGGTCTACATTTTTCCAGTAGTACCTGAATGCACTAGACCTATAATAAGGCAGAATAAATGACTAAATTACTTAATCTATGTATAAGAGAAAATAAACTAAGATTGAATTACTAGAAAATGTACTTGGAAGGATGTGAAGTTATCAGTCCATTTATTTCCATTGGCAATTATCTAAAATAAAATGTTAGGAAGCACTGGCATACTCTGTTGTTCTGCTTTTCAATCTCCTAACTACCTTTCTTATCTTGCCTCTAATTATTCTTTTGTGTGAATACATTTGTCTCCCCAAATCCAAATATATAACAGCAACAATTCTGATTGTACACCTCTCTAAACCACTCCACATTAATACCTCAGTGCATAATTGATTCTTTTATGAAATTGCATCATCTGGGGTGCCTGGATGGTTCAGTCCATTAAGTGTGTGCTTCTGGCACAGGTCATGATCCCAGGGTCCTGGTTTTGAACCTCCTGTTGGGCTCTCTGCTCAGCAGGGAGTCTGCTTCTTCCTCTTCCTCTGCTCCTTCCCTTGCTCATGTGCTCACTCCCTCAAATAAATAAATAAAATCTAAAAGCAAAGCAAAACAAAACAAAAAACAAAAAAACAAAACCCTGCATCTTCTTTCCTGTTACAATGCTTAAGAATAATTATTACAAATATCACCGAATCGCATAATCAATAGCTCATGAGAAGGAAAAGTTAAATTGCATGCTGATGCAAACTTATCAATGGAAGACGTGTATTCTTTGTCACAAAAATCTTTTCTCCATAACACTGAAGACTTATAAAATGCCTTTAAGCTTCTTTAATTAAATTCTGATATATATTAGATGTTTACATCACTTCATGTAGGTAAAGTGGTCATCGGGAATAAAAGAAAAAAATACAGAGGAAAACATATATTTAACTCTTTTGTACTTCAGTTTCTTCATTAATAGATGGAAGTTTGAATTATACAATGTTGTATTTCTTCCAGTGGCATACTACCATGAATACCTATATCTAAAAGTGATCTCTTTCTCCACTAAAACTATATAGCTATTGCTGTTCAAGTTTTATTTTAATTGGCTCAATATAGTCTGAAGAGTTTATCTCGTTTTATAATGGCAAGAAATTTTGAAACTTTGAGCGTAGCTGGACATGGCCTGTTTCCTGATGGACTCTTAGTTATTTATAGCTTTGTCACTTACTGTAAGGACATTGGATTCCCAATGGATTTGGATAAATTTCTTATCTACAGTAGGTGTAGGTGTAGGATAAATTTCTTATCTACAGTAGGTGTAGGATAAATTTCTTATCTACGTAGGTCACTCAGTTGTTGGCTAATTTTCAAAGACCATGCCTCACCATTTTCCATCCTGCTCAGTACCCTTCATTTGCAATGGTTTCCTTTCCTCCCTTCTCTACCCAAACCTTTCCTACTTCTAATATGCACTTGCTCCTTTAACTCATTATCATCCTTCAGGTCTTAATGTAAATGTCACCTACTCAGGGAGCATTTCCTATATCAACAGAAAATAATTAGTGAGAAAATGAGAAGTTTATTTTGGTTTGTGAACTACAAATTTCATGATTACTCCTTGAATCACTTTGTTTCCTGAACTGAATGTCAATGACTTTGATGGTTTTTATCCAAATAATTCTCAACGATTTTGGATAATAATTATAATGCATGAGGGAATTTGGTGTGGTACAAAAAACCGATTTGGTTGAGACTTTGCATTTGCTGGAATTGAAAATACAGCTTCTGTAAATTATTATTACACAGATGTTTTTGCCTTTAAATAATTCAGATACAATTGTTATTTAACAAAATACTATCATACCTAACTAGATTAAATATTATTTTTGAGATAAATGTCATGTGAACTTAAGACAGTTGTTCAAAAATACTATTTTCCCTGTTGATAACAGAAATTATGAACTCCATAAATATTTATTTTGTAAGATGAAACCTTCCTATATGTAAAAATGACTTTTACCGTTTATATTTTTGATTTCCTATCCAAATAACACACTTATGTTTGCTTAATGTACTTAAAATTTTTGAAATAAGACCCACAATACTATTGGGTACCTAAAAAGTACATAATACTATACAGTATAAATTTATTTTGTTCATTAGGTAAACATTCCTGATAACTGAGTTATTAACTTACATCTACTGCTTTAAAATAATTTGATATTATGATAGTAATGATAATATTAATATTAGTTTGTATATTGCTAAGTATTTCAGTAGATGTACTTAAGAGAGTTACTCCTTGATGTATATTGAAAGCTATAATAATTTGCCCTCTAATATTTTCTCCACTGCACCTAACCTGAAATTTTGGCCATTGAAAAGTATTTATTAAGATTATTATTCTACCTTAGAATGATTCATTACCAAATGCATATAAGTGACTCAAAAAAGTTTTTATATTTAGAGTTAAGTGATAGATCTCGAGAATCTGCTATGTATTAGCTATTATTTTTTGTGTTTTCAAGTAAATTATAACAATATTGTCATACTTAAAACAACCCATTGTGCATTATTGTTTGCATTTGTAGAGTTTATGAGGTTAAAAAGATGATCAGATGTAGAACCAGAAACTAAAATCAGAGATTCTCATCATAAGACGGTTACTCATTTACTGATGTAAGACTAAATATTGAGAAATTATACATGTCAAACAATTATCATTGGTTAGACTCCAAACACTAAGATTGTCTTTAACATGGAATGAATGTCACAGGGAGGGGAGGCACAACTGGGTTGTGAAATTGCAACCATCTAGGCAAGTGTGTATGGGTAATAATTAGCAATTCACAAACAAGGGGATCTTGGTCGGACCTTTCTGGATCTCTAGTTGTTCTTCCATTGTTGTCCCGTTGCCAGCCACCAGAATTCTAGGCAATAAAACTTGACTATTTGCCTACTCCTTAACTCCACAAGAAGTTAAGGAGCAGTTCTCTATTAAATAATCAAAAGAAAATTCATTTTTACTCAAGGTGTATAATTTAAATCCACAAATTAGAAATCTTTAATTGAATATCACTAATTAATATTGACATTTTTATTTCTAAATCAGAACTTTACATTGTAACTTTTACATGTCATTCACCTGAAAATAGATGTAAAAACAATTCTTCCAGTGACGAGCTTGGTCCATTGTTATTGAAAATACCTATTTATTTTAACCTATTAGCACGATTATAAATTATTAATATTTATTCCAGAATTTGTCTTTTTTCCTCACTGGATTGACCCTTTCATTTGAAGCAGTAGGAAATAATCAGATAGCACTGGGATTCTTGGGTTCATTCACATTGACTTTGCAAAAGCAAAGCACCACTTTAGAATGAAATATAATGACTTCATGAATGCACTTATTGCCTTAACCATGATAAGCCTAACAAGGTGAGTAGTTAATTTTAAATTATTTCTCATTTGAAACAAATGCTTGCTTCATCTTTTTTTTTAATGTTGTATGAATAATCCTCTTAAACTAAAGAAAATTATATATATACTGAATTAAATCTATAGTAATTATTTTTTACAGATAGTATACCCCTGGTTCATAGACAGAAAATTGACCACTGCATGCTTGGCACAAGAATTTCTTCATATTTTTTTAATCAATTCAGAATCACTATAAGATGGTTTGCCAAGATAAATCTGCATTTTCTTAAAGCAAAATTACAATAACATCATTGTGATATTTTACAGTCACAAAATGAGAATGATGTTACAAGAGGCTTCTAATAAGCTCTTGCATTTTTACGTATTCTGTTTTGTCTTTGGTCATTGTCATCACAAGAGTTTGGTGGCCAGTACCGAAATACAGACCTAAACGGTAGGAGACACCAGGTTTATATATTTACAACTCAAATAGCATCTCCTAAAAAAACAAAAAAACAAAAAAACAAAAACAAGAAAAAAAATTGAACTGAATTTGGGAAGAAAAAATAAATGTTGACATGCTAAAATAAAAGAACAATATGATCATGGAAAAATAAACACAGAACACTTTTCAGAACAGCAATAAAAATCGTAAAATACAAAGTGGTACACAGATCTATGGGGTCTTGTACCAGTTGGTTTTATCCACTCCTTTATCCCAAGAAGTCCTAGATGTACTCAAAGATTCTTTTTGAACTGTCATGAGTTTAGCTCAACCTCCTTTGTTCCCTGCATGCCCCCATCTTATTATCCAATTTGTTTACCTCATTTAAAAGTGAAATTTGACTTTCAGTCCTCACTGATTTCACCTTCTGACAGATCAGATGGCATTCCTCTGCCTGATTGAGCTTTCTCCTTAACAAGGAGGGAGTTCTCACAATTGTCTTCCTGATACTGTCCTTCTTCATTTTTTTGTCATTTATATCACAACCTTGAAACAAGTTTCATGTAACAACCATGAACCTTGCCACAATCATGCCACTCTTAATTGTACTAGCAATCAAATGTGAAATGATGCATCAAGTTTGATATTTTACCTGCAAAGCAATAAATCTATAGCACCTGCAAATGTGAGTATTTTCCCCAAATGTATAATACACATCATCAAAACTCAGCTTCAGTTTGCAATGCCTAGGTGTTCAGTTTAATTTCTGAAGAGTAAACGAAGTGAGGTGTTAGAGATATATTTTTTAAAGGAATGGATAATATACTTCAGTAATCTTTTTTCTAATTAATGGACTACATGCAGTAAATTATTGCAATCATAGTAACTAAATATGGCATCAAAAGTAAATGTTAAATTGACTATATGCCTTTCTCTCATGTAGTTTTTTTTTTTCACATTTTCTGATCATCTAATAGAGATTTTTCTACTGAGTCCAAAGAATTATTTGTTTTTATAACTAATAGAAATTGGTTGACTGGTTTATATACATCCTTGGCAAGTATATGATCCCACCATAGATAGATTATATCTCTGCTCTGGACTTCTTAAAATATTCATCCCTCTCTTTTTTGACTCCTTGAAAGCAATAATTCTGTAATAACCTTATTTTTCTCTTTGAGCAGTTTTCTTCTTGAATGTTTTAAAAAAATTCTTCTGCAATCGAAACAGATAATACTCTGGTAGAAGAACTATAAATAAGATCAAAACAAATTAACAATTAGATAATTGTTTGAGTCCTAATGAGTATTTCCTCTTAAGAAAGGAAACATGAAGTCAAAAATATGAGATTAACCTTTATATAAAGAATGGTATTCAAAATGTTATTAAGTCATTAACTTTGGTAAATAGGCATTTAACCTTTGTCAAAATGCAACAGTGTTTAACCTTTGTGTTTAAAATAGTGCTTCTATTAGGTTTGCTTCAATTGCTGCAGATCAGATAGAAGCCAAACTGCCTCTACCTGAAATTTAAACTAATCCTGAAAAGACCTTTGTAGGAAGTTAAACCAAAGTTTGTTGAACTTTATTTTAAAACAGCAGTATTTTTTTTTTTTTTTTTTAGTTTTGCAGACCTTTGCATATATCCCACTTCCTGCTGGGTGGGGACAATTCCAAAATGCAGCAATGAAAAGCTGTTGCTGTTGTCTTTGCAGGTTTTTTTTGGAGGCTGGAAGCAAAGAACATTCTCTGGAGAAAGTATGTTTTAACGGTATTTTCAGCCAAATTTTGCAAACTCAGGAGATTCAGATTAACATTTATACTTTTGCTTATGGAAAAATACAATTCTAATGCCTTGCCATTTACTCACTGTTAATTTACAGTCATGGAGGAGAAAAGATATAATTGGAATTACCTATTATGGGCATACCAATAGTGTAGAAAACATAATTTCGAATCAGAAAGAGCTATTTTTCCTCCAAACATTTGCATCAGTCACTCTTAGCGATCCACTGATACATTTCAAATAATTTTCCTCTTTCATTAGAGCACACAGCTCTGTTTTCTGTGTGTTCTACAACAGATGTGATATTTGCAAGCATCTCAAGGGAAGGTATGGTTTCCCAAAAGATGGTTACCTGCACAGCCAAAAGGTTTTCAGGAGCCCCAAAAATCTAAACTAAAAAGCACAACTTTTCTATAAATAGACACAAGTAGAAAGTGATTCAAGGAGGTCCTGGTGTCCTTAACTGCCTCCTTTCCTCTGGTGAGCAGATCTTCAAACAGACATTGGAAGGTAGCGATAACAGGGCTTTCTGATGAAAAATCATAAAGAACAAATTGCAGGAGAAGATGGTCATCTTTAAAAAAATAAAATGTGCCTCCCTTTCAGAATGTGTCTCTGTAATGTAGTCTTCAGCATTACACTGAGACCCATTATATTACTTACACTTACATAGTCTATAAAATTGAGATGTGAGAGGTTCCGAACCTCTCAGTTTCCATGGGTGGGAGGGGAGGGAGGAGGCAAAACCTTAGAAGTGTCAACCAAAAAGAAGAAGCTGTAGAACAACTAAAAGTGTTTATTCGGGGTCTTAAGGATGGCAATCTAAGAGACAAGAGTGACCAAAATTGAAAGTGTGCTCTCAATTGCAACCAGGAAGTACAGGCTTAGAAAGGCAAAAACCACAAGGCTGTATAACTTGTTTTAAAGGGATTAAGATTGGTGGTGACAAGTTAAACTATCTAATACATAATTGGCTCTTTAGCTAATAGATGTTACATGATTCCTATTTCAGTTCAAAGTAGAAGGATGTGTTGCAGAAGGTGGTTGAAGGTATAGTTGACCAGTCGCAATTGACAAAAGTCAAAAGTCTACAGTGTTTGAAAAATTGAAACCAGAGACTAGCATAGGTCCTGCTTACTCAGTATTCTCCAGATCCTATTTTGAATGACTCCAATAACAATGCATACTTCACTCTGGAATCTTCCTTCACAGAAGAGAACACAGGAACCCATGCACCAAGCAGTACCAGCTCTGAAAGTTTTCAAGTAGGTGAAGTTTGTTTTGAACTTTTAGTGATCTTGCCCCTTATAGGTGTCTATTTCTCTCAATTTCTGGTTCTCATAGGTCTATTAACTGTCTCCACCTTCTCTTGGACTGTTAGCTGCTTAAACACTATAAACTCCAAAAAGGTTGGCCTTTAGGTCTACTTTGTTAAGGCCTCTGTCCCCAACTCTTAATAGCCATGCCTGGAAGAGAGGAGTGTCTTAGTAAAAGTTTACTAAAGGAAGAAGTAAATGAATTTAGCAATTAATGAATTATTGTCACATAATGTTAATTTTTAGAAATACATGTACATTGTAATAGGCCAAGGAACCACCAAAGCTATAGAAATGAAGCATTTGTTAAAAAAAAAAAAAAATGAGGAATTAAATCTGTCTCAAGACAGATTTTGTGTTAAGAGTAGATTCAAGCAGAAAAATTTGCAAGAAAGGGCATTTCAAATGGTTGACTTTACAATAACAAAATGAGTACATTACTTTGTCTTGTAGTAAAACTTACTTTGACAAGACTCATTTCCTCCTAAGTAATTGATATAGGGGAAGGAAAGTCTGCACTGTTATGAATGGGATGTCCAGTTTTGGATTTCCCACAAGAAGATTTACATGAGGATCCAGGTTGGGTTAAAGACAATCAGAAGGGAAGTAGCAAGCACAAAGCAGTTTATTAAAGCAAAAGTACACCTTCAAGGTGGGAGAGCAGACAGGTTCAGTGAGGTGAAACCAACCCCTACATCGTTTCAAGATTGGATATTATTGGGTCTCTCTGGGCTGGGAGGGGCTGTGACCTACAATGGCGTTTGAGGCAGGGTGCTTCCAATCATTTGGGGGACTTCTCCCACAGGTTGGGAGGAGGAATTTTTGACCTTTTAAGGTTTATACCAGAAAGTCATGGCAGCCTTTCTCCATCAGGTGGAGGAGCTCTTGTAATGCAAAAGCACTATAATGAGTCTGGGGGTTACCCTGAGGCAGAGGTAGAGGAGGAGAGGGCATGCTTTGCCCTTGTAGCTCTTGGTCTGTCAGCCCTAAGGTGTTGAGAGTCACTAGGTCAGGATGTTGAGCTCCAGGGCTTTTAATGTGTAGCTTCCTTATCTCCCTTCTTGCTTCTCACTCATGTGTCCATGATTCCTCTTCAAGGACTTGGGACTCAGCTTGGGGTATTCCTTCCACTGCTCCTGTCTAACACTAACTTACGGATCTAAAAATTAAACTGACAAAAGTGGACAAAAGAAAAGCAAATGGGGCACCTGGGTGGTTCAGTCAGTTTAGTCACTGACTCTTGACTGTGGCTTAGGTCATGATCTCTGGGTCTTCAGATCAAGCTCTGCATGGAGCCTGCTTCAGGTGCTCTTTCTCCCTCTCCCTTTCCCCTTCTTCCCCCTCCTCTTTATCTCTCTCTCTCTCTGTCTAAAAATAAATAAATAAATAAACAAACAAATAAATAAATAATTTGTGACAGTTGTATGTGACCCAGGAAGCATCTTAAGGAAATGAAGACCTGAAGAAACAGTTAAACCTGAGTGTGTTTATGCTAAATTTGATGAAGTGTGGCCGGCCATATAGAAACACGAGAGATCAAAAAGTGTGAGTAAATATAATTAACTGGAGGAAACTTAGCAGGGCTCATTTGATGGAATTGTGGCACTTTGTGTCTTGTGGATGTTGGCAAGTTACCTCCAGCATGAGGGTTTTATGCTCTATTTCAAGGAAGAAGATTGAGGGAAATGTCAGTGACCTTCCTGCTTCTGCCATTTTCTCAGACTCCTTCAGCTTAAAAGATTAGATGTACAAAGTTGCCATATTTGGGGGTAATGTGTACTGAACCCCATCACTGGTAAATAGTTGTTTATGAAAGGAAAAGTACCTTTTTTGTTGTTGTTGTTGTTCACACTTACTTTGAGGATCATCTAGAGTTTATTTTTCCAAATACATTTATTTTTTTAGATGTTTCTTTGGAAATCTGCTTGAAGACTACATTTTTTAACCAAATTTCTAGCATCTGGGATGAGCTCTTTCTCAGGTCAGACTACCACAACAAATTACCAAAGATGGGGTGGCTTAAATAACAGACATTTGTTTTCTCCAAGTTCTTGAGGCTAGAATCCAGGATCGGGGTGGGCCAGCATGGTTGGGTCCTGGTTAGAGTGGTCCTCCTGACTTCTAGATGGCCACTTTCTAGCTGAGTCCTCACATAGCAGAGAGCATTCTAGTGTGTCTTCCTCCTATAAAGGCACTAGTCCCATCTTGAGGGCTCCATCCTCATAACCTCATCTAAATCCAATTATCTCTCAAAGACTTCATCTCAAATATTACTATACTGGAAGAGTTCTTCAACATAGGAATTGAGAACAGACACAGTTTAGTCTATAGAAGCTCCCAATGCAAGATTTTATAAGGATCCACTTTGTGCCCACACCAAAACAAAACAAAAACCTCATAGATTTTTTCATCTGCAGATTTCTGTACAAAATATATAGATATCAACAGAAAAAGTAAAAATATCATAGCTCTCTTGACTCATAACAAAATTTCACCATTTTTTTTTCTTTTTGCAAGAATATCCCTATCCAGATTTGAGCTCTGTTTGAAATGTTACATATTTCTTGTGGAGCTAGCAGAAAAGACCAGAGAAATTAGGTAAATGCAGTGTACCCAGCAGCTCTGTCAAGATAGAGCCAATTCTTGAGCCAAGACGGAGCCTATGGACATCTTATTTCTGTTAAATCTCCTTTTAAGAGCTTTTACAAGCATTAATAATTTATGGCCCAAAGATTACACTTTTCCTCCAAGTATAGCAATTATAATATACATATTTGTTGAGTTCATGCTATGAACATACTGTATTCATTTTTTTTAAAGATTTTACTTATTTATTTGACAGAGAGAGAGAGAGATCATAAGTTGGCAGAGAGGCAGGCAGAGGGAGAGAGGGAAAGCAGGCTCCCTGCTGAGCAGAGAGCCGGATGCGGGGCTCGATCCCAGGACCTTGAGATCATGACCTGAGCCAAAGGCAGAGGCTTAACCCAGTGAGCCACCCAGGCACCTCATACTGTATTCATTTTGATCCTTTATAAAGATTGTCTCATTTTACTTCCTAAAAGTTCTATAAGGTAAATATGACCTTGACTTTCATTTTTCAAATAAGGAAACTGACACTCAGAGAAATTACCCCAACCAGCAAAACTAACAAGTAATTCAGTAGTGATTGAACACAAGTCTGATTTCCACCCAAGTCATTGTCACACATGCTGCTTCTTTCATAACTAGGGAATTTATATAATTTTGGAGGGAAAATATTGGAACAGAGCTACGGACTTGCTTTTTAATCCTAACTCATGCACTTAACATCTTTTGATACACTTGAAAACAAAACAAAACAAAACAAAAAAGTGTTGACATTACTTTTAAAAAATGGTATTCAATAAGAATTAGCACAAAGTAAGAATAAACTAGGAAAAGTTAAATGTTTTTATTTACCTAAGATTTATCTGATGGCCTTAATGTTTCCTGCAGCTTGATTGAACTGTAGACGGGCTTCTTGCTGCCTCTAGGCCCTGATCTCCCTTTCCTTACAGCATTTACTTTAGAGAGCTTATCACTGTAAATTATTTCTCTTTGTGATATATGTAAATTTTTAAAAAGACTCTAGCCAGTTGCACAACCCAGAAATGTCTTTCTCAAAGATCTGAGAGCCATCCCTTTAAAATATAACTATCAAAAAAGATAGGACTCCTATTTCTCAATCTCTGTGTGAGGGTTGGAGTCTTAACTTTGATGGGTGTCAGTTAGAAAACACAGATGGCCTAATTACAGAGAAAAACATTTGCAAACTCAGCAATAACTTAATATGCTTCAAGCATGACATCGAACAACCTCCCTTCTAATGTTCTAGTACTTTTCCACCAGCTTACCCTAGCAATGAAAAAGCCTCCCACCCTTTGTTTCAGCAGAGGTTGGTGCAGACTGAATTCTGGCCTCTCTCTCTTAGTGCAATATCCTTAAATAAAGCCTTTCTGCCTTTTTAACTTTGTTTGGTGTAATATTCACTTTGCAAGATTATACATATAATTAAGGGATACAATTTTCACTGAGATAAATGCTTTTAAATGTGGTACTGATTGACAATGAATTAGGTGAAGTCTCTCCAACTACCTTAAGTGAAGTTCATGGATTTTAGTTATTAAAAAGAAAATCTTTTGTTAAAGATTTTTTTAAATCTATTTGTCAGAGAGAGAGAGAGAGAGAGAGAGAACGAGCGCATAAGAAGTCATCCCTAACAAAAAAAATAAATAAATAAATTAAAAATCTGGGTCACCTGGGAGGCTCTGTGGATTAAATGTCTGCCTTTGGCTCAAGTCATGAGCCCATGGTCCTGGGATCAAGCCCCATATCAGGCTCTCTGCTCAGCAGGAAGCCTGCTTCTCTCCCTCCCACTCCCCCTGCTTCTGTTCCCTCTCTCGCTGTGTGTCTCTTTCTGTCAAATAAATAAATAAATAAATATATAAAGTAAAACATTCTTAGAACGGAATGCATAACCAGTTTTCAACAATCTAAGATTTTTGTTTACTTTTCCCTAAGAACTACTCCTCATCTAGAAATAAGGCCCTTTCAAACATGTTTGTAAATGACTTCACCAAATGATAAATATGGTTGAACTTGCAAACATTACCTGAGACAGACCAAATAGATTCTTTCTTCCAAAGAATTTAAAAATCATAAAATATTAATCTCTACTGAGACTATAATTTTATAATGTGTACAAAAATGTTGGTGAGCTATCAGCTAAATGCAATATACCATGGACCAAATAGAAAACAAACAAACAAACAAACAAACAAAACGGAATGAATTGCGGGGAGTTGGTACAAAATTTTTTTTTGCTGCAGAGAACTCAAGCAGTGGCCCTAGTTAGAAGCATATATTTTTAAGGACCCACGTCAGAGCCAAAATAAGTGAGGGAAAAGGCTAATTTCACCCCCATTGGCTCAATCAGGTGGGCCATATTGGTTGTGATACAACTGGTTCCTGCAGTTATATTTTCTCTATCCTGACATAGTTATCCTGCCTTAGTTTGGGACTAAGAAGGCAAATCTTTGGAAGAAGAGAATTTCACATTTGTAATCAGAAGGAACATGGCAATGAAGAGAAAAATATGTGCTGAGCAAACAAGGAAAAATGTCCTACAGTTGTAGGGACTCAGTATGACAAGTCTTTTCTGTGAATGACATGGGAAAAGCTAAAGCTGGAATATAAACAGAAATCTTAGGTTAAAATAATCCGTAGGATAACACTGGACTCTGGTAAAATAGTTTCTACAAAATCACAGAGAAAATGTGTTGAAGTAGTTTCCCCACTGCTGACTCCTGGACCAAATCCCTAGCTCCCTTCTTCACCCTCCTCAGGGAGAAAACCACTGATTTACAAAAATAAAGCATATACACCTAGTCCTCCAACTCACGTGCCAAGGAGAAGATTAAAATAATACCCAGGTAAACAGAAAAGAGATGGTTTCTGAGGCAAACAACAGCCCAGGTGAAATTAATCTTATCCAAGATGAGTTGGCAACAAAATAAAACAAAAAAGCAAAGAAGAGTGGAACATTTACCACCACTCCTCATATCGATAATAAGAGAGAGAGACAGAGACAGAGACAGAGAGACAGAGAACAACGCAAGTCCAAAGTGTAAACAAAAGTAGATGGAGAGAAATATATTGAAATTAAAAAGAAAGCCATAGATATCTTTTCAATAGAAATATAGTCTTTCATTTTATGGATTTGCCATAATTTACTTACCCATTCTCCTATATACTATTATAATCACCATTGCACATTTGTTTATTCCATTATAAACACTACTATAGTGAATTTATTTATGCATATGTCTTTGTACTTTCCTGATTATTTCCTTTGAATATGGTTCCAACAGATAAATTAGTCATTTAAGAGGTAAATATTTTGGATAAATTGTATATGTTGCCAAAGTCATTTCAGAAATTATTGTCTATGGATAGTAAAGCAAAGCAGATCTTTCACTGAACTTTTCCAGAATTAGCCATATAAAAAATTATTCAGTATATATTAAAAACCAAGTTAATTTGAGACACCATGCTAGGCTCTCAGTTTGCATGCAGAAATGATCAAGAACAAGATGGAACTAGTGTCCCCTAGCATAATAGGTCCAGGGACCATACAGAGCCATGAGTACACATGAGATTTACAGCATAAAGGAAAAAGTATTAAAATAAAATGAATAGTGTTATTTGGAATAAAAGATAAAGAAAATGTCTCTCTATGTAAGTCTTTGCTAAGCCATCCCAGAAGATAGTGTACACATTCTTCTCTGAGTGGGGTAATGACTAAGGAACTTCCATTGCTGGTTCCCTTTAGAAGACAATGTCATTCTCACAGGGAAATTGACCCAAAGCATCTAATCTGGGGTGAGCAAACAAAGAATCTCAATGGAAATTGTACTTTCCTTGCTTGCACAGAAGGAAAAGGCTATCATTTATTTCAACAGGCAGATTTTCCTTTGAAGGACTTAACAGGTCAAAGGCATCATCCATGAGTTTTTCTTCTGTTAAAAAAAAAAAAAAAAAAAAAAAGCTCTTTTATATATAAAATTTGGAATTCATTCAAGCAATCTTTTTTTAAACTATGATGAACCAACAATAATTTATTAAATTATAAATGAATTTAGAATAAGTAAAAATGAAAAACTAAGAAAAACTATGAAAGTGAACACAATTTCCTGGTATGCTCATACAAGAACAGGCTCCTACATAACATCTGAGTATGGGTTCTCATTTCTTGTTGTGCATTTACTAAATGTCTGCATCTCAGTCCCAAGGATGAGTATAAACAGCCTCAAAATTAATGATGAACATTGGAAAATGTTCTACATTGAAATGTCTCCATTCCCTCTGTTAGGAATCTTAAAGGAATGAAAATTAAACAAAAGAGTATACTGAAATTGGATTAAGGATGACAGATGTGGAAAGAATTTAATGATATTATATATGCAGAAAGTAGCTGATTATAAGGGGGGAAAAACTTATGTTGTGGTTTTTTTGTGATTCTTTGATGTCTTAATTGAGATATAATTAGGTAGAATAAGTTACACTTATTTAAAGTATATAATTTAAGATTTGGCATAAATATATACCTGTGAATTATTACCACAGTTAAGTAAAAGTAAAAGTTAAGTCTGCTGGGAATTTGATTGGTGTCGCCCAAAAAAGTCCTTCTGCTCCTTAATAACCAATCCTCTTGCCTCTTTTTGTGCCCCTTTACCTGCTCCAATGCAAGCGGTGATCTGCTTTCTAACCTTAGAGTCTGCATTTCCTAGAAATTTATATAAATGAAATCATACTGTATATTCTCTTCTTTGCATGGCTTTTTTTCACTCAGTCTATTATTATAAGATTGTTCTGTATTGTTGAATTTATAAAGAGTTTATTCTTTTCACTTCCGAGTAGTATGTAATTGTATAAATATGTAATAATTTGTCTTTTTAAAAAACCATTAAAGGATATTTAATTATTCCAGTTGGGCTCTATACCTGCTATGAACAATTCTGTGCAAGTCTTTATATGTACAGAAGCTATTATTTCTGTTTGGTGAATATTGAAATAAGGAATGGCTGGATCACATGGCAGGTACATCTTTATATATAGTTTTCCAGAAACTGAACTATTTTCAAAAGTAGGGGTAGCATTATACATTTGCACCAGCAGTTCCAATTCCTGTACATCTTGGCCTAAACTTTGCATGGTCAGTCCTTTTAATTATAATCATTCTAATATATCTGTGTAGTATTATCTCATTGTTAATATACATTAATATGCACTTACCAAAAGACTAGTGATTTGGGTTTTATTTTCATTTACATATTTACCATCAGGATATCTTCTTTAGTTTTGTGTCTATTAAAATCCTTTGCCCATTTTTTTTTCAGTATTAAGTTTTGAGAGCTTTTCATAATTCTGAATTAATGCATTTGAGATATTTGATTTGCACATTTTTTTTTCTTTTGTCTTTTGTCTTTTACCCACACCCCAGCCCCACCCCACCCCCAGTCAGAGGCTGGTCCGTTCATTCACTTAACAGTATTTTTTCAAGATAATTCATTTTTAAAATTTTCATAACTTCAATCTTATCAGTGTATTCTTTTAATGATTGTGTTTTAGGTGTTCTACCGAGTAATTCTTTGCCTGACCCAACATAACAAATTATCATCTACTATGTTTTCATATAGCTGTTTAAAGTTTTAAGGTTTATACTTATGCCTGTGATTCATTGGGGATTAATATTTGAATATAGTTCAAAATATGAAACAAAGTTTGTTTTAGTATTGTTTTGTTCTATTTTGGTTTTGTGTATGGATTTTCACCAGTTCTAGCACCCTTTGTTTAAAAGACTATTATTCATTTTCCACCAAACTGCCTTGGAACCTCTCTTGAAAATCAATTGTCTATTGATGGATCTATTTCACAGCTATATTCTGGTCCATGTATTTCCCAATGCTATACTATAATACTCAGTGAAGATCGACTAATTCTTGAATTCAGGTAGTATAAGAACTTCAAATTTGTCTTCTAAAAATGGGCTATTTTAGGTTTTTTATCTGTTCATATAAATTTTAGGATTAGTTGTCAAATTCTTTTTTTTTTTTTAAGATTTATTTATTTATTTTAGGGAGAGAGAGTGAGAGAGGCCATGAGGTGGAGGGAGGGGCAGAAGAAAAGGGAGAGAGAGAATCACAAGCATCCTTCCTGCTGAGCTGGAGATTGAAGTGGGGCTCCATCTCAGGATACTGAGATCATGACCTGAGCTGAAATCAAAAGTTGGATGCTCAACCAGCTGAACCACCAAGGCACTCCAGAATCAGCTGTCAATATGTATAATACTGTTCAGTGCTAAAAAGAAATTAGGTTTTAAGCCATGAAAAGACAGAGAGGAAACTTAAATGCATATTACTGAGTGAAAGAAACCACTCTTAAAAGGCTGCATGTTGTACAATCCCAACTATATGACACTCTGAAGAAGGCAAAAACTCTGGAGATAGTAAGATGATTAGTGTAGGCAGGGGTTAAGTGAAAGAGAGTGATGAATAGTCAGAGCCCAGAAAAAATTTAAGGCAGTGAAACTCAACTGTCAGATGCTATAATGGTAGATACACATCCTTAAAAATTTGTCCAAACTCAGAATATACAACACCAAGAATGAGCCCTCATGTTGTTATGTATTGGGGTGATGATGATATGCCAATGAAGGTTCAATTATAATAAATGCACAACTTCAGATGTGTATGTTGATAATGGAGAAAGCTGTGCGTCTGTGTGTTTGCCACATCTAATTTTCACAGACTTTTCATGAAGTGAGTGCTATTTTTACCAACAGATATTTCTGATACCTTTTATCTACTCAATAATTACACATTAAATATCATCAGAAATATAACCACATATGGGTGTGCCTGTGTGTGTATGTATGTTTCTTTGTATATCTCCAGTTTCTGTGTTTTGTTTTGGAAATGGGTAGATAATTGAGATTTTCATGCAGACCCACTTAGCTTGTATTCTATATATAATTGTTCTAGAAACGGAGTACCTATAAGAAAAGATCCAAGTTTCTTAATTAAGACCTCTAGGCATAGTAAATCAAGAAGAACAAAAACAGAAGAGCAAGAAAAATTGAGACTAAACCAGGAAGTCTGATTCATAGATGCCATGAGGTAGATGTATATCAAATTATTGAACTATATATTTTAAATGGATATAATTATATTTGTCAGTTATTCTTCAGTAAATCTAGAAAAATAATTTTTAGTTGTAGAAAATAGAATTACTTTTCAAAAAATAATGTTAGTTATGTTAATAAATAATCAGTTTATTATTGTCATTTTTTATATAATCAATACTTATTTTAAACTGTAAAACAAACCTCTACTCCCCTGAAAAAGCCACATGGCTTAGAGAACTTAAGTAGTGAATTAAGATTTATGGAAATAAGAAGAGAGTACCAAAACGATATGGTAAAGTTTTGAAGAAAATTGGGGGTATTTTGTTCAGGGCTTTAATGATAACAGTAGTAATAGCAGCAAACACTTAGACCCCACTGACTATGTTCCAGGAAATTTTCCCTTAATTCTCTCAACAATTTTGTTTAGCAAGTATTATGATTATCTTCAGGATAGGACAAAAAGCACAGAAGCAGGGAAAATTGATGATGAAGAATTAGGCTAGAATCTCCCACAGAGTGAAATATTGTCTATAAACAGAGAAAAGTATTTAAATTATTGATATAATTCAATAAATCCTAGTTATGCAGTGTCTTTGAGAAGGAAAACAGATGATTCTATAATTAAGATCAATTTCAGTGCTTTATAACCAGAAATCTTCCTCTAAAATTAATACAAAATTATAATGGACAAATATAACTCCCACTGCAAAATAGCAAGAACCAATAAATGTAGAAAAAGTATATTCTTACTCATATAAACTAGTCCCCTTCTTTCCAGAAAGTTTACCTTTATATATACATTTTACCACATAATGGATACTAATTTTTAGTTAAATATTTGAGACAAATAGTAGATTTAGACTTTGCTGCTTTATAGTGAAACCAATCACTGACTGGCCTGGAAAAAGAACAAAAATTCTATTTTAAAGCTATTCTCTAGGTCCTTCTCCTCAAAGAACTTTTACCAATATACTGAGTCAGTTTAATTTCTTTGGTAAGAAAGAATATTTGGGAGCAGAATCATAAAGATTTTCAAAACAAACTATTGTATATTGATTTTTTTTTTCTGGATCTATATAGATTCTATTAGCAAAGCAAGTTCAAGGAAGTTTTTTGAAATTTAAGTTTTCCATGATAATCATAAAGTTATCAACATAGCTCTATAAACATAGCTTCTTGAGACCTTTACTAAATAATAATTAGACCCCATTTTTCTGCTGGTTATTGATTATTTAATAAAACCAGTTGAAGATATAGTAATTCTCTGTGTCTCTGTAGTTTTCTGTACCATTTTAGTCTACCTGTAATAGAAGGAAAACCATATAAATAACATTTATCACACACTTCATGAAGTCTAACATATGCTAGCAGAGCATTTTGTGCATATATGTATGCAAAACTGATGCTGCCCCCTTCACTAAAGAAGAACTAGTAAATGAAATTAAAGTCCAACAAGTAGACTTGTTTTATTTACATTTACCTTGGGAGAAAACAAGCTACAGATTTTCAATTCATGCCTCTCTTTGGCTAAAGAGTCCAGACATCACAATCAATGCATTATTTTGGTTTATGTTGGTTTTTCTTCAATTATTGAAGGTTTGATCACCACAGCACATACAGGAGATATTATGTTAATTTAAAGCTAAGTCACTGGTGTACTAACTTAATAGTTTATAAGATAAAAACACTATATATTAGGCTTTGGAAAGTTGTGGCCATCTGGAGTATCAGCATGAAATTGGGTCTCCGTATTTGCATCAGTGCAAAGGTTAGCCATATTTTCTGTTTCTAAACTTCCTCTCACAGGAAATGAGACATACACATTTTCTGTAATTTTTCACCTCTCATAGTATGCATACAGTGGAATGACATATGGAGGAAAACATGATAGTCAAAACAATTATTTGTGGTTTGTGTCTTCATGCACAATCCAAGAGGGAATGAGAGATATTGAAAATGGAGCCATATCTGCAGGTCACATTTCTTTAGCTTCCTGGTTATTTCTGGAAGGATATCTTGCTAATACTGCTATGGGCCAGTTTGATTTTCAATTCCAGAGAGCAATGCTTTTCAAAATATCTGTGGTAAAGGACAATCCCCCCCCCCACCAAAAAAAAAAGAAAAGAAAAAAAATCAAATATCTCAGAAAGGGACACAGAAATTACAATAAATCACCATATCTAAGTGAAAAAAAACAAGAAAGACATACAAAATACAAGCTCTATTTCATTAGCATTCTATTCAATGGACAGATAGGCAGACAAGAAACTACTTTATCATAGTCCCTTAAGTATTTCTAAGTGTTCCCTCTCAATTTGGTCTTTTACTTCAATCTCTTTGATGTATACTGATATCTCACTATATTTTCCTCATGACTTTTACTATTAAACATCTTTTTTATGTGACTAATGGACATTTGTAAATCTTCCACTGTGAAATACTTATTCAAATTGTAGGCACATTTAAAACATTGATTGTGTCATTATTGAATTGTAAGTTATTTATATATTCTGGAAACAAATATGATATCAGACACATACAATTTAAGTATTTTTTACCTGTCTGTGGCTTTTAAAAAAAAATTCTTATTGGTATCTTTCATAAAGCAGAAGTTTGTAATCATGTTGAAGTCCAATTTTTGAAGATTTTATTTGAGGTTTCTATTTTTCATGTGTGTCCTAAGAAATACCCATCTAACTCAAGGCTAAAAAGATTTCCTTTTAGGTTTTCATCTAGAAATTTATAGTCTTAAGGTTGGTGTGTAGGGCTAAAATTCATTTCAATTTAATTACATAAAAGTTGAGATTCATTTTAATCCATACATATATCCAGTTGTTCCAGCAACCCTTGTTAAAAGCAACTATCATTTCCCCATTTTATTGTGTTAGTATTTTTGTCAAAACTCAACTCCAGCTTACAGGTGGGTCTATTTTGAATTCTTTATTCAATCCCACTTACCTGTATGTCTCTTCTTATAGCAATGTTAGATTCTCTCGGTTAGTGTAGCTTTAACCTGTGTCTTTAAGTCAGGCAGTGTAAATCTTCCAAACTTGCTCTTCTTTTTCTGAATTGTTTCAGCTATTCTATGTTGTTTGCGTTGCTGTATAAACTTCAGAACCATTTGTCAAATCCTACAAAGTTAAGTCTGCTGGGAATTTGATTGGTGTTGCTCCAAATATAGATTATTTTGGGAAGAACGGACAACTTAATACTGATTCTTATTATCTATGCACATGATATGTTTCTCCATTTAGTAGTTAATTTCTCCCTACAAAGCTGCAGGGTTTTAATGTAGAGATCTTACACATGCTTTGCTAAATTAATACCCAAGTATTTCCTAACTCTCAAAGGTAATGTAAGTTATATATTTAATTTATTCTTTTAATCATGTAATGTTAGTATTTAGTAACACACCTAATTACTGTATATAGATCATGTACGTCTTGACTTAGCTAAATTCATGCTTCTTAGTCCTAGTAATTTTTAAAATTAGTTCTTTCGGATGTTCTGTGCACTTACATTTCAGTAGATGCTGTGTATTTCTGCCATGTCATACTTCAGTGAAAGTCTTCCTACCCAGATGCTAGGAGTACCCATGGTAGTCAGTGTATACCTGTCAGCCTTCGATGAAAGTAGTCGTTTTCCTAAAGCTAAACAAACACCTTCCAGGAGCAATAGAAAATTTTGGCCACCTAGCCCTGAATCTATTATGGCTTTCTAACTCCATGGATCTCATGGGCTTAATTGAGGATTTGTTGATTCTGTAACTCAGCATGGTTTTCCTTCTACCAAGTACTATTCCTTACCTTCTTCTCTGCAGATAATGATTCCAGAGGTGTCTCCACATAAAATTCCTACCTGTAAACCCTCATGTTAGAGTCCGATTCTTAAGAAAACCAAGCTATAACAATGATCTTGTTTTTTATGAACTGAGTTTCTTCTTTCCTTTCTAAACTGTATGCATTGCATTTCTTGTCTTATTACACATGCCAAGGTGTCTAATGTGCACTTCAACATTAGATATAAATGTTGTGAGAAGGAATGTACTATTTGTTCTGAGTCTTGGTGGGGGAAGTGCTGAGTCACTTCAATTTTGTATTGTGTTAGCTGTAGGTTTTTACTAGACTTCATTTGTTGTGTTATTCAAGCTCCCTTATTTATTTGCCAAGACACTTGATCATAAATGAGTTATTCAAAATGTGTTTTTTAATTTTTCACATTTTATTTGAGTTCCAGTTAGTTAACATACCATGTAATATTAATTTAGGTATAGAATTTAGGGATTCATCACTTATATACAACACCCACTGCTCATTACAACAAGTGTCCTCCTTAATAACCCATTACCCCTTTAACCCATTGTCCCACCCATCTCCCCTCCAAAACAATCAAATTTTTTCTCTGTAGTCAAAGTGGTTACTGCCTGTGTTCTCCTCTAGGATTTTGTTGGTTTTGTATCATTTTGAATTTATGTTTATGTGGATGATATAAGAAAGTGGTCCATTTTCATTCAAAATATGTTTTCTTTAAATTTCTAAACAGTTGGGATTTTCTAGATATATTTTTATAATTTATTGAGTGCTGGACTTTGTGGATGTTATACTCTTGAATATCTGGAATGTATTTTCTTCTTTCAAAATGTGAGTGTCTGCCTTTGGCTCAGGTCCTGGGATCAAGTCCTGCATCAGGTTCCCTGTCAGCAGGAAACCTGCTTCTCCTTCTCCCTCTGCCTGCTGATCCCCCTGCTTATACTTTCTCTCTGTCAAATAAGTAAATTTATATATATATATATATATATATATATATATATATTCAAAATGTGTTGACTTTTTTTTGACAACCAGTTAAGTTACTCATAGATTAACGTCAGCCTTATTTTTGAGGTATGTTTAAGTGAGGTCATTGCTTTTCCTGTTGAGGTAGTTTAACCCACTCTAAGATTATAAATCTTCCACAGATTCAACTGAATTCCATTGTTATTCAACTTGTTTTTCAAAGTCTGCTTATTTGCAACTTTAGTGCCTGACCCATTCTGTGTGAGCTTTGGGTATTACTTAGCTTATTAAATCCTTTTAGTTTTCCATTGACTGGTTTTGTGGAGATTCTCCTTCTTGGTTCACAGCCTAGGATCAATGAAAAAACTCGAGACTCTTCCAGGTAGATTTCTGGACATCTCTACCTGCCTTTCTTCATTTTCTTGGCACTGTGATTGTAAATTCTAACCCCCTCAGCCTCCTCAACTTTAATTTCTATTTCCCCAACTCAGCGAGATCACAAGGCTCATCATTTCCTGTTTCTCTAGTACTACAAACTAGGTATCTTCCAGGTAGAAAGGCAGTGATATGGTAGAACTTTTCCCTTCTCTTAAGAATCACAGTTGTGTTGTCCTGTTATCCACTGCCTAAAAGTAGTTCTTTAGATGTACTGTTTAGCTTCTTAGTTGTTAAAGGGACTATAAGTCTGGTCCAATTATTTCATCATAACAAGAAGAGAGTCTCTTTAAAATATATATATTTGTATTTATGTGTTAAAAATATATTTCTATGGGAACTAAACACATAAACATAGATACACATGTATTCAAACATATATGCACACATAATGCTTCAAGACTTTCTGGCACTCAAAAAATATAAACATATGACATTACTATGAAATTCTTATTGAGGAAGAGTTCCAGAGACACTCAGACTTGAAAAAAATGACTCAGACTTGAAAAAGAAACCCAGATTTGTATTTGAGATTAGGGAAACAATTTACTTTCTAGGAAGGGACTTAAGATATAACTGTTAATGTATGATAAAATTTATGTATATGTCTAACAACATGAGGAAAGGTCATGTATGTGGTATTATGTTTGATAGGGTTTTAAAAATGGAGATATTGTTGAGATTTTGGCAGATATCTAAAATCAATTTTTAAATTCACTCTTAATTCTATTAGTTCTTTACTCAAAATCTGAATGCTAATCTTTATTATCGTTATCCTTAATGAAATGTAAGTTACACATTTAGTTCTCAAGAAGAATAGTGGGAAGCAAAGAATACAGAAAAGAAAGCTTTCAGTTTTAATATTGTTGTTGTTATTATTACTCAAATCTAAAAGTCTTACTTTAGTCCTTCTTCACTTCTTTCTCTCCCTTCACATAACTCTCATAGAACCTTCACACTCATTTTATTTTTAACACCTTTGACAAACTCTAATTCTATGAAGAGAGAGAGATACAAGAGTTATGACCCTTGGTTCTGGAGTCTAAAATATAGTCTACTTGAAAGAATACATAAAATAGCTCAAATGTTAGATTTTTTTTTCAAGCTGGCTTTGTTTGGTTTCCAGCTGAGTTCTTCAAGTGGATCAGAGAGCAGACAAATTAATTGGTGCTCCTCTGAAGCAAATAGCAGTGCCTATGGTTAGTTGCCCTTCCCAGATCACTGTGGCATTGAGTCTTATGATGCTATTATGTGAGTGTTCTCTGGTGGTGGCTGTCCTGGGTCATAACCTGATTTTGATAGCAACAATCACTGATTCTTCAAAAGTCAAGTTTCAGACCTCATGTATTTTCTGCCATTGATGTACTACTGAAGAAAAGCTTCAGAGACAGTTATGAAAGAATTTTCATTTTTAATTGTATATTTAGAGGTTTGATACTTAGAAATATAATTAAAATAACAATTGTCAAACTGATCAGGTGGCTCTTAGAACAAATTTTGTGTACTTTACGTTAAAATAAACAGAAAACCTAGGTGAATTGTATTTAATAGCTACCCAAGTCTGAAGGTAAGAGTAAGGTAATATGAACATCCATCCACAGAATAGTTCTTTCTGGCTCCTCCATAACCAACCCTTCAAAAATCCTAGCCATCTCTCAGAAATGTGCTGCAAAATCTCCGAAAGACTTTTGAGTTTCTTGAGAAGGGGGCAATAGAAGGAAGGAACACTTGTGTCACATCTACTTTTTGGAAATTACTCCATTTCCCATGAGGATTGACCTTTGGTACAAATTCAAATTTTCCTTGGATTAAAAATACCACATACTTTACAAAATACGTAGCAATTAAAACTAGGAGATTTGGGGGTTTGAGTGGAATTATGCTATCAAAAAGATATGATACCATTTTACGTCTTTATATTTAGCTGCTGGTATACTCTAAATAAGATATATTGGAGAATAAGCACACTAAATTTACTTTCTGAAATTGTCTGGGAAGCCATTACTTTCTGAGACACCTAGAGAATTTTATCTTCACTCTCTTTTCAACTTCCTCGGCTCTGAATTTGTCTGTCCTCATTATCTTCCTTCTTTGGTGTTCTCCTGTTCCACTTTGCTACTTTTTATAGTGGTAGACTTGTTGTAACCAAAATGTTCTGTTCATGCTTCCCCTTCCCCATTTCATTGTTGTTCCTAATGGGCTATAAATTGGTAATATTCTGTTTAATTCCTGTTCTTTGTCCTAAACCAAAATAGATCTAATATATTTCCTCTGATTTTATGAAATCCACCACAGTTTAAATTAATTAGTTAACTTCTGATCACCTCTAGCATTTACAATAGAAAAATGCCTGTGAAGAAGATATATTTACCACCTGTTGTCTCAAATTGTATAGACCAACCATTATACACTTAAATACACTGTCTCCACAATTCCATTGCATTTTTTTAAAAATGAAAAAATAAAATACCCCCCAAACTTTTTCATGTACATTGTATATTTTGAAAAAATCATTTTGATTTGACCTCTGAAATATCTTTGCAATTTCATTTTACTGCCATAATCTTAAGACAGACTTTCTTTAATTAATTATTTAATTATTTAAAAAATGGGGACTTATTATATGGTTCACCCTGGAACAACATTTCAGTTGCATGGGTCTGCTTACATGCAAATTTTTTTTCCCAATAAATACAGTACTATGAATGTATTTTCTCCTCCTTATGATTTTCTTGATAACATTCCTTTTCTCTACATTACTATTTTTATTTTGAGACAGGGAGAGAGTGAGCAGAGTGGAGGGGCAAGGGAGAGGGAGAGAATCTTAAGCAGACTCAGTGCTGAGCATGGATCCAGATGGGGATCAATCTATGACCCTGATATCATGACCTGAGATGAAATCAAAAGTCAGAGGCTTAAACAACTGTGCCCTTATAGGTGCCCCTAGCTTACTTCGTTATAAGAATGCAGTTTATAATATTCAAAATATGTGTTAATTGACTATTTATGTTATTAGTAAGGCTTCTGGTCAATGGTAGGCCATTAACTTTTGAGGGAGTCAAAAGTTATGTTTATTTTTGAATAAACATATTGGTGCAGGGTTTGGTGCCCTAAACCTCTATATTGTTCAAGGGTCAACTGCAGTTGTGTCTGAATGAAATGATATGTATTACGCCAAGGATCAAGGACACCTAATTTTGCCTTTTAATATCTAACTTTGTTTCCTGAGCTACTTAAAAGTTCTATTAAGAACCCTGAAGGGGGTAGGAGTCAAGATGGCGGAGAAGTAGCAGGCTGAGACTACTTCAGGTAGCAGGAGATCAGCTAGATAGCTTATCTAAACATTGCAAACACCTACAAATCCAACGGGAGACTGAAAAGAAGAAGAACAGCAATTCTAGAAACAGAAAATCTACCACTTTCTGAAAGGTAGGACCGGCAGAGAAGTGAATCCAAAGCGACGGAAAGATAGACCGCTGGGGAAGGGGCCAGCTCCGGGCAAGTGGCGGAGCAACGGAGCACAAAATCAGGACTTTTAAAAGTCTGTTCTGTTGAGGGACATTGCTCCAGAGGCTTAAGAGGGGTGAAGACAACGCGGGGTCAGCATGGCCTCAGGTCCCGCAGGGTCACAGAAGGATCGGGGGTGTCTGAGTGTCGCAGAGCTTACAGGTATTAGAACGGGAAAGCCAGCTAAAGAGACAGAGCCAAGGAGTGAGCTCTCAGCTTGGGGTTACCTTGAACCGGTCCCAGGCTCGGTCAGCTCAGACAGCGGCCAGAGGCCAGGGTGACGGGAGTAATTGGGTGCTGTTCTCTGAGGACACACTGAGGAGTGGAGCCCCTGGCTCTCGGCTCCTCCGGGCCAGAGACTGGGAGGCCGCCATCTTCATTCCCATCCTCCAGAACTCTATGGAAAGTGCTCAGGGAACAAAAGCTCCCGAAAGCAAACCCGAGCGGATTACTCAGCCCGGCCCCTGGTAAGGATGGTACAATTCCACCTGAGGCAAAGACACTTGACAATCACTACAACAGGCCACTCCCCCAGAAGATCAACAAGAAATCCAGCTAGGACCAAGTTCACCTACCAAGGAGTACAGTTTCAATACCAAGGACAGCAGCGGAATTCCAGAGGAGGAGAAAGAAAAGCACAGAACTCATGGCTTTCTCCCCATGATTCTTTAGCTTTGCAGTTAATTTAATTTTATTCTTTTTTTTCTTTTTCTTTTTCTTTTTCAATTTTTTTCTCTTCTTCTGCTAAATTTTTTAACTTTTATCCTTTTCTTTTTTAACGTTTTTTAACTAGTTTATCTAATATGTATATATTTTTTCCTTTTTATATTTTTTCTTCATTCGTTTCCTTTTTTTAATTGTTTCTTTTTTTTTCTTTCTTTTTTTTTTTTCTCTCTCTGAACCTCTTTTTATCCCCTTTCTCCCCCCTCACAATTTGGGATATCTTCTGATTTGGTTAAAGCATATATTCCTGGGGTTGTTGCCACCCTTTTAGTATTTTACTTGCTCCTTCATATACTCTTATCTGGACAAAATGACAAGGCGGAAAAATTCACCACAAAAAAAACAAGAGGCAGTACCAAAGGCTAGGGACCTAATCAATAGAGACATTGGTAATATGTCAGATCTAGAGTTCAGAATGACAATTCTTAAGGTTCTAGCCGGGCTATAAAAAGGCATGGAAGATATTAGAGAAACCCTCTCGGGAGATATAAAAGCCCTTTCTGGAGAAATAAAAGAACTAAAATCTAACCAAGTTGAAATAAAAAAAGCTATTAATGAGGTGCAATAAAAAATGGAGGCTCTCACTGCTAGGATAAATGAGGCAGAAGAAAGAATTAGCGATATAGAAGACCAAATGACAGAGAATAAAGAAACTGAGCAAAGGAGGGAAAAACAGCTACTGGACCACGAGGGGAGAATTCGAGAGATAAGTGACACCATAAGACGAAACAACATTAGAATAATTGGGATTCCAGAAGAAGAAGAAAGAGAGAGGGGAGCAGAAGGTATATTGGAGAGAATTATTGGAGAGAATTTCCCTAATATGGCAAAGGGAACAAGCATCAAAATCCAGGAGGTTCAGAGAACCCCCCCTCAAAATCAATAAGAATAAGTCCACACCCCGTCACCTAATAGTAAAATTTACAAGTCTTAGTGACAAAGAGAAGATCCTGAAAGCAGCCCAGGAAAAGAAGTCTGTAACATACAATGGTAAAAATATGAGATTGGCAGCAGACTTATCCACAGAGACCTGGCAGGCCAGAAAGAGCTGGCATGATATATTCAGAGCACTAAACGAGAAAAACATGCAGCCAAGAATACTATATCCAGCTAGGCTATCATTGAAAATAGAAGGAGAGATTAAAACCTTCCAAGACAAACAAAAACTGAAAGAATTTGAAAACACCAAACCAGCTCTACAGGAAATGTTGAAAGGGGTCCTCTAAGCAAAGAGAGACCCTAAGAGTAGTAGATCAGAAAGAAACAGAGACAATATACAATAACAGTCACCTTACAGGCAATACAATGGCACTAAATTCATATCTCTCAATAGTTACCCTGAATGTTAATGGGCTAAATGTCCAAATCAAAAGACACAGGGTATCAGAATGGATAAAAAACCAAAACCCATCTATATGCTGCCTACAAGAAACCCATTTTAAACCTGAAGACACCTCCAGATTTAAAGTGAGGGGGTGGAAAAGAATTTACCATGCTAATGGACATCAGAAAAAAGCAGGAGTGGCAATCCTTATATCAGATCAATTCGATTTTAAGCCAAAGACTATAATAAGAGATGAGGAAGGACACTATATCATACTCAAAGGATCTGTCCAACAAGAAGATCTAACAATTTTAAATATCTATGCCCCTAACATGGGAGCAGCCAACTATATAAACCAATTAATAACAAAATCAAAGAAACACATCAACAATAACACGATAATAGTAGAGGACTTTAACACTCCCCTCACTGAAATGGACAGATAATCCAAGCAAAAGATCAACAAGGAAATAAAGGCCTTAAAAGACATACTGGACCTGATGGACATCACAGATATATTCAGAACATTTCATCCCAAAGCAACAGAATACACATTCTTCTCTAGTGCACATGGAACATTCCCCAGAATAGATCACATCCTCGATCCTAAATCAGGTCTCAACCAGAATCAAAAGATTGGGATCATTCCCTGCATATTTTCAGACCACAATGCTCTGAAGCTAGAACTCAATCACAAGAGGAAATTTGGAAAGAACCCAAATACATGGAGACTAAACAGCATCCTTCTAAAGAATGAATGGGCCAACCAGGAAATTAAAGAAAAATTGAAAAAATTCGTGGAAACAAATGATAAAATACAACGGTTCAAAATCTGTGGGACACGACAAAGGCAGTCCTGAGAGGAAAATACATAGCAGTACAAGCTTTTCTCAAGAAACAAGAAAGGTCTTAGGTACACAACCTAACCCTACACCTAAAGGAGCTGGAGAAAGAACAAGAAAGAAACCCTAAACCCAGCAGGAGAAGAGAAATCATAAAGATCAGAGCAGAAATCAATGAAATAGAAACCAAAAAAACAATAGAACAAATCAACGAAACTAGGAGCTGGTTCTTTGAAAGAATTAATAAGATTGATAAACCCCTGGCCAGACTTATCAAAAAGAAAAGAGAAAGGACCCAAATAAATAAAATCATGAATGAAAGAAGAGAGATCACAACGAACACCAAAGAAATACAGACAATTATAAGAACATACTATGAGCAACTCTACGCCAACAAATTTGACAATCTGGAAGAAATGGATGCATTCCTAGAGACATATAAACTACCACAACTGAACCAGGAAGAAATAGAAAGCCTGAAAAGACCCATAACCAGTAAGGAGATTGAAACAGTCATCAAAAATCTCCAAACAAACAAAAGCCCAGGGCCAGATGGCTTCCCGGGGGAATTCTACCAAACATTTAAAGAAGAACTAATTCCTATTCTCCTGAAACTGTGCCAAAAAATAGAAACGGAAGGAAAACTTCCAAACTCATTTTATGAGGCCAGCATCACCTTGATCCCCAAACCAGACAAGGATCCCATCAAAAAAGAGAACTACAGACCAATATCCTTGATGAACACAGATGCAAAAATTCTCGCCAAAATACTAGCCAATAGGATTCAACAGTACATTAAAAGGATTATTCACCACGACCAAGTGGGATTTATTCCAGGGCTGCAAGGTTGGTTCAACATCCGCAAATCAATCAATGTGATACAACACATTAATAAAAGAAAGAACAAGAACCATATGATACTCTCCATAGATGCTGAAAAAGCATTTGACAAAGTACAGCATCCCTTCCTGATCAAAACTCTTCAAAGTGTAGGGATAGAGGGCACATACCTCAACATTATCAAAGCCATCTATGAAAAACCCACCGCAAATATCATTCTCAATGGAGAAAAACTGAAAGCTTTTCCGCTAAGGTCAGGAACATGGCAGGGATGTCCGTTATCACCACTGCTATTCAACATAATACTAGAAGTCCTAGCCTCAGCAGTCAGACAACAAAAGGAAATTAAAGGCATCCAAATTGGCAAAGAAGAAGTCAAACTATCACTCTTCGCAGATGATATGATACTATATGTGGAAAACCCAAAAGACTCCACTCCAAAACTGCTAGAACTTGTACAGGAATTCAGTAAAGTGTCAGGATATAAAATCAATGCACAGAAATAAGTTGCATTTCTCTACACCAACAACAAGACAGAAGAAAGAGACATTAAGGAGTCCATCCCATTTACAAATGCACCCAAAACTGTAAGATACCTGGGAATAAACCTAACCAAAGAGCCTAAGAATCTATACACAGAAAACTATAAAGTACTCATGAAAGAAATTGAGGAAGACACAAAGAAATGGAAAAATGTCCCATGCTCCTGGATTGGAAGAATAAATATTGTGAAAATGTCTATGCTACCTGAAGCAATCTACACATTTAATGCAATTCCTATCAAAGTACCATCCATTTTTTTCAAAGAAATGGAACAAATAATCCTAAAATTTATATGGAACCAGAAAAGACCTCGAATAGCCAAAGGAATATTGAAAAAGAAAGCCAAAGTTGGTGGCATCACAATTCCGGACTTCAAGCTCTATTACAAAGCTGTCATCATCAAGACAGCATTGTACTGGCACAAAAACAGACACATAGATCAATGGAACAGAATAGAGAGCCCAGAAATAGACCCTCAATTCTATGGTCAACTAATCTTCGACAAAGCAGGAAAGAATGTCCAATGGAAAAAAGACAGCCTCTTCAATAAATGGTGTTGGGAAAATTGGACAGCCACATGCAGAAAAATGAAATTGGATCATTTCCTTACACCACACACAAAAATAGACTCAAAATGGATGAAGGACCTCAATGTGAGAAAGGAATCCATCAAAATCCTTGAGGAGAACCCAGGCAGCAACCTCTTCGACCTCAGCTGCAACAACATCTTCCTAGGAACATCGCCGAAGGCAAGGGAAGCAAGGGCAAAAATGAACTATTGGGATTTTATCAAGATCAAAATCTTTTGCACAGCAAAGGAAACAGTTAACAAAACCAAAAGACAACTGACAGAATGGGAGAAGATATTTGCAAATGACATATCGGATAAAGGGCTAGTGTCCAAAATCTATAAAGAACTTAGCCAACTCAACACCCAAAGAACAAATAATCCAATCAAGAAAGGGCAGAAGACATGAACAGACATTTCTGCAAAGAAGACATCCAGATGGCCAACAGACACATGAAAAAGTGCTCCACATCACTCGGCATCAGGGAAATACAAATCAAAACCACAATGAGATATCACCTCACACCAGTCAGAATGGCTAAAATTAACAAGTCAGGAAATGACAGATGCTGGCGAGGATGCGGAGAAAGGGGAACCCTCCTACACTGTTGATGGGGGAATGCAAGCTGGTGCAACCACTCTGGAAAACAGCATGGACATTCCTCAAAATGTTGAAAATAGAACTACCCTATGACCCAGCAATTGCACTACTGGGTATTTACCCTAAAGATACAAACGTAGTGATCCGAAGGGGCACATGCACCCGAATGTTTATAGCAGCAATGTCTACAGTAGCTAAACTATGGAAAGAACCTAGATGTCCATCAACAGATGAATGGATAAAGAAGATGTGATATATATACACAATGGAATACTATGCAGCCATCAAAAGAAATGAAATCTTGCCATTTGCGACGACGTGGATGGAACTAGAGGGTATCATGCTTAGCGAAATAAGTCAATTGGCGAAAGACAACTATCATATGATCTCCCTGATATGAGGGAGAGGAGATGCAACATGGGGGGTTAAGGGGGTAGGAGAAGAGTAAATGAAACAAGATGGGATTGGGAGGGAGACAAACCATAAGTGACTCTTGATCTCACAAAACAAACTGAGGGTTGATGGGGGAAGGGGGGTTTGGAGAAGAGGGGTGGAGTTATAGACATTGGGGAGTGTATGTGCTATGGTGAGTGCTGTGAAGTGTGTAAACCTGGCGATTCACAGACCTGTACCCCTGGGGATAAAAATATATTATATGTTTATTAAAAAAAAAAAAAAAAAAAAGAACCCTGAAGGGACACCTGGGTGGCTCAGTGGCTTAGGCTGCTGCCTTTGGCTCAGGTCATGATCCCAGGGTCCTGGGATCAAGTTCTGCATGGGGCTCCTTGTTCGGCAAAGAGCCTGCTTCTCTCTCCACTTCTGCCTGCCTCTCTGACTACTTTTGTGTTCTTTCTCTCTTTCTGACAAATAAACAAATAAATAAAATCTAAAAAAAAAAAAAAAGAACCCTGGGAAAAGAGTACAAAGGAATAGATTATTACTCTCAAGGATTTGAGTCCAAACACATTTAGAGAGTTGATGAGGCTGGTTGAGGTACATGGAAGAGGTCATTACAGTAACATGGGTAAATAATATGATAGAGCATATAGTGCTAAAATGAATCATTTAACTTAGCTTTACTTTGGGAGAAGGGTACATCAGAAAATACGATAGCAGGTAACACTTGAAACACACTTTTCATGCTATCACACTTCGCTCAAAACTCCATTGAATCTCATACTCTAGAATATCCAAACTCCTTTTTGTATCTTTTATTCTGATATCAGTTTACTTTCTCATGGTTTGGTCCTCCAGCATAACTGAATGGCATGAAACTAACTCTATGAGCCCAAGAATTTCTCACGGCTCTCACCTTGTTTGCAACATTTTCTGCAACTAGAATATTCCTCCTCCATCTCTATATACAAAATCTAACTCTCCTTCAAGGTCTAAGTTCACACCTTCCAGGAAACAGACTGGAGAGCAATTTTCCAATTATATGTTATAGGGAGTCATCCTCTACTTGTGCTTTCCTTTGGCCCTTGTGTTGTGCTTATGTTTTGGTGAAAATGCCCTACAATACTGAATAAAGAAAAAAAAGTCTTATAATACTTTCCTTAACTATTTCAGTGCCTAATTAGCTCCTTCCCAGTGACTTGAGGGAAAAAGAAACCTCTTTTACAGTAAATTCTGCATTAATTTTAATAGTGTTACCAATACTGTTGATGTGACCCAGGATAAAATAGGAATAAACGAATAAATGGATACAAATTATAGTCTACTAGAAATTCATTGTTTCAGTCATTTTTGTAACTTCAAAAATTCTATGAAAGTAACATCTATGTTTTACTTTTTCAGTAAACAGGTGCTGAGTTAATGATTTCTCTCTTTTTATCCCTATGTCCCAAAGATTTTTTTTTTAACTGCTTTATCACTAAGAGTTAGAAAAATGAGTATTGAATACATTAATCCATTTGATCAGGATTTAATTTCCTGGAATATTATTTTGATGGTATATCTAACTTCTTTTTCTCATTTTTTCAATACCCTACTCAGCTCTGTCATTTCACTGCCCTCTAAATTTTATAATTAAATGATATTCCAGGGGCACCTAGGTGTCTCAGTCAGTTAAATATCATGATCCCAGGGTCCTGGGATTGAGCCCCAGCTTGGGCTCCCTGCTCAGTGGGGAGCCTTCTTCTGCCTCCCATCCCCCACCCCATGCTCTCTCTCTTGCTCTGCTGTCTCTCTCTCTCTCTCAAATAAATAAGTAAAAAATCTTTTATTTTCATTTTTTAAAATATTTTATTTATTTATTCATTTTGAGAGAGAGAAAGAGAACACAAGCAGGGAGAGTGGCAGGCTGAGGGAGAAGCAGACTCCACACAGAGCAGGGAACCCCATGTGGAACTTGGTCCCAGGACACTGAGATCATGACCTGAGCCAAAGGCCGATGCTTAAGCAACTGAGCCATCCAGGCACCCCAAGTAAAAAATCTTTTAAAAAATAATTATAATTAAATGACATTCTAATCCATACTGCCATAAATTTATCTTCAATATTTTGCTTTCTAGCATCAGCTCTAACACAACCAGGGAATTGATATACATGAGATCTGAAAGAAAAGTCCTGGAGAACACATTTTTCTGTGCCTGCACTAGAGGATGAGATCACAAATTAACTCCACTTTCCAACCCCATCTTCAGTCACCCTCAGTCACCCTTAGTGCCTGACATTGCCTACTTCCCTGAGAAAACAGAACCATTTGAGAGCAAACTTCTCATTTAATCCACTTTTTCCTCCCCCACTCCCTTTTTCTTTTTCTCTCCTTTGTTTGATTTTTTTTTCCTCCAAAGACCCTTTCTTTGTACTTCCTCCAAGATCCTTATCTTAAAATTTCCTTCCACATTGCTTGCATACTTTTAGACTACCTTCATCTTAAGAAGAAAAAAAGAAACCAAATGTTTTACAATTAGCCCTAATATACTATATCACTTCTCTCCTTCCCTTGTCTTTGTGAATATCCTGAATAAAGACAGGATTTTCCCTGTGTTCTCCTTCTCCTTTATATTTGCTAGTCAACTAACCTCAGTCTCCTTCCTTACACTGTCAAGTTCACTAATGAACCCTTAGCTACTTCCTTACACTTTCAGGTATACTAGTGAACATTTGTACTACAAAGCTACCAATGATTTCTAATTACCAGACTTTTGGAATCTTGTATCCTTTTCAAATATTACATCATTTGACATTGTTGGTCAAAACCTATTCTTATAATTTCCTTTTTATTTTTTTTAAGGTTTTACGTATGACAAAATTGTGTATTTCTATTTTCCTCTCACCTTCCATCCTAATGTTTTACTTTGTTGCTTACTCTTCTCTTTTACAAACTGAATTTCTAAAAGAATGGACTTTGGTAATGGCAATGGTATGCAAAAACTTTATGCTTTCATCTGATGAGTTAACCTTGACAGTGACCTAGGCCAGCTGGGTTCAAGGACCTAGAGGAGGTCTTGCAGGACCAGGTAAAAGCGTCCTTGGCTTCAGGCCACATAGAAATCAAAAGTCAGCAGAGAGGAAGTGAGAGGAGGGTTTATTGGAGATAGAGAGTGCAGATACAGATAGGACATTGGGAGACTCAGAAAGGAAAAAAGAGTGAGTTTTATCTTTGCTTGGGGCCTGGAGTTTTTAACGGAGGATTGTGGTCTGGTATATATGTCCTATCAGGTGTCCAGAAACCAGTCAAAATAAGGGTGAGTGCTCAGGTGTCCTTCACAAGTTACCTATGCCCTGTATTTAGAGGTCTTGGCATCAAGGTGTCTGGAGCCAGTGGTCCAGAAACCATACATGAAAACCTTGCTGGGTCACTCCTTAGATATTATCTATTGTTCTGAAAATCTCCAAAGAAATCATTAACTACCCGATCTTTGCAAGGACATACATTATTTGTATTATACGGTATGTATAATGAGAGGGTGTAGGGTTTAGCAAGAATAGAAGATGGAAAAGGAGCTAAGAAAGCAGTTCTTCATGGAATCCCTGCAGTTTCCCTGTCTTAAAGGAGTCCGAATTATGAGTGCTAATGATATCTATTATAGAGTCGCTTATTGCCCATCTTTTTACCATTTACTAGATGTGTGACCTTGAGTCAACTGAACTTTCTCTTCCTCATCTGTAAAATGACCATAATAAAAATCACATCTTCCTCATAGAGCTGTTGCAGGAATTACAAAATAAACCATGTAATGTATTCAGAACAATGATTGCAACATAGTAAGCACTCAATGCATTCTACCTATTATCACTAGTAATATGATGGGAAAAGTGAACTAGAAGATAAGTGAGTGTGTGTATAAAATAAGACAATAAGTTCAAATATTTAGAGGAGATTATGATGTCATTGTTCTTTATTGAAAAATTTGCTTAAATTATTTTATATCTTTAAGTGTTTAGAGAATCATCTAGTTGAAGCTTCCCATTTTAAGAAAGATAAAACTGAAATAAAAATTGTGAAATGTCATATTTAGATCCTGCAAGTACTTCTGGAATTTTTCTATGTGTAATATTCCATTATATGGAAAATATATGCCAACCTGCTCAGATTTCCATAATAATTTAAAAGTAAATGAATAAGTATATTTAGAGTATTACTATTTTAAGTCAATATATACTTCGACACTTTGGCTTTAAAGAATTCACTAACTTATATTTCAATTCTACCACTTGAGGGATTGGAGGAGGGAAACTGAAGAAGCTATAATTTACCTAAACCTATAGGGAAAAAACAAGAAATACTGAAAGAACTCATGTTACAGTCTTTGTTTCTAGTTTTCATCAATGTTTACTTTTATAACACATCCATGAAAGTTAGGGAAATTAAGAAAAAAGATCAAATGATTTGCCTGAGAGCAACCTTGTAAGCAGCCCTTATTTCTAGAAATTTTTGAAGATCCGTGTATTTGCATATGCTTGGCAACAATGAGACCAAGGTCAGGTTCACTTCCTGTTGTGGTGATTTTTGTAGAGGTCATTGCCAGCCTAGATAGTGCCTGCTAATCATGATAAAAATGCTAGAAAGACTGATCACATGACTGGAGCAAAGAAAGTGAGTTTTTCAGTGTTTCTTTTTTGTTTGTACTTTTTTAATGACAAGGTTTGCCTGAGGCTTTTTTTTTTTTCTGAGAGGGTGGTATCCTTAGGGCCAAGACCAGCTGCCTACTTCTACCACAGCTGACAATTATTATTTTCTCTTTAAAGGTGAGATATCATTGAACCTAGCACCTCATTTTCCTCTTATCTTTCATGCATAAACCCTAAGGATAATTCAGCACCATTAACAAAATTATCTTAAAGGAAGTTAGTAAAATGCACAAAAGAGAAAAGAAAATTAATTTAACTTCAGAGACTTGACTTTCATGACATAATCTGAATACATTTCCAACAAAATGGTGTTATGCTGTGTTTGAATTAGTTTAGTTTTCAATAATTTCATTCATTAGTATGAATTTGCTCTGTTTTGTTTTTCCATCTAGGGGGCTGGGCACTTATTGCCATACTCTGCTTTACCAGTAAGGGTTAATACTAACCATCAGAAGAGAGAAAGTAAAATATAGTTGTTTGGAGTTATAAATTATAAAAAGATTCACGCGTGTTGCTAAGAATACTATGCAAAAATTACATTTTACCATTTTTAAATAAATAAATTATAGTCTGGTCCTGTTGGAAGATAAATACATTGCAACTCAGCTTATGTTGTGAAAGGGAGTTCCATTAGAGCAACCTGGAAATGACTACTGGAAGTCTATCTATCTAAGTTTGGCCAAAAAAATTATAAAATATTCTTAGCTAGTTAGAAAAAAATAACACTGTAAGAAAAATTAACTTATTAAGCCTGGTTTAGCATTAAAAAAAAAAAAGGCCTCATGTTAAAGAAAAATAAAAGTCTTAAAAATTTATATGTTAATATTATTCTAATATAAATCTATAATTAATCGAGTAAACTTTTACTGACTAATATGAAAGTCGTGACACTAGCTGCCAAATACTATAATCCATTCAGAATTAGCATTGACACATATATTTAACTCATAGAAATAAGAATGAGAGAATCATTGTTTATTCAGACAATGTCAGTTTTAATAACCAATCTTTTGGATATTTGATATATCTAACAGTTTTTGTCACAATACTACTTTGAATTTGAAATAATAAATTGTGATTTATTTTTGTTGAAAGTACAGTGATAATCTTTGAGAATTCAAATATTTTATCTTTGTCTCTGAATAATTTGCTTCTTTGACCTACATTCACAATATAGAGAACAAAAGCATGATATGAATGATTATTTATTAATAATATAAGTTAAATTAAGCAGCGACTTTTTCCCCAAAGATTTCTTTCTTAATCTTCAATGCCTATGCCTTCCATCATAATTGCAAAACAGATTTTCCCATTATATTCATCTGCCTCTCTTCAACCCATAATTTTCTAGTCTTGAACGAATGCATTCATTATCAACACTAAAATTGAGTATTAAGGAAGAGATTAAAAATGTGGCATTGATATCACAAAATTAATTTGATTTTCATGAAATCATGATAACTTTAGTGGAGGTCTTAAAAGTATTTATATTCTAGTAGATCTGTTTCTGCAATAAGACTTTAGAGTTAATTTTCTATCTCATCCTTTAGGCATAACTTTTCCCTCTTTTTTTTTTAACATTTTATTTATTTATTTGACAGAGATCAGAAGTAGGCAGAGAAACAGGCAGAGAGAGAGGGGGAAGCAAGCTCCCTGCTGAGCAGAGACCCTGATGCAGGATCCCAAGACTCTGGGATATGGCCTAAGCCAAAGGCAGAGGCTTTAACCCATTGAGCCACCCAGGCACCCCTTTTCCCTAACTCTTTAAGGTCCTCATAATGTTATGTTTTTCTGATCTGTTAGTGAATATCAGCATAGCTAAAGTGATGATATCTTTGCATATGTACAGTGATATTGACTTTAAATATATTTTAACACAATAGGTTATAAGTGCTAAGTTATATTATTAAATCAAGCAGAGTCTATAACTGACAACATGGTGTTACATGGCAAGTTGATCAGCACATTCAAGGACATTGCCATGTATGAGTCTGTTTGTGCTGGATCAACAATACCACCTTCTTCACAACTTTGATTGGATTTTTGGAAGAGTTTGAAAAAATAGGAATATGAGGAAAGGTTTGTGTCTTTCAAAAGGCTAAATTGGAATGGTTAGAAAGAAGTAGAAGGCAAAAGTAACTAAAACCAAGTCTTCTTGTCTAATTCTGTCATCACCACCAATGCTGTACTAACATGACAGAAAGAAGCATTTGGACTTGGACTTATGGTGAAAAAAGAAAGAGAGAGAGAGAGAGAAAGAGAAAGAAAGAAGGAGGCAGGGAAGGAAGGGGAGGAAAGAAGGGAAGGGAGGGACATGAACGAAGGGAAGGAAGGAACAGACTTCAGCCAGCCAGGCTAAACTAGAAATATGAAAGAAGACTTGTAATTTTGAGACTTAGAATGTCAGTTTGCATGAGTTTTAAAAAAAGATAACAAAAGCAACTGACTGAAACAACACATACTCAGTAATAATATTCAAATAGAAGGATAAAAACACTTTGTGATTTATTAGAATGATGAAGCAAATGATTTGGCATGCATATAGACCTTTCCATAGAAATCAGAGGTGAGAGCTATTTGAAAATATCATTGCTAATAAATAGCTCTGACTTACCACAAGAGAAGTTCACAGGTATTAGGAGCCAACATGACCGTAAAGAGAAAAGGAGTGAAGATAGCTAGGTAGGGTCACAACAAGCCTGTAGCTGAAACTGAGGCAAGCCTCTAGAACAGTCACAGAATTATAGCATTGCAAGGGTTACTGAAGCTGAGCCACAGTTAGTTGTACATAAACTTTACAGACATGTCAGGTAGTAGGAATAAAAGCCACAATTGCCACAAGGTGAATGCATTTTTCCTGAAACAGTCTAGATCCTTAAATTATAATAAAACTACTAAATCTTGGTTGTTGACACAGTGCTAATACAGTCTCTCCTCTAACCAACTCATAGTCTTCTGTGGGTTTTTATTCACTAGAGGACTAAACCAAATGGAATCTGTGACTACAGTGAAACATAAAGGTTTGATTGGGCATAACACCCTCCAAAATTCTGGACATTTCATTCTTTTTAAATCCATCAATGTTTTAACTAATGAAGAAGGTTTGTACTCCAACCATATTCTTCCTTTGTTACAGAAAATGACTTCTTTCATAAACAAATATTACATTTTTTTCCTTACATCGCATTTTGGTGTATCTTTTGGTTTTATAGTAATAATGTTCAGATAGATGACGATAAGTTTCTTATTAAAAAATATAAACCACAGATCCCAGAAACCCATATACACTGATAAATAAACATAGCATTATTCCTTCTTTCCCTCAAAAATTATTTAGTTTATACTATATGCAGGGCACTGGGCTTATTCTGGTGTCAGGTAGTATATCATTCTGGATAGTCTAGGGTGTGCTCTGTTATCAAACAACCAAACAATCTGGGTGGTTTAAAATAACATTAGCTTGTTGGCTACTCCCACTGCACATCCATCAAAAATAGTCAGAGGGGGACAACTCATCATAGTATTGCTGAAAATCAGGCTGACAGAGCAGCCTTCATTTCAAATGGTGCCCACTGTGGTACCAGAGGAAAAGTGTCCTATGGAGTCCCACATTGGTAATTAAGTGCTTGATCACGGAAGTGATCATTTCTGCTCATAAGGCATTCGTTATAATTAATCATATGTCTACAATGACCATAAAGAGACCAGGAAATGCAATAATTCTGAGGTCCTGGAAAGGAGAACTCAGAACATTTGGGTAGTAAGACTCATGATTACCACAACAGAATGAGGCACATAGGTTTGGTTTATCTTCTTGAAATTCACAGTCTATGCAGGAATTCATAAAATAAATAGGAGACCAAATAAGTATAAAATTCTAAGTTATTATGATGCCAAAGAAGAAGGCTTATTGTTAGAAAATAATAGGGAAGGAGTCACTTGAGCTAATAGCTTTAAAGAAGTGGCATTTGATCTGAAATCTAAAACATACAAAAGAGTAGCAAGACTGTACTGAATGTAAATAAGATAGAAGATACATGTGTCACAAGCAGTAATATCAGATGTTAAATGCAGTGGTAAATCGTTGAGATTAAAAATAAAATGAGAGGGCATCTGGCTGGCTCAGTGGGTTAAAGCCTCTGCCTTTGGCTCAGGTCATGATCCCACGGTCTTGGGATTGAACCCCACATCAGGTTCTCTGTTCGGCAGGGAGCCTACTTCCCCCTCTCTCTCTCTGCCTACTGTGATCTTTATCTGTCAAATAACTAAATAAAATCTTTAAAAAAATGATATGGAAAAATCTTAAGCAGATGTATTAGGTATGCATATTGCAAATAAGAATGCTCAAGAAAATTTAGCATAAAAAAGATTTGTTAGTTGAAAAATTAAGAAGCTAGATGATGTCAAGGCTCTGGATAGAGCAATACAGTTTTATTTCTGGATTCTCACTGTACTTTCCAGGATCTCCAATAGTACTGAATGACATTCCTCCAGCAGATCACCTGTCTGCCCTCTCTGGGAATGGGAATTACTATAAGCTGAAAAGAATCATCTTGCTTAAGGTTTGTTCCCCCACCCTTGGGCAACCTATATCCAAAGAGTAGTTAATACATGGATATGGAGTCCTTGCCACTTCTTTCCAACTTGGAAAAGAATGCATGACTATCCTAGCTGCAAACTACAGTGAGGTTGGCTGAGGCCTTATTTATTTTTTTTAATATTTTATTTATTTATTTGAGAGAGAGAATGAGGCGGGGGTGGGAGGTCAGAGGGAAAAGCAGACTCCCTGGGGAGCTGGGAGCCCAGTGCAGGACCCAATCCCAGGACTCCAGGATCACAAGTGGAGATGAAGGCAGTTGTTTAACCAACTGAGCCACCCAGGAATCATGTCTGAGGCCTTACTGATGTGGTTTGGAATGGTGGAGTTCACAGACCATGGACAAGAAAGAATTCTTGAGAAGTCTTTGGTGCAAAAGGTAATTTTGTTAAAGCACAGGGACAGGACCCAGAGGCATAGAGAGCAGCACTGGGGTTGTGAGGAGTGACTAATTATATAAGATTTTCTATCTAACTGAAGGGACAGTGATATTAGGGCTCCAGAAAATTGAGTATATAGGTTTCTGGAGATTGCTTTTTTCCTTGTAAATCATTAAGACAGTTACAAACCAGTAGAGACTCAAGTCCTACATGGTTGTGATCCCTATCATTAACTGGTTAACCATTTGCTGGTCCCTGTTCCTTGTTCTTGGGCAGCCAGAGTGCCTGAAGAATGTCACACATATCCCAGCTGGGAGGGGTCAGAGTTGCAGACTTGCAGGATATTAGCTTCTGCGTTGCCCTCAGCTCGCCTTCTGCTTCCTCATCACTATTGAGACTGCAACATATTCCACTTCTCCCTCTGACAGATCCTACTTACACGCCTCCTGACACAAGTGCTGTTCCTAAGAGGATTTTCCCAAATTTTATTTCCCAATCAAATTCTTGTATGTTTATCTCTATTGCAGAGTCTGTTTTACTTGGAAACTGAATTTCAACAGTTGGCTCCAGTGTTAAGAACTCACGAAGATTCTGCATTTTTACCCCACATACAAACCATCTATTTAGCTTACCAAATTTCACAGATGTTGACAGAAGACACAAGAGTACTAGGAAAGACATAAAGGGCCGTTTATTATGCACAGCAATAACCATAGCTGGATTAGCATTTGTGCTCATTCCTTAAGCTCAGCTCCCACCAGGCTACACAGTGAATGCTAGATGATACAATGGACTCACAGTGCAATACATTACAGGAAAGGAAACCCAAGTACCCAAAACTTATAATGGACAGTTAGCTTGCCTGAGTTTTGCCAGAGGAAGACATTATCTTTATATCTTTATTATACTGGACAGTAAGTGAACCTTCCCTCTGCTCCAGAGAGAGACAATATATCTTCAAAGGCTATTTCCTGAACAGCATTCTAGAAAACGCAGTCTGAAATAAAGGCAAGTCATTCGGGAATTGTATCTACACAACCAGGAGGAATCCCCTAAAGATGGTAAAATGGATTTTCAGAACTGGATATTCCTTCAACTGGCAGGCAGTAATGACCACAACACACTGGACCTTTAAGATAACAGGGCAACTGTTAAAATATTCATTAGCCATGAATTGGGATGTTATATTGGTGAAAGGAATTATATTAGCAAGGACAATATATTGGATGTTATGGACATATGGGTGAGAGGTCATTATAAGGTCAATGGAATTGGATGGTTTTTGCTCAGAGCACTTGATGCTCTGGACAAATGTAATGAAAAGCTGACTGTGATAAATCATCAATTAAAAATTAAGTGTGTCAAAGAAATAAGAAAACAATTTGATTAAAAACTGGGCCAAACTCAGTGGGTTAAGCCTCTGTCTTCAGCTCAGGTCATGATCCCAGGGTCCTGGGATCGAGCCGCACACCAGGCTCTCTGCTCAATGGGGAGCCTGTTTTTCCCCCTTTCTCTCTGCCTCCCTCTCTGTCTACTTGTGCGCTCTCTCTGTCAAATAAATAAATAAAATCTTAAAAAAAAAAAAAAAAACTGGGCCAAAGACATTAACAGACACCTTGCCAGCAACATATATTTATGGCAAATGAGCATACGAAAAGATGCTCTATATCATATGTCATCAGGGATTGCAAATTAAAACAATGAGATAACATTACATACCTATTTGAATGGCCAAAATCTTGAACACTGACAACACCAAATGCTGACAAGGATGTAGAGCAATAAGAACTCTTATACAGCTGGTGGGAAGTAAAAGGGTGAAGTCACTTTGGAAGACAGCTTGGCAGTTTATTACTAATAATTAGTGTATTAACTAATAAATAACTAATAATTAACTAATAATGTACTCTTACCATATGATCCACCAATCATACTTCTAAGTGTTTACCCAAGGAGTTGAAATTTATGTTAAATTCTGTACATGGAAGACACCTGGGTGGCTTAGTCAGTTAGGCATCTGTCTTCAGCTCAGGTCATGATCCCAGGGTCCTGAGATTGAGCAGCATACCGAACTCCCTGCTCAGCAGGGAGCTTGCTTCTCCCTCTGTCTGCTTCTCCCCATGCTTGTGTGCACTTTCTCTCTCTGACAAATAAATGAAATCTTAAAAAAAGAAAAAAACCTGCACATGGATGTTCATAGAACAAAAGCCTGTACATGAATGTTTACAGAACAAAAACCCAACAACAGATGCTTAAGGAAGTGATATTCATAATTGCCAAAACTTGGAAGCAACCAAGACTTCCGTTAGTTAGTGAATGAATAAAGAATCTGTGATATACTCAGACAATGGAATATTATTCAGTGCTAAAAAGGAAGGAGTTAGCAACAAACTAAAAGACATGGAGAAATATTAAATGCATATTACTAAGTGAAAGAAGCCAACGTTAAAAGGCTACATACCATATGATTCTTAATTGTATGATATTCTGAAGACAAAACTATGGTAATAATAAAAAGATCAGTGGTTGCCATGGATGGAAGGGGGTGTGAATAGGCAGAGTATGGAGGAATATTAGGGCAGTGAAAATATTCTGCATGCTATTATAGTGATTGTATTTGTCATTATGTGTTTGTTCAAACCCATAAAATTATAACACTAAGAGTGGACTCTAAGGTAAACTACGGATTTTATGTGATAATGATCTGTCAGTATAGGTTCATCTTTAGCAGCAAATCTACCATTCTGATGAGTGATGATGGAATAAGGGAGTCCATGCATGTGTGGTGGACGGGCATGATCTCCATTCCTACCGCCAATTTTGTTGTGAATCTACAAGTTCTTTAAAAAAATAAGGCCTTCAAAAATTAATTGTGGCTATTAGAGGACCCACTTAGGAGCATCTAAAGAGACTCATCTCCTGTAGTCAGCAGACAGAGAAATATTTTAATTTCTAATTATTTAATTATGAGTGGTGGAGCTCCAAGGTAGATCTGCTATGCCAAGATTAGGCTCTTGATTAGGAAATAATGAGATGCTCTGATATGTCCTTAGGACATCTGAGTTGATGCACTTGAAAATCTTGCACCTCCAGATTTTCCTAAGCACTTAAAAATAGCCCATCCACATCTACTAAGATCTGGTCTTCCTTAGTCGATGATCAGTCAAGATAATACATACACCACCTCCACAAACAGTCCCTACTTCCCATTCTGGCATTTAAGCCCATAGCTAAGGTTAGATCACAGACAGGGAAGTACTGAGACAATAAGGGAAGAAGAGAAGGAAAGGCACCATACCCTGAAGAAAGATAAATATATAGTGTAGGTGTACTAGCAGAAGCCAGGAGAACACAGCATATCGGCTATATTTTGAGTCTACTGAAACAAGTGGGCAGTGGCAAGGGTAGAAGAGAAGGTTGGGTAAGGGAGAGTTTATTGATATGAGAGCACTTGTCTGGAATTCATTATTTATCATTCTGGTAGGAACCCCGGAAAGTGAGACAAACATGGTACTCATGTCTCCAAGAAGATTGGAAAATACTAAGAGAAATGAGCATGCCAGTTGGCATAAACTATGTTAAGTTTGGAAAAATCTTCCAGAAAAATACTTTCATTAGGGGACTTGCAGGACAGACCTTTTACTAAAGCAATAAAGAAGGGACGTTGAGAGGGGCATCAGCATGACTGAGAATCTCAGTTGTGGATATTTTCTCTAGTCCAGCCTGAAGGTATAAAATGCTCTTACTGAACTGGGCATCCTGATTACAATATCTATGAGAAGATCCCCAAGAAACAAAAACCAAGAGGTGGTGCTGAACACTCAGAAGCCAGGTGAGCACAATTATCATAATGAGATGCAAGATTGTTGTGCCAGCTGGCTCTGAAAGGGGAAAATCTTCCATCACAGGACACAGCAAGAGTCATGTTGAACTTTAAGCTATAGCAGCCATCTGGGCACTTTAGATTCCTCACACCAAAGGTCTGGAAAGCATGAAAAATGTCTTCATTCTGGCAAGGCTAATTAACCCTGATTAGCAGGAGGAAATAGGCTGTTGTTAAACAATGTGGATAAGGACAGATATATTTGGCAAGTAGTCGATCCACTTTGGTATATCTTGTGAATCCATGTCCCAAGTTTGACATAATTTTTTAAGTTCAGTTGCTACAGCCTGGGAATGAGACAATAACTAGGAATTCGAATACCCTGGGGATGAGATTCCTTGTCATCCCACCAGGTAAGCCCTCCAGCAGAGTCAAGGTGCTAAAATTGAAGGATGAACTGGAGTAGGTAGTGGAAGAAAGAAAAACTGCCTGTTAATTGCAGTACTGGGGAGGGTGACCTTTCCCAAGGTCATGCCCCTTTTCAGAGAGAAGCCTGTGTCCAGTCGCTGGGTGAAGTGGAGTTATGAAGGGCCAGCTACTGTGCCTCAACTATGAACAGCTCTGAAGTGCCATTTCAGCTTCAGAATGGAGGCTTTTTTTGTAATAGAATTGTAACCTAACTTCTCCATCTGACCAATAAAGAATTAGTCTTCCCTTCCTTTAACGTCTTGCTTCTGAGACCACTTCCTAATAATTTTTTTCTATATATCATTCTCAGTCACGGAGTCCACTTTCCAATGGATTCAACCTGAAGCAGCCCCCCTTGGCAAAAGATGGTTATGAAAGGTCCAAAGATCACATCCTCCTACAATCAAAGGCAGGAATAACTGAGAAATGTTGGAGACAGTGGGCAGATCAGCTAGAAGGCTGTAGCAATAGTGCACATGAGAAAAATCTGTGGGTTGAAGCAAAGACTGTGTAGATAGAAGCTGCAAAGATGGAGATTGAAGGTTTAATTTGGGGGGATGTTCAACATACATAACCAATAAATCAGAAATTATGTATAGAAGAGTCATAAGGTGTAAGAACCATGTGTATATATTTTCTTTCTTTCTTTTCTTTTTTTTTTTTTTCTTAAAAATTTTATTTATTTGACAGAGAGAGAGAATGAGATAGGGAACACAAGCAGGGGAAGCAGGAGAGGGAGAGCAGGCTTCCCACTGAGCAGGGAGCCTAATGCAGGGCTAGATCCCAGACCCTGGGATCGTGATCTGAGCCAAAGACAGATGCTTAACAACTAGGCCACGCAGGCACCCCTAAAGCCAAATATTTTCTTGAAACAGTTCAGTTCATATTTTTGTCTTTCCTATTGATTAAAAATATTTTCTTGTCATAAGAACAATAGTAATAGTAATAAGGCATGGATGCACACATGAAGATCTATCTGTATTTAGGAATTTACACATCATTTAAATTAGTTTTATGGACTATTGCTTTCTGATATTACTGATACTTCTGATATTATCTGGCAGGTGTGCCTATCAATCATATGATAAGCAACATTCTTACTTATGTTTCTGTTAAGAAATTCAGTTAACTGGAAATAATATAAATTAAATAGAGAGCTGTGAAATTCACATAAAGACCAAATTCTCTATTCTGACCAAATTTCAAGCTGTTTATGCCCTTCACCTCACTCTTTATGGCTGAAAATATCAGAGACCTGGTTCTTTAAGCTGATTCCATTATGTGAAAGTCTGTGCCAGTGTTAACAAGAAACTGACTTTTCAGGTTGGTGCCCATTTGTAACTATTTAAATTTATCTATAGATATCACCTTTGCTTATTGGTGAATGGCCTAAAAAACTACATAGTGAAACCCCAGAAATGGTTCATACCATGATAGCGATACTTCATTACAACAATTAAGGTTCATGATTAAATGAATCATAATTCTACTACACCATAAATTGAAACTTTGATATCCAAGTCACTTGATGACAAGAACTGGCAAATAAAACATCAAATTAGGGAGTACATGTCTTATTGTATTGACTTCAGCAAAGTTCTATTTACTCAGTAAGTAATCAATTAACACAAGAAAAGTGCATTTTTTTTTGGTTTTGATAATGAATCTAAAATGAATGTGCTATCACAAGATGATTCTTTAGGAAATGTATCATACAGTTTTATTGGCTGTGGTACATTGGCACACTGACATCTGGGCCCAGAGACTGTGATTTTGTCAATTGAGAAAAAGAGAGAAAAGCAGCTGCCAGAGTTGTTAGCAGAACTATGAAAAATAAATCATAATTTTGAACTAGCATTTAAAAATGTTTGAATATTTATTTTTTAAAGATGTAGAGAAGTTACCGGAAAATAACACATCATGCTTTGACTCATAAGATAAGTTTATGGAAAAATTATAAATTCATGTTGAGAATTCCAAAGAACAAAGTTAAATTTCTGAAAATGTTGTGTTGGCATCCTAAATTAAAGTAGAAACTATAACAAAGAAAATTCTAAAAAAATGCCCTAACTTATTGATTTAGATATTTTATTTTAAAAAATATTTTAATTATTTATTTGACAGAGAGAGAGAGCACAAGCAGGGGGAGTGGCAGGCAGAGGGAGAGGGAAAGGAAGAAGCAGACCTCCACTGAGTAGGGATCCTGACATGGAGGCTCAATCCCAGGACTCTGGGACCGTGACCTGAACCAAAGGCAGATGTTTACTGACTGAGTCACCTCAGTTTACTGACTGAGCCCCTTGATTTAGACCTTTTATCAACATATAGCTATGTACCTATATCCCTATATATGTGCATTGTGTGTATATGTGTACCATATCATAGAAGATTTGGGGAAGGAAAATATCCTTTTACCTCATGTGCAAGGAAATTAATACCACAAATATTTCAACACTCTTAGTCTTTCTCTGTCCCCTCACTTATTTTAGCTCTGGGAAGGAGGAGTGAATTGGCATGGGAAATCTTCCAGAACAAATTCTCTGCTTTTCCATTACAGAAGAACTTTACATTCAACCAGCTCTGCCTGAAACTTCTATAATTCTGTGCCTTCATATTAAGATGCCCATGTTTGTCAAATACCTAAAGGTCTCCAACAGTTTTCTCAAGAACAAAACTGACACAGTAATTGACCTGCTAACCTTCTGAGTCCTTTACTCAGAGCTCATATTCAGGAAGAAGATGTGCTACAGTTAAAATCCTATAATGGTGACTAGGAATATGAATGCTAACCTCAGTTGGCCAGGTCTAGATCTCAGCTCCAGCACTTAACTAGACCTGGGAATTTGATCAATTCATTTATGTGCAAAATGAGATGAATAGTATCTGGCATTCCCAGGCCCATAATAGGCACTCAAAAAGTGTTATCTCTCTCTCCCTCTCTCTAAAATGTGTTTTGCAGTCTCAAGTATGCTACATCTTTAATATGCACAAATTAAATTAGACTTTGTTGTACTTAGTAATATCAGGAGAAGGGACTAAATCCTTCAAAATGTAATTAACATATATTGGGATGAAAAGTAATTTTTAGATGTTTTTCAATTTATTAGGAAGTGTGAGTTGAAACTGATTCTTCAGTTAAGTTTGTATGACATTTAAAAGGTAGATACATATACATCTCTGGGATTATGTGAAGATGCATAAATGAGTAGATTTCTAGTTAAAAGTATTGCAATATGACAAAAATCTAATTTACGTCATCACTGTGATTTTTTTAAATAAGGAAATATGATTTTTTTTCTAAAACAACAAAAATGCTCTAATAAATGGAATGTGTGGAAGGTTTAGAGGTTTAAATAAAATAGTTTCATAATAAAATCTAATATCATCATCCATTTCATAATACATATGCTAAAATATATGCTAATCGTGCTTAAAATGACAAAGTTTGGAAATAATATCAGTATCTTCCAAAATATTTTTTTCAAATTTGGAAGTCACGGAAGGCTGATTGTATTTACTAAATTTTAAAATATGAGTTCAGGCAAAAGAGAAGGTGTGAAAAAATTTAACAATGAATCTATTCCAAAGGAGCTTGCCTATTTTTCTAAATGTGGTTTTTAATTTACACTTCATGCTTTGTAGAAGTTTTCCATATTTCATTATAATTGAGCAGAATTATTTTTCATTCACTGAAAGAGAGAATATTTCTTTTTTAATTAAATGTTTATTTACTGGATATATATACTACATTTTCTGCTCTTTTACACTTATACTCAGTTTATTTGGAGGAATATGTGAGGCATGATTTTTCCCCTTTGGCTCCACTTTAAACAAGTATTCAACCATTTTTTCTCAGTCTCCAAGTTATAAAAAATGCTTCTGGAGCTAGACTGTGAAAGTTAACAAATTAATATAACTCCTCATCTATCTTAAAATTAAGAACAAGTCAAATTCAGTATAGTTTTTTGATGGCAAAGAGCCTTTAATGATTTTACCTTACCATCTCTCTAATTAAATGATGTGATTGTATCATTCATAAAATTTTATCATTAGTGTATATATATAGAAAATTATATGAATACACATATATATGTGTGTATGTTCCTAATATACATGTCAAAGTCTCCAATACAAATTTTGTCCCATGATTGCTTTAGAAATGTTTCCTAATTCAATAAATACAGAGTTTTGCTGCTGAGTGAGATGTGAAAGCTGTTAATAAGTCAGTACTTCTCTTTCAAAAGCCATATAAATCAGATAAATAATCTTTTTGAGAACAGGAATGGGCTAAAACTTTCAGAGAAGTGGTGAACAATAGAGAGATGATCTGAATTCAGCAACTGATACTGCCCTTGGAGGTATTTCAGATTAATAGACAAGGGCAAGAGTCAAAGAATCCAAGATGGAACTGCTGGGGACAAAACAAACAAACTAATAAACAAAAACCAGCAGAACTTTTGAGGGATGTATTGAGTGAGGTAATACATAGGCTGCTTTTTTCCTCAGATACCTGCTGAAGTTTTGGGCTATACAACTTAAGCAGGGAGATAAATTCTTAAGTAAAAAGACATCAAATAGCAAAGCAGGGTATACTTGCATTTTATGAAACAAAAACTAGAGGGACCATGAAGAATACTCAGGACTCTCATTTGAAAATACCTAACAGCTTGTAGAAACCTAGAGGTAGAGTATACGTTATCAGTGTGCCAACCCACCTGAGAGTAAGCACAATCTTTGATTAAATAAAAGATATCAACTACTTTATCACTCTAATAGAGGGAACATTATATTCTCTCTGGAAGAATGGAACATCATTTGATGCCTTTTATACATATGAACATAAAAATACATATCATATTTTATACAAAATATACCACATTCAGTTAAAAAAATCTATTAGACATTCCATGTGACCAAAAACATGACCAAAATCAACCCCCAAAGAAAATATTTTCAAGGATTATCCAGATTTTAGAGATTGGTGACAAAGTCTTTAAAGAATTATGACTAATATATTCAAGAAATAGATAAAGAGAAAACAGTGGATAAACAAATATTTTGCTATAGAATTGAAGTGTATAACAAACAAACGTACTGGAACTGAAAAATAAAATATTTGTAATGATCAGTCTAATGATAGGTTTCACAGTAAATTAGAAACCACTTAACACAGAAATAGCTAACTCAAGATATACCAATATCAATTACATAAGCTGAAAAACAGAGGAGTTGATTAAAAATAAACAAAAGTGTGTTAAACACTTATGGGTCATAAGAAAACATGTAACTGGAGTTTCAGAGGGAAAGAAGAGAGTGGACATGACCAAACAAACATCGTTTGAAAATATATTATCTTGAAGAATTTTCAAAAACTGTCAAAGACCACAGCCCAGATTCAGAATGTTCTGTAAATTATAAATGATAAGAGGAAAAGGAGAAAAGGAAGAAGAGGAAGGTGGAGGAGGAAGAAAGAGTCAGGGAGGGGGGAAAGAAGGAAAAATATAAAAGGAGAAATAATATAACTATCATTTGACTTCTCAGTGGAAATAATGGAAGACAAGGAATGATATTTTCAAAGTGTTGAAAGAAAATAATTACTAAACTATAATTCTATACCAATGAAAGTACTATAAAAAATAATGACACAGTAAATAAATTTTCATGAAAATTGAAAGAATTCATTGTCAGAAAAAGATGAAGAATAACAGACGTGTAACTGCATTCATAAATAAAATGTACATTTTCTGAACAAAGCCATAGCAGTAATGTGTTAAAGAAATAAATCTCTTGATGAGAAAATTATTTTTTTTTATTTTTTAAAGATTATTTATTTAAGAGAGAGAGAAAGAGTGAGCTCAAGTGGGGGTAGGGGTAGAGGGAGGTGAAGCAGACTTCCTGCTGAGGGTGGAGCCTGATGCAGGGCTTGATCCCAGCACCTTGAGATCATGAGCTGAGCTGAAGTCAGACACTTAACCTGCTGAGACTCCCAAGTGTCCCTCTTGATGAGAAAATTCTGGGAAGATGGCAGTGTAGGGGACACCAGAAATCTGTCTACCTATCCACACAACACAAAACTGGCACAATCTGTTTGATGCAACTATTTTGGAACTCTGGAATGTATTGAAGACTGATACCTTTCAGTCAAGGCTTATGTAGTAAATTATGGTTAATTTTCATAAACCAGATTTCAACACAGTAGCACCACCCCTCACCCCTCAGCTCTATAGTAGGCACCCGTGCACATGTTCCTGGAGCAATTTACACATAGCTTGTGTGGAAGCCAGGGTGGGCCAAAAGAACCCAAATATTGAGGATATATTTTCTGATCACTAATTTCTGCTTCTGATCACAGAGCTATAGACACAGAAGTAGCCAGCACTTGTTAAAACTCTCTTCATATTTCAAATCCCTCCTTCTGTGGCTTTTAAATTTAAAAGGCTGTCACTTTTTGTTCTTCTCTTCATTCTTCTCAATTTCCCCTTTTGGGAGCCACATATTGAAGATTAGGCCATTCAAAAGCAACTGCATAATTGATATAAAAAATAGACACAAAATGTGCCTGCCAAAGAAGGTGCAGGCTCAAGAAAGACCTGAGAAGACCTTTAAAATTACACCTTAGACTGAGCCTCAGTACAGAGGCAACCTATAATAAAAAAAAAAAAAAAAAAAAGCCAACACAACAGCAATACCCCCAGGAAACCCTGGGTGAGGTAAAGACTCTGATTTCATTCACATTATTGGATTCAAATGTCCAGTTTTCAACCCGAAAGATATACAAAGATATACAGATATGCAAAGAAACAGGAAAGCATGGCCCATTCAAAGGGGAAAAAAAATCAACAGAAACTGTGTCTGAAAAAGACCTGAAGATAGATCTACTAGACAAGGACATTAAAATGACTATCTTAAAGATTTTCACAAAACTAAAAGAAGACATGGAGAGAGTCCAAAGGACAATGAATGAATAAAATAGAAACATCAATAAAGAGATAGCCTAAAAGAGACCAGAAGAAACTGTGGAACTGAAAAGTACAATAACAGAAGTGAAAAACACACTAGAGGTATACAAAGGGAGCTTTGAATAGACAGAAGAATCAGTGAAGTTTTCTGAAAAATAGTAATTATCAAGTTTAAAGAAAAAAAGAAAAAAATGACTTAAAAATGAGAACAGAGCCTAAGGGACTTGTAGGATATCATCAAGGGGATCAACACACACATTATAAAATTTCCTATGTAGGAAGGAGAGAACTGGGGCAGAGAGAATATTTGAAGAAATAATGGCTGAAAATTTCCCAAATTTAATGGAAGACATGAATATAAACATGTGAGTGTTTCTGTGCAAGTGTATTTGGATGAGTTACATTGAAATTGGTAGACTACGTAGAGCAGAATGGCCTTCACAATATGTGTGAGTATCATCCAATCATTTAGAAAGACCAGAATAGAACAAAAGTTTGACCTCCTCCAAGGAACAAAAAATTCTCTTGCATGATAGAGTTCAAACTGGATCACTGGGTCTTCATGGTTGTCCAGCAACCTAGATGATTTTTGGAATTGGGCCATCAGTTCTATAGATTTTGGGCTTACTAGCCTCCTTAATGGTGTGAGCCAATTTCTTATTATATATGCTATTGCACTGAAGAACACCGACCCTAATACACTGACAGTGAGAGTGTTATTCTTCTGAGTGCTGCGGAAAATGTGAGAACCAGCCTTTAATCAGGTATGCAAAACCTGAATAAGAAGTGCATGATGATTAATTTTCTTCACTTTCAGAATAAGCTTAACCCAAATTTTCATTATTACAGATCATTGTTTGCTTCTACCAGCCAAACCATACATGATTTGCTTTAAACTCTAAAATACTCATCTCACTCTTTCTGTGTTCCATATCATATTAGGAGCTCATAATATCATGCTTTAAAATGCAGTTAAATGTGTAAGCATAGCATAGAAAAAAATTCTAAAACAAAATGAAGATTACATTATTATTATCTTATTTGAAACATGAAAAAAGCTTATGAGTACAATAGATTCTTAGGAGTCATAGAAAGATATTTAATTTTAATCTCAAGTTTGGTTTATGCAACCATGGAGTGTGTTTCATAAATGCTTTCAACATAGTATCCTTTGTCTAGAAACTTCTGTGTTGAGAGAATTGGTAATTTTTTTTTTTTGCCTAAAACTAGAATGATAAATATTACTTTTTATAGCGTGTTTAGATGAAAATGACATTTAAAATTTCATTCAAAACATGGTGTAACTATTCAAAATCTGTTAGTGTGAAAAGTATTTCACTGAACAATCATATCAGATACATAATTTTGTAGGCAAAAGATGAATAAAAATTAAAGGCAAATGGAGAGGGGGTAAGATGAATTTAAATACTTCAATATTCTAGCATTAAAAAGAATTTGGTCCAGTATTCCAGCATTATCAGAAGAGTGGTAAAAGGGGTGCCTGGGTGGGTCAGTGGTTTAAGCCTCTGCCTTTGGCTCAGGTCATGATCTCAGGGTCCTGGGATCGAGCCCCACATCGGGCTCTCTGCTTGGCATGGAGCCTGCTTCCTTCTCTCTCTGCCTGCCTCTCTGCCTACTTGTGATTTCTGTCTGTCAAATAAGTAAATAAAATCTTAAAAAAAAAAAAAGAGTGGTAAAAGTTTTTATACTATAATTTTTTTTTTAATTTTATTTTTTTTAAACATATAATATCTTTTTATCCCCAGGGGTACAGGTCTGTGAATCG
>NW_019154105.1:41193444-41259179 GCF_002288905.1 Enhydra lutris kenyoni
AGTGGTTGATTTTCTGTTTCTAGAGTTGCTGTTCTTCTCTTTGATCTCCCGTTGGATTTGTAGGTGTTTGCAATCTTTAGATAAGCTATCTAGCTGATCTCCCGCTACCTGAAGTAGTCTCAGCCTGCTACTTCTCCGCCATCTTGACTCCTCCCTACTATAATTTTTAAAGGGAACATATGGTAATATCTATAATAATCACTAAATAAATAAATAATAATGCATAACTAATAATAGATAAAAATGGAGTAGTAAAAATGTTTTATATATCCAAAAGAGGCTGAGAAAGGAAGGAAAAATGAATGTAAAATAATAGAAAGCAAATAGAAGTATGGTAGATATACAATTAAATACATGAAGTAAATAAAATGAATAAACAAAAATTTCCCAATTAAAAACATAATTTTATGTTATCTTAACTTCCTGTTAGATATCCTCGTTCCTTTTTTTGGTGACTCAGTAGTCAGGTATCTATGGGCTTGAGAGCAACTCTGTAAGTATCAAATACAGCCCTGTAAGTATAAGAAAGGCTCTTTCATTCATAGAATTCCATTTTAGTTATCCTGCTCTAAAAGCTTTCTCACAAGACCAAGTTGTAAGGTTCACCCCCCAAGAAAGGACATACATACAGGAAAAGCCTTAAATAAGTAGCATCTTCTTCATAATGGCATGAAAGAAAAAACATAGAGTTAGTAGAATTAATACACTCTAACTTTAAAACTATGAATGCATCAAGAACAAATAAAATTGACTTCCTTTAACCCCATGCAATATGCTATGAAATGTAGTTAGAAATTCATTTAAATGTTAGCTCTGAGACTTTTGTCCTTTGGGGGGAACTGACCCATTTTTCATATGTTAGAACATGAAGAAAAAAGGTAAGATATCTATTGATTCAGAGACAACCCCACATAGCTATGATTTGGAAGATCTAGGAGTTGCAAAGAAATAACTTATAACTAATAACTTGACTACCTACAGACATTTCCTCCTAATTTTGTTATCATGTATTTCATTTTGGGAATTGATACCACTTCTTCAATATTTGGATTTATCTCATAAGATGGTCTAAGAATTGCCTTTTTTTTTGAAAAATTCTTAATATCCAGCAATGCTAGGCCAGCATTCTTTTTTACAATTGCCTATGATGAGTTTCTCTGCTTCTTTAAAGGGTCAATATGATTTACCACTAGCCACAACATTCATCACTACTCCTTTCTTTGATCACGAGACCTGCTAAATGTAAGCAGCCTTTTATCATTTTGATTTCTGTGTTGTCTTAAAGTTAAATTTTAAATTATGTAAAACACTTTGTAATTTTTGTTTTATAACTACAAAACATGGGACAATAAAATCTAGACCAACAGTGGTACAGATTTGAATAAGCCAGTCTACTTTTAATATGAATTTTACCTTATCATAAGTATGTGAGTTTATTAATATGATATCTAACTACCTTGATTTTCTGAATATTTTTATAAATCTAATATTTTGGCTGTTGATTCCTTTGTATTTGCATGATCTTTTCCTTCTCATAGTGCGTCATGACTATTATTTTAATGATGAGTTAATGACTTTGATTAAAATTAGTGACCAGTTGGTGTGCCTGGGTGGCTCAGTGGGTTAATGCCTCTGCCTTCAGCTCAGGTCATGATTTTGGGGTCCTGGGATCAAGCCCGCATCAGGCTCTCTGTTCAGCAGGGAGCCTGCTGCCCCTCTCTCTCTGCCTGTCTCTGTGCCTACTTGTGATCTCTCTCTCTTTCTGTCAGATAAATAAATGCAATCTTTTTAAAAAATGAGATAAAATTAGTGACCAGTTTTGAGAGATTTTGAAAGAAGCATGGTACAAAGATTGAGGGCTTTATCACCCTAGGATAAATAGTGTCTTAGGTTAAGATGGGTGATTTGACAAAATTACCAAATTATTTTTTAAATTTAAGATATAGAATTGGTCATAATGATCATCTGTTATTTAAAAATACTACAAAACCAACCACAAGTTGGACAAGAATAGAATCACAGGAAAGTTCAGGTCCTTGGTTAAAGGTTTTTTTTAGTAGTAGACACATGTTTCAGTAAACACTAGAAGTGTGCTGTTGACTATTCTAGAAGAATATGACTATATTTTATTCAGGAGAGTGAAGAAATATGTCTTACATCTAAAATGTATTAGAAAAATATCTGTCTACGGCCATACCACCCTGAACGCACCCGATCTCATCTGATCTCGGAAGCTAAGCAGGGTCAGGCCTGGTTAGTACTTGGATGGGAGAAAAATATCTTAAGATTTTATTTATTTATTTGACAGAGAGAGATCACAAGCAGGCAGAGAGGCAGGCAGAGAGAGAGAGAGGAGGGAGCAGGCCCCCTGCCGAGCAGAAAGCCCGATGCAGGCCTCCATCCCAGGACCCCAAGATCATGACCTGAGCCAAAGGCAGAGGCCTAACTCACTGAGCCACCCAGGCGCCCCAGAAAAATATCTTTGCCTTAAAAAAATATATCCTCGTCTTAAAATCTGGAATTGTTTTCAGCCAGACAAACATGTACTCCCCATGTAATATTTATTAAACTTTTAAAAGTAGATTTTTATGTGATGATGATAAATATAAATGAGACTTCATTTGATTATTAAAAAAACAAACTCTGAAGTAAACTGTGAACATGTTATTTGCAATATCCTGTCATTTTTGTTGAAATAAAAATTGATACAGAGAGACTTGCACTTGGCCAATTATATAGGTAATTATGATTCTATAATACTACAGCTCTAAGGGGCACCTCGGTGGCTCAGTGGGTTAAGCCTCTGCCTTTGGCTCTAGTCATGATCTCAGGATCCTAGGATCAAGTCCTGCATCAGGCTCTCTGCTTAGCAGGGAGCCTGCTATCCCCTCTCTCTCTGCCTGTCTCTCTGCCTTTTGGTGATCTCTATCTCTCTGTCAAATAAATAAAATCTTAAAAAAAAAAGAATACTACAGCTCTAAATAACTGTTCTTTTTCAGTTCTATATAGTTCAGAGAATTGGGGTCCTAGATATTCACTTTTTAAATGATCTAGTCAAAAGAAGTAATCTTGGGAAGGGACTATATCATTTAATCAATACATATCCATATAAGAGCACCTCTATTTTAAAGCTATAGCTTAAACTAAAACAGTTAATGAAATGGACAACACTATTTCACTTGAAACAATTAAAGTATTTGTCACATGAAAAATTTATTGTGATACTAATTTGCTTAGAATCTTATGTGAAAGAGGCCCAAATTCCAGCTGTCATTTAATTAAGGTCTTTATATACAGAAGGAGTAAAGCTGACAACTTGAGAAGTAAGGCAAAAACATATTTTAAAGGACTGTTTTTAACTGTAAAAGAGAATTCTAATTTCTCATGAGTTAGAATGGATAAAGCCTTCTCTCAATGGAATTAGCATTTCAAATTCGATATATAAGAGAAAGCATTTCTAGTATTTCCCTGTGGCTATCATAATTCCATATCCTTTCTTTTCCTTTTTTTTTTTTTTTTTCCAAACTGGATAGTAATAGTGGTCATAGGCCAACAGAAAAGTCAATCTAGATGTACTGTATCTATAATCTAGAATTATAACTAACTAATTAAAGCAGTTGTGTAGTCATTCTTAAGTTTCACAACTGCAAATCATCAATGGACTTTAGTATATACTTAGGCTTTCCATAGTGCACTGGGATTAACAATTTGCAGAGGTATGTTTGTTTGTTTTTTGTCTTGACCTACCTATATACTTCTCATGATTCTTTTAAGTAGTGATTATTTCATTTAGTCTTGGTCAAGAAAATAAATTTTACATTTATTCTCTTTGAAATCCATATTTCCTTTAATAAAGGGATAACTAAAATATTACTTCATTTATAAAACCAATTATTATTATTATTTTTTTTAATAAAATTTACCCTTTAAAGAAGAGTCTTTACCAAGATGATGCACAGTTGCCTCAACTCTCCCTTTTGGATCTACTTGTAAGCATACAGATCTTAAAACCAAAGAGTCTTCATCTTTTCACACAGCTTAAATGAGATATTTGTGTAAGTAAATACAAGCTGTGTTTTGCGAAAGTGTTCTTTGTGAGCTGAAGATAAGCTTTTAAAGGAAGTTGCAGGATTTCCTTCCTTGGACATTTAAAAAATAAGATAAATTCTCTAGTTTCTGAGTGACTGGAATTTTTCTGCCCAAGGCAGAAAGGGCAAGAAAATGAGCTGTATGCTTTTTTAAACTTCCTACAATCTGAGCAATTCTAACTTTGGAAAAAATACAATCAACTGCATTCATTAAATCAATACTTATGCAATAGCCTGCAGCACTCCATGCTAATTAGTCATTTTAAAGGGCTTGCTCTCTGAAAGAAAGAGCAGATGTATTTTCACATTAGTTCAATTAATTGCTTTCATGATTTTGTTCCTTCTACTCCTTTCTCCTTTCTTTTCCCTCCATCAATTTCCCCCTTCCTCCCTCCAGGCTTTTTTCCTACTAACACTCTTTTTCAGTTATTTCTTTCTTAACTAATGGTTCTACCTCATTTTATATTAATGAGATTTAAAGGTTTATTAATTTGTAACATAAACTGAATTATGTTAAAGTGTTTTGAAAATATCAAAATGGAGTTTGAACTATCTAGTTATATTTGTAATGCTTCGTTCATATTTAAATCTAGTTAAGGGGAAATATTTTATTTTATAATTTTATCTTTTATTTATTTTTATTTTTTAAGGGAAAGATTAAAAATGTTTTTAAAATATTTTTATTTATTTATTTGACAGAGAGAGAGAGTGCCCAGGAGCAGGAACAGCAGGCACGTGGAGAAGCAGGCTCCCCACTGAGCAGGGAGCCCTGCCACAGGAGGCTCCATCCCAGGATCCTGGGATCATGACCTGAGCAGAAGCCAGAGGCTTAACAGAATGACCACCCAGGTGCCACAGATTTTAAAATTTCAGGTATTTTGTGTAAATCTTGGATTGATAAGGTTTTTTAAAAATGATTTTAAAAATTATGTGCATGAAATAAAGATATTCATATTCAGGATGGTGGTATGAAAAAATATACATGTACATATACCCTCTGGATTTATGAGTTACCATACAACATAAACTGAGATAAGGCCATTGTCACTTCAACACATTAATCACATTAAATATTCTAATCATGATTATAGGTTGTATTTCCACTTATTTAGATCTCAATTTTTCTCAAAAATATTTTTTAGCTTTTGTAATATGTTTTGCATTCCTTTTGCTTGATTCATAAGCATTTAATCCTTTTTGATACTATTATATATGGAAATGTTTCCTTAATTTCATTTTCAGATTGTTCATTGAAACCATATAGAAATATAATTGATTTTTACTTACTGATCTTATATCTTGCAACCTTGCTGAACTAATTTTTAGAATCTAATAATAGGCTTTTAATGAGTTCCTTAAAATGGTCTATGCATGAGATCTTGTCATTTATAAATAGATATATTTACTAATTCCTTGCAATTCAGTTATATGTTTTATTTCATTTTCTTGCTAAGAGTCCTAACTAGAGCTGCTAGTATAATGTTAAATATGGGTGGCAAGAGTAGTTATACTGATCTTGTTCCTGATCTTAAGGTGTCTTAACTTAAGCTTCTCTAACAAAAATTCCATAAACTGGGTGGCTTACAAAAAACACATATTTATGGGACGCCTGGGTGGCTCAGTTGGTTAAGCAGCTGCCTTCGGCTCAGGTCATGATCCCAGTGTCCTGGGATCGAGTCCCACATCGGGCTCCTTGCTCATCAGGGAGCCTGCTTCTCCCTCTGCCTCTGCCTGCCATTCTGTCTGCCTGTGCTTGCTCTCTCTCCCTCTCTCTCTCTGACAAATAAATAAATAAAATCTAAAAAAAAAAAAAAAACAAAAAAACCCCCACATATTTATTTCTCACATCCTGAGACTGCAGAGTTCAAGATCAAATCATTAGCAGATTCAATGTCTGATAAAAGCCCTATACATGGATTGCTGTCATTTCACTGAATCCTCAAATGGCAAGAGTAAGGGATCTTACTCTTATATAAAGGAACAAATCCCAATTCAGGTGGACTCCTCCCTCATAATTTAATCATTTCCCAAAGGCCACCTCCAAATATCATCATGTTAAAACTTAGGTTTCAACATATAAATTTTGAGGGAACAAAAATATTCATTCTGCAGCATTCAATCCCATCCCACCAAAATTCACGTCCCATCAGTCCATTAGGGCTGCTATAACAAAATACCATAGACAAAGAGCTTATGAGCTGCATTCCACTTCCAAATCTCTCAAGGGTTAGAGTTATATGCCTGCCACTCTCCAGTGTTTCTACTGTCTTGAGACCACACAGCTCCACTGGGCATTGTCCTAAGAGGAGTTTTTTTTGTGTTCACTATATATAATACTTTTTATACATTGATGGATTCTATTTGTTAGTATTTTGTTGAGGATTTTTTTTCAATCTATATTTATAATATATTGGTTTGTAGTTTTCTTATAATGATTTTATCTGGTATCAGAATAATGCTGACCTCATAGAATGTGTTGGAAAGTGGACTCTCTTCTATTTTTGTAAGAGTTTGTGATGGATTTTATTAATTCATCTTTAAATGTTTGATAGAATTCAACAATTAGGCATTCTGGGCTGGAGTATTTTGGGGAAGAGGGTACTATTTTTTTATGCTAATTTAATTATTTTGCTTTATATGTTTACTCAGATATTTATTTCTCTTTGACTCAATCTTGGAAGTGTTATCCTTCTAGGAATTTGACTATTTCACCTCATATATTAGGATACAGTAGTATATAGTATTCTTTTATAATTAATCCTTTTTTTATTTCTGTAAATTCTTCAAATTATTTCTAGTCATTATTTTCTTTCTCAAAAGAGAGGTATTGAAGTGTCTAACAAATATTGTTGATTCATCTATTTGTGTCTTCTTTTCTGGAGGTTTTTTTTCCACAAATTTTGTTGTCCAGAGTTCAGATATTTATGTTTATAATTGTTATATCTTCATGATGGATTGACTTTTTTGTTATAAAATACTCTTTTTTAATCTCTGTAACATGGTTTTTGTTTTAAAACCTATTTTGCCCAGTAATAATATACCCAGTCAAGTTTTCCTGTGATTACTATTTTCATGATATATTTTGTCCATCATTTTCTTTCAATCTATTTTTATCTTTGGGTAAAGTATGTCTCCTGTGGACAGCATGTATGGATCTTGATTTCTCATCCAGTCTGATAACCTCTACCTTTTGACTGGGTTGTTTAATCCACTTATATTTAATGTTATTATTGATATAGTTGGCTTTTTTTTCCTATATGTGTTATGAATTTTCATCCCTCTATTCCTCCTTTACTATTTTCTTTTGAGTTAAGTGAATATTTCCTTCCTTCCTTCCTCTCTCTTTCTTTCTCTCTCTCTCTTTCTTTCTTTCTTTCTTTCTTTTTCTTTCTTTCTTCCTGAGAGAAAGTGAGAACATAAGAGCAAGGGGGTGAGGAAGGGGCAGAGAGAGAGGGAGAAAAAGAATCTTAAGCAGGCTCCACACTCAATGCAGAGCCCAATGTAGGCCTTGATCTCACCACCCTGAGACATGACCTGAACTGAAATCAAGAGTCAGATGCTCAACCAACTGAGATACTCAGGTGGCCTTACATGAGTATTTTCTAATATAAATTTTAAGTTCAATAATGGTACATCCTCTGTTTTGTCTTTATTGCTTAAGGGCTTACTATCGACACTATAAACTATCAGAGTCTGTTAGAAATGTATAAAAACTCTAGTGAGATATATATTATTTTTGTAATGCTCGAATCCCTTTCTCCTTTTCTTTTGTGTTATTAATCATTATACACATAACACCTATACATGTTACAAATCCAGCATTCATTGTTGTGACTATTGTTTGATATAATTTCATATCTCTTAAGGAAGTTGAGAAATGATAGAAGGGTATATATACATTTAGAGTTGTTGTTATAGTAACTTTCTTGTTTACTATTTTTATTTATTATTATTATTATTTTAGATTTTATTTATTTATTTGAGAGAGAGAGAGAGAGAGAGCATGAGAAGTGGGAGGGTCAGAGGGAGAAGCAGACTCCCTGCTGAGCAGGGAGCCCAATGCGAGGCTCGATCCTAGGACTCCAGGATCATGACCTGAGCTGAAGGCAGTCTCTTAACCAACTGAGCCACCCAGGCATCCCTTGTTTACTATTTTTAGTCTCTATTTCTTCTATTCATTTGAGTTACCACACACTGTCTTTTTCTCAGCCCATAGAACTTTGTTCCACCCCCCTTCTTTGTAATACTAATGGCAAATATACTGCATTTCTATATGTTATAGGTTTATGTATGTTATATATATGAGATTATTATATGTACATTGCTTTTGAGAAATTCTGGTGCCTCGCTCATTCCCAGGAAGATTATGTAGCTCTCACCCAAGACCTAGCAGAAGTCCTCTGTTGTTGACTGCTCTCACCTTCAGTGGACTATTTGTTAAGATAGGACAAGAGAGAGGTAAGAGTGAGTCATGGTTCAAATGCAAAAAACTTTCACTCTTACCAAATTTTAGTAGATTTTCTTGAATAAATGTTTCTTGATTTTCTATATGCTATGATGACCATTTTAGGAGACTTAGATGATTTCTGGTTTTATAATTTCCAAATGTCTCATGGGGGAACAGATCCATGGAGTACTTCACAATATCAACCCAGAAGTGGAACTTGTATGTTTATTTCTGAATTTCTAGACAAATTCATGCTTTCGATTGTTTGGTTTCTCCTTCCAAATCATGCCTTCAGAGACTCACCCTCTAGAGAAAATTGGTTACTCAAGGTGTTTCCTTACCCAAGAGAACTCTCTTAGTCAAATAAATTTCTCACTATTCTATATTGCTATATTTCAAACAATGCTCCCATTATTTAAAAATAATACAAAAATCAACATGAGACCCTTATATTAATTTTATGGAAACTATTTTGTCATTCAGAAAATCCATAATAAAGTGTACATAATGTTTTAAAAACAAATGGATTAAAGACATATATGTCTTTATATATAAATATATATAATATATTTGCATATATTAAAGACTATATGTCCATAGACATATAGACATAGATGTAACTTTTTGATTTTCCCTTACTTTTATCATTATATAAGCGCATATAAACAAATGACTGCTAAACATTTCTCACCTAATTTCACCATTCGTATTTTATGACTAATTATATTACTTACACATATATTGAATAGATTTGCTTTAATATAAAGGATGTGCAATCACAAATTATAATTCTTAACAAAGTGGAAAATTATTTTGGAACCTATACTTTTATTTTTAAACAAGATACTGAGGTACTCATTAGTATCTCCTAAAACCTTAGCATAAGGAAAATACTTTTTCACTTGTTATTAAATATAAAATGACCCAGAACACAGCAAAAATTAATTAGCTATAAAGCCAACTTTAAAAACAAAACAAGTTTATAAAAAATATAAGCATTCTTGCTTATATGTAAAACTCCACACTGGCAACTTGACATTTTTTTTCAGATTTATATTCAGACTTAAAACCCTAATTTCTACTGTGTAAGCAAAAAAAGTATAACTCTGTGGCTAAAAGTATCAAGTAATCAAATTGCTCCTGACATCCAATTCTCATGATAATAGTAGGAGACATTCCTCTGAGAAAATAACTTGAAAATTTTCTGGTAAATATTATTTTTGCATGTGGGTGTAAGTTTAATATTCAAAACAAATTCTCATATATCAAAAGTAAGTATTTTAATGATCCTGTAAGACTGTGCCCTAGGATGCTATACTGTGCCAATATTTATACATGTTGAATATACTTAAATTTCACTTAACTTACATAGCTACTATGTTTATATTTAACCACAGATTCTACACTAATTCTGATGGATTTTGGTAGTACATAGGCTGAAAAGAAAAAGGAAATGTCAGAATAAGTTCAAACTGAGGATGAAAGGAAAGAATGGGGAGCAGGCACTATTGAAAACAGTACTGAATAGTATTTCAAGTGTTGGTTTATCAAGCTCTTATGAACTGGGAACCAGCAAATTGAATTGACAAGACAGGGAACAGAGGCAGGAGAGTGAGGAATAAGTGGGTTTTTGTCATTGTTTGTTTGTTTGCTTGTTTTGTTTTCAAGAAGGAATATTATACTCAGGGGAAGTGTACCAGGGGTACAAATATGGCCTAGAGATGGGGCCAGAAAGAGGTAGGCAGAATATCTGGACCTTGGATATGGGATGGGTGTGTAATGTATTGAGTATCCTGGAAGCAATTGTTATGGAACAAAGAGGTAAGATTTATGTGAGTTGAAGTCTACAATAGTGCCAAGGCCCAAAAGATAAACACCCATTAGAAAGCAAGCAAGACTAAGAGACATTTAGATTTGCAGATATTGTGACTAAAAACAGTATGAGAGATAATATCGTGTGTATTTAATTGACTCCTTTCTTTTTCCAAGTCGCTGTCATGTGAAGCTATATGCTATACTTTTTTTCAAAAATGACCAGAATCTCATTAAATGTAATAATATTCCAATATAATTTCCTGTTACACTCAGAACAGAGATTGAGAGTATAGGCTCACTTCATAGTTTTTTTTTTTTTTAATCATGAAGCAATATGGTTATACATTTAAATAGTGTACCAGTTAAATTGTGGGTGATAAACTGGTTTTATATTTTTCAAGTTTTTAATTTGCCATGAGAGTATAAATCATGAAACCGATATCCTATGTCTTTTGTATAATTGTAGAAGGATATTGCCCCAAAATTTTGAACAGAGGAGCATGATGAGCACCAAAACGAAAAAAAGGTATAATAATCTCTAAGATTTCTACTCTGTAGAGTAATATGGGTCATGAATCCTTTAGTAAGATTGTAAAACAAAATTCTAGTCATTTGCTTGCTTACCACCTTTCTGATGATCTTCCCCTGTCCCTAAGTGAAATTCCCAGATCCTTACAATTATATTAAATGTCCTTTATCATAGAATCTCTGCCTTTCTTCCATTGGTCTATATGACTGAGATACACTAGACCTCTTTATATTTCTCCAGAATATTCTGCATTCTCTTTCCTCATGGCTTTTACTCATGTTGTTTCTTTTTCTTAGAATACTTCTCTAATACTTATTAACTATCATCTATTTATCTTTCAAATTAGCTTAATTACTAATTTTCAAGGAGGCCTTTTGTGATCTCAGATGAGGGTAAATTTTGTTGTTATATATTCCCATAACCATTGGACTTCTCTTTATTTAACACTCATTATGCTAAAAAATTTAATTCCCATCAACCTGCTAGACTCCAGATTCTATGAGGACTGGAAAAGGAGCTCTTTTATTCACTGATGTATCCCAAAGTATATATTCCCTTCTACCATATAGCCATTTTATCTGTTAAACTGAATTGAAATTTTTGTTAAGTCTATTACTGCATTATAAATACCTCAAGGTCAATGGTATTTCCCTTAATTCCCACGAACAGAAATAATTTCTTTCTGATTTATATAGTTTGACTTTATCTCAAAGCTACATGCTATTTCTTCAATAAAGCAGAGTGAAATGTTTTTAATAAGGGAAAGTAAGAAAGAAAACTTAAGGTTTTTTTTTGGTCATATGCTGTGTCAACTATATTGTTTCACTTAATCTACTATAAAAAGCTACAATATGAGAATATTACCCATGAATTATATATTGCTTGCCAAAGAGCACAGCTATTAAATGGTTCTCACATTTGCTTAGTGCTATATTTTCTCTTCTTTTCCCTTCATAACAAGTGCGCCAAATTTTGGAAGAAAGAACATTTCACCTGCTATTATTTCTGTTTTCTAATTCTGCTTAATAAACTTCACATTTAGGGGCATGAAACAACCACCATGTTATCCTTACAAAGTTCATAGATCAGAGATTTGAACATGGCAGTGACTTTACCACAGTTTTCAAATTCTGGGGTCTCTGAAAAGTCTTGGATGGCTAGTGATGAGTAAAATGTTGAGTAATAGAATTATCTTCTGAAAGCTTCTTCACTTACATTTTTGGCACCTGGGCTGGAATGATTCAAAGTTTTGGTTCAAAAATGTTGACAATTTTATAGTTTAGACTTCTTCACAGCATGGAAGTATAAAAGTAGTTGATCTACTTGGCAGCTATGTCTTCAAGAATGGGTGTTCAGGAAGTAAGCATATGACCTTTTATGACCTAGCTTCAGAATTCACACAGAATTACTTTAGCCATATGCTATGGTTTAAAGCAATCACAAGCTGGTCTGACTTTAGGGGAAAAGACACATGGTGTCCACCCCCTGATGTGAGGATTTTCAAAGTATTTACAACCATATTTAAAAACTGCCACAGGTATCTTCTCTTTCAAAGAGTGACCAAAATTATTGCCAGCAGTAGAATCAGGATTAGAATACAGCTTAGTAATGTTACATTTACATTTTTTTTCTCATCCTCTTTGTCATTATAATCTTTTTGTGAGATGGGATGAAAGAGTATGCATTGTATGTCTTGTCATATATAACAATAAATAAGATATGGTACAAAAAGAACTCAAAAACAGCCCGTAGAAATTAAAAAAAAAAAAAAAACAACATAAGTTTTAACATTCAGGGTACAAATAAGACATGCAAAATATCAATAATTTTTGGAACAATTGCTTTAAAAAGTAAGTCTTCTAATTTTATAAAAGGAACCAGGATTATTGTCCACTGATCCCTCCTTAAACCTCTTCCTTAGGTCCAGTCTCAAAGTTGATGTAGCCATCTACATGATTACTTTGGACTTCAGAAGGAAATGGAAAAAGAAAAAGTTTAGAGAAATGGATGATAGAGCAATCTTAAAGTTAACTACTAAAAAATTTATTTTTATAGTTTATTACTTGAAAAATGATGATATGGTTCAAATTTCCAGTTTCACTAGTTCTTTGGTAGCAAGAATAAGATAAAAACAATTTTAAATGTGGCATATTTAGAATGATCTTGTAAGGATGTTACTTGCAGAAATGTTATGTATTACTGGTTTCTTGGTTCAGAAAAATATTTAACTGGAGCAGGCTTACATTAGGTAATTGTAGTATTTCTAATCCTTTTAATAAACTGTAAAAACAGTTTCTGTTGAGAATCAGGGTTTTAATATTGAGTTAGATTTTATTTATATTTTGAAAATTTAAGGACCCTTGAATCTCCTTAAGTAAATTGTAATTTAATGCAATTTAAGTTACACTCAGCAGTGTAGTTATGTCTTGATTGAAGTCATTATAAAGAAAATTTAATCACATCCTGATGATCTTCTTCACATTTCTTTTGTGTTAAGGATTAATTGATTTTGTTGTGATTAACTTTCAGGAGAAGGAGTATTACCTACATGCCACCTATATTATTGTCTAAGCAATAGCTTGTAGTTCAATTTGCATGTTTATTATCTTTGAGCATACACAAATGTAATATGAAATAATACTGTATTTACAAAATTATGTGCTTAAAACATATGCAAATTATGTATTTAAAATGTACTAAGTAATAACATATTTATTTTTTATTTTTCTAATTTTTAAAAATTTTTTAAAAGATTTTATTAATTTATTTGACAGAAAGAGACACAACCAGAGAGGGACCACAAGCAGAGGGAGTAGGAGAGGGAGAAGCAGGCTTTGAGCCAGGACCCTGGGATCATGACCTGAGCTGAAGGCAGACGCTTAACTCACTGAGCCACACAGGCACCCCAATAATAGCATTTAAAATGTTAACTTTTGTTTTGTTTTATAATAGAGATTTTCCTTGAAGCTGATCCTACTGAACTATAGGAAAGATACTGCCAGTTAGTTACTGGAAAGTACGAGCTAGAATTATTGTCTTTCTAAATTTTGTGAATAGCAATGATGTCTTACAGATTTGTTTGGGAGTCTTGGTACTTCAACCTTAAATTGGAATTGGTTTGAAAAGATTATCTGAAGAACGTTGATTGTGTATTCAGCAAGACTTTCATATTATAATTGCTATTGACCTTATCTGATGTTTCCATGCAAGTAAATACTTAAAAGTCAGTTTAGGGTAAAACAGACTTTCCCAGATTGATTTACCTTCCTATTCCATTGTCCTCTATCTTCTCTCCTGGGTTCCTACCACAGATCTTTATATTTTCTTCTCCTTCTTCTGTTTTTGGAAATGTGTTATGTCTTACTGATCTCAGTTCCCACCAAGCAGTTTTTATCCCTGAATAGTCCTTCTTGGTTAAATGACTACCCAGATAACTCTAAGTAAAATAATAGTATACACGAGTTTCCCCTATTTTGCACTCACAACTTCAAATAACACAACTTCTTCCTCTGTCTCTGTCTCCCAATAAGATTATGGACTTAAGCCTTTTTAAAACTAAGGGCAACCACACTTCACTGTAATGGGGAAAAAAAAAATCTGTAGTGGGCAATGATTGTGGGTAAGATAACATATTTCAGAATGGACAACTTCCACAATACAATGTGCTGTAAGCACCCAGTAGTTACTCTCCTAGTAGTTTCTCTATTTGATGAAGAAAAGTGATAGAAGACAATTGAAAATTGAGAATGAGTCAAGCTTCATTCTCTTGATTTCTTGTATGTCATCATAAATATATAGTCCTTCATTTCTGTTAAATAGGAAACCAATGATGATACTGCTTACTGAAAACCATCTGTCCATGTTCATCTATATCAACAATCTTTGGCCAATTTGCATTAGTATAGCTGTTATTTCTATCTTTGTCAGTGTTTAACAAAGTCAGGTGCTTTCACCTCTTCTCACAGCAGCATATTATATATGACATTCTCAATGACATATCTGATTTTTTGGAAAGATAATATTTTTATACTTTTCAAAGTTCAAAATGCATTACAAATTCTGTGATCAGTAAAATCTGTGCACTGAAATTGTTTCAATTTCATATATAAATAATTTTATAATGGTTATCGAATCACTAAAATATTTATATTTCACTTAACTTTATATTAATACTTTACATTCCTTCCTTTTAATCAATCAAAAAGGAGGTAATATCTGTCCAAAGAAAGCTTAGCCATGCATTATGCATACAGTCTCTATCAAAGAATTAACAAAGCACTAAGTTTTGGATGTTAAAATGGGATATTAAAAAATAAAAAAACAACTGCCTATTCAAAATTGGACATTTTAAATCCTCAGTCTCAGATATTTCAGGATTGGTGCTGCCAAAGTTGAAGATAATTGAATGAAAAGTGTCTACTGGGATATCAGACTAAAACTACAATTTTAAGAAGAATACTGCATTGTGTGAAAAATAAGACTTGTTTTTCCCCCAAAAGTATCTTTTAAATCAGTGACTAAAAGTGTAGAATCACATCACTCTTTTTTTAAATTAAAAAGTCTGTGGAAACCTTTTTTTCTAGTGAATGAAAGTTCAATTCTAAAAGGACTGAACTGCAAAGCAAGAAAACAAAACATCAGATTTTTTTTCTTCAGTTTGTTTAAGCAGAACATACCTCTGTGACTCATATAATTAGTGTTATAATTATGTACAGATATATATTCATTCCTCAAACCATCTAAAACATTCCCCAAATGGAAATCTTTTTAGATTAAACATAACTAATCATTTTAAATTAAACATAATTTTAATGATATAGTTAGCTTTTCATATTTAATGCAAGGTAGATTATATTTTAACAAGTATCCCTTTGGAAGCCTGTTTTCTATATTTTTAGTCTATGAACCAGGCAGAAATAAATGCTAAACAGTAAAAAAAAAAAAGATCCCATTTTCTCCCTCCCCTTGGCTTTATAGCCATTTTCTTCTGTGATTAATCTTTGCTGTATGGGTTGGAAACAGGTAATTAAAATAAGAATTACTGATATCTCTTTCCTTAACCACCAGGTTGCAAGATATTTGCTTCTCCACTCTCTTCAGTTTCCTACACATTTGTTTATAATCTTACTGAGCTGTGAGTTAATGTGAAGTCTCACATACCACCTACCTACCATGTTCTGATTCACAATGTTGTGAACATTGCTGGTTCTCAATATTTTTTAAAAATTTGACTTTCAAAAATATTTAAAGTTGAATGCATACTATACCACTTGAGGCATAACTGTTCCATTTTTTTTAATAAGTGCATGCAACATAGTAAAAGTAATAATTCATTAAATTGCAAGTATTTATTGTAGTGGGATTACTCACTGCCCACCATGCTTCCAGACCACCTTCCTCACCAGTCTGTTCCAGAATCAAGACATACACAGGTGGCTGATTGTGAACGTCGTTCCAACTCTGGGGTGCTCAATTTGATGCAATCAGATTACTTCAGGCATGCACTTCTATTGATCGTTGGCACACTCTCTTTTAAAATGAGATGTATGAAATCATACAGATATCTATCTAAATTCTGTACATCTTCTTTTCCTAGGAATGCTAATCTTTAATGCAGGATTTTATAGGAAGCAAAAGAGGTTGCAAGGGAGTCAACAAATTAAAAAAAACAAAACAGATTTTTCTTACTTTTTAGCTGTACATTTGTTACATAACAAACACCATGAATCCACTTATTTCTTTGCATTTTATTTTTGTACTCTAAAATTATGTTATTATCACCACTTTTACCCTTTTGTTTTTCTTTATGATATCCTTCTTCTTTAGTACTAGTAATGAAAAGAGTTCTTCATTTTCTAATACCTTTCCAGGAAAACTCTGCTGCCAAATTGAATGACAGCTATAAAAAGATGAATAATTAGGGCACCTGGATGGCTCAGTGGGTTGAGCCTCTGCCTTCAGCTGGGGTCATAATCCTGAGGTTTTGGGATTGAGCCCCGCATCAGGCTCTCTGCTCAATGGGGAGCCTGCTTTCCCCCCAACGTCTCTCTCTGCCTGCCTCTCTGCCTACTTGTGATCTCTGTCAAATAAATAAATAAAGTCTTTTAAAAAAGATGAATAATTAATAATGATTATTGTTGATATAAAAAAATGAAGCACACATTTGGTGTAGGGAGTTGCATATTAATGGTATTTCATTAACTAAATAGTTGAAGGATTTTGTTCTGTTTTATTTTTTTTATGAAGTAATTGAAAACAAGATGGACGCTGTTGAAGTCATTTGAAGTATACTGTTTTTTTAAATAAAAATATTTATATTGTTTTGAGGTAAGCAGACATTTGTGATGACACTGGTTCTGGCTGGAGGCATTCTGTTCATATTATTCTAGTCCTGATAAGTGTATATAGGAAAATCTTATCAGTATACTCTATCCTCTCTCTCCCTCACTTCAAACACAACTTTATGATGCTGGATTTTAACAGTTCTAGTAAATTAATTTGTACAATTATTTTTCATTTACATTACATTACATTATTTTCATTGTATATTTCATTTCTCATTTTCATTGATTTCTGGAAAAAACATACACCAAAATATCAATACAGATTTTTTTTCATTAAGGCACCAGGTTTTCTTTATTTGTGCTTTTTTAGATATATGTAAACTGTACATTTATATTTTCAATCAAGTTTTAAACTTTTTTAGGAATAAAAAAAAGAAATCTTTGTGTTAAAGCCATTATTCCTGTATATTATTAGTGGATTCTGTTTGACTTTGGCATTAATAAGTTGATTGTTTCATTTTCAATGCCATTTATATATGAGCTTTAGCAGAGATCCCTGAGCAACTCTTCCCTTTTGAAGGAGTGAACTAAATAACACAGGACATTGTAGGAACCCATCATTGCTATTTTCCTTGCCAAACGTCCTCAGCATTGAAAAATATGGTGTTTTTTTGTATTATTTTGTTTTGTTTTGTTTTGACTCTGATTGAATGCTGCCCAACAGGTATATTAAAGAAAAAGGAGTCCCAAAATTTAAGTATAAAAAGAATTACATACGTACTTAACAATGTTAATGTAGTTTGTATTTTATAACAATCTACACAGTCCCCAGCTTCAGAGCTCTTTTAATATATTATGTTAATATTAAACCTTTCTTCTGAGAAAAAGGGGCCTTGATGCTTCTATTTATGATTTCTAATCGCAAAAACAAATTGTATGTATGTAAAGAGGAAAGGAGCAAATATTTTTTGACTGTCTACTGCAAGCCAAACATTGTTCTAGGTACTTTGGAGACACCATTCTGTCTATATTTTTGGAAACTTTATCCATATTAAAGCTAATGTTTTTAAATTGTGAAAGAAACCTTCCATTTGCCCTTTCAAATCTATGCCCAACATTTCGCCATCCTGCCTTTTTACCCAGATGTTTACCTTTATGGATAAAGGTCCTTTGACTTCTGATTTAGCAGAAGCTCTGTTGGACGCTCTAAAGGATAAAACTTGAGGTAAGGATATTAATTCCCCTTTCTTCCTCCCTGAAAGAAGCTCTGTCCTTCAATCACTGATAGGGACAAAACACAGACTCTACATGATGTTTTGTTTTGTTTTTTAAAGATTTTTTTTTAATGTATTTATTTGACAGGCAGAGATCACAAGTAGGCAGAGAGGCAGGCAGAGAGAGAGAGGAGAAAGCAGGCTCCCCGCGGAGCAGAGAGCATGGTGTGGGCTCGATCCCAGGACCCCAGGACCATGACCTGAGCCTAAGGCAGAGGCTTTAACCCACTGAGCCACCCAGGCGCCCCTCTACATGATGTTTTAATTCTGATTTTGAAACCTAGTGGTGGTAAGGAAGTGGCTGCTAGGAAGTGACTGTTTATGTCACTATCCTTTGTGGTATCTCTCCTCTCACTTCCCCATGCCCACACCTTTGTAAATAAACCCTCCTTGAGTTATTCCATTCTCAGTGTACTGTTGGTTTTTCTTGGGGCCTGAATTATGTATAAATTATGGAGTCAAAAAGCTTAACTCCTACGTTATCTTCCACATTTGTGGGATAGAAAAATTTTCTCCAAAATTTCTGTAAATGTTAAAGGATTTGATTTTTTATCTCTGTCCCTGGACTCTTGTTTTTGATAAATTAGTTAATTTTATTACATTTTTATTAGCTTTCTCTGGATGTTGTATCTCACTACATTAACCGAATATGGTCTCTTACTTGATTTACATATAATAATTTACACACATACACAAACACGCATGCATGCACACATAAAGACATTTGTGTTTATAAAACTTACTGAGGATTAGAGAGATGAAAGCATAGGAAATATGTCTTAGTTATAGTAAAACTGTGATATGAATATTAAAGATTCTTCTTCATATAAGCTCCTTTATCTACCCCATTACTAGAAATTTTAACACTTGTAATTGGTATTCCAAACTCATACTATCTTTCTCCTGCCAGTCTCTTTTCTTCCTGCATATTCTCTGTACTCTTGTCTGATATAATCTGAGGTGTCTTCCTGCTTCTCTCCCAGAACTAAGATATCTTCTATGTCTTACACAGAAAAATTTAATGTTCCCATTTTGCATAGCTGTATTTACTGTTTTTAAGCTAAGTGAATATATCTTCTGTACAACAGAATCTACTTTTCAAAAAAAGACTGCCTCATATATTCTATGTAGGTAGTATTCTATGATATATATGATATGTATATGCATGATACATAGTTGTATTTATGAGCATGTGTGTATGTATGTGTGTGGTTATCCTTCATCAACTGATTACTTAATCCTATAATAAAATAGGAAGTCTTACTTTGAGACAATAAATAAAATCTATGGGGTACTTGAGTGGGTCTTTCAGGTAAGTGTCTAACTTCAGCTCTGGTCATGATCCCAGAGTCCTAGGATGAGCCCCATGTCGGGCTCCCTGCTCAGCTGTGAGCCTGCTTCTCCCTGTCCTTCTGCTCTTCCCCTGGCTCATGCACCTGCTCTCTCTCTCAAACAAAATATTTTAAAAATAATTTGAAAAGAAATAAAAAAGCTATCTGAAATGCAATTTCCCATTTCTTAAAGGGAAGAAGGCAAAAATACCCAGAATGATCAACTTTTGCTAGTGCCGACTGTGTCCTCCTTGAACTCCTTGCCAGTTGGAGAAATCTGTTTCTTGGTCAGCCAATATAACAGACCCTGAGTCTGCTCTTTAAGGAGAGTCACCATCTTGTCTTTGGTTTTCATTGATCATATTTTGGAAAGGTAAAAGTAATTTGTCTTAGAAGTTGAGCAGTAATAGGCTTTTGCTAACCAGACTCGTGGTTTCTCTTAAAATTCAACACCTTAAAAATGTGAAGTTCTGATCACTTGATTTCTGTCTGCCCCATTTTATACATGACCTTGTTCTTCTCTGTCCTAGGGAAATGTGAAATATGAGATGAGAAGGAGGGTACAACTAATCTGTTCTTACCTCCTGCTATTTCCCAGAAGGTGGCTCTATAAAGTTTGGGTAATTATTATTTTGTCAGGCACTGGTGTAAGGTTACCAGAATGAGCTAGTAAGGAGGAAGAAGATCACATTTCCCCAGATCCCAATCTTTTTTTTTTTTTTTTTTTTTTAGCTGTATCTGTGTCCTCTCTGACTCTCCTTGTATACAATCTTCAGTTGAAAATAGAGAATTCAGCTTTCCCAACCCTATAAGCTACATGGTTATCAGATTTTCACCTGGTTTGATATAAGCTCTCTTGGCAGCCATTTATTTTTTTTCCCTCTTACAAACAGTCAGATATTTTATAATAGACATATTAGAATGTAATTAAGAAAAAGATCTGATGCTATCTAAACTTCAGCAGGTGACTATTCAATAAAATATTTCATTTCATAGTTAATGTTAACTTCTTCATTGAACATAAAAGACTATTTCCTGCCTCACATCCCACTTCAATTAATTAACCTAATTCCACATGCTAGAATTTATCACTTGCAACATCTATGACCAGGTACAACAAATTGACTCTTTTAGGAACATATGTTAGAAATCCTACTAAAATAACTTAATGATTAGCATATAATCTATGTGTGCTAGTAAATATTTAACTAGCTTTCAAAAAATAAAAGTGTCAATATATACTACACAAATTTATTATGTTTTACTAATATAAAGATACATAGCACACACTGAAAAATGACAAAATATATGTGTCCGTTATTATAAATTCCATACAGCCAATTGATTTCCAGAGAGTATTTTGTTAATTTTTGCTAAACTGTTTAATCCATTGCTAATTAGTTGCAGTTAATCAACTGTTATAGTCTCAGTATGAATGTTCGTTTGCTATTTTAATTTATGTGAAGTATAAAATGAAAATGAAATTTATTTATTTTTAAGGAGTTTATTTATTTATTTGGGAGAGAGAGATAGTACAGAGGGAGAGTGAGAGGGAGAAGCAAACTCTGCACTAAGCAGAAAGCCCACCACCCAGGTGCATTAGTAATATATTCCTTATTATTTTATTAACTCTAGATGTTACAGAATTATTAGTCAAAGGCTGATCTGCAATATTTGCCTATTTTTATGGTGCGAATACCTTCTTCATGACAGAATTACAAGCTAAAACCTGAGACCCTAAACATGAAGTTGGAGGGAAATGCACATTTGTTCACCATTGTGGACTGTTATCACAATAAAAATATAATAGACATAAATAATTTAATAGCATAGATAACAGGAAAAAGTAGTATAATAATTAGGAAGTGATGTTTTGAGAAATAAATTGCCTTTATAAAATATAATTTACCTAATTATAAGTTAACATAATCCTACATTTAATAGTTGATGTGTTCAACAATTACATCAAAAATTCTTAAAAATTTAATAGTTTGAATTTATAAGCTGATATGAAATAGTTCTAGAACACACATTGAATTATTGCTAGTTTTAGAGACCGAAAATAAACTAATCTGGTCAGCAATTTATTTCTTTCATTTGGACACAGAATTAAACTCATTCTTAGGTTTGGCTACATGTCTGTTATCTAGACCAATCAGTCACAACCAGATGGGTGGAATATATTGGTCAGATCTGGGTCATGAGACAACTTCTGAAATTTGAAGATTGATCAGAGTCATCCAAATCTCCCTGGAGACTTAAAAATGTGTAATTTGCCACATGAAAGCTAAAGAAAAGAAATCCTGAGCATTTAGTGTGTACACTTTCCAAAAATATAGTATACCTATAGAGTAAAATACTAATTAGTGATGAGGATAACTAATATTTATTGAGCATTTACTGTATCTTAAACACTGTGCTAAATACTTTGTATACATTATCTCAGAAGGTAAAACAAGAGTACTTGCCATTCATTATTATTATTTCTCCGCATCTTTAGATATGGTTAAGTTTCCAGGAATATCTTTATATTTAACATCACATAGCAAGTATGTGTTAGAATCTGGATTCCAACCTTGAAATGACCCCAGAATTTACATTTTATGTGTAGAATCTTAGACACTTAGTGAACCCCATATTCTCAATATTAAAAGTTCATCTATTTTTTTTTTTAACCCTGGCTCTTTTGCTTATTATGTAATAAGACATTTCAGGGCAAGGCCACCTATTGTCTTAGACGTGGGAATAGGTAGAAATTCTAATAGGTAATGTTAACTTCTAGGATAAAAAGAAGTGCACCGTGGCTCTAATGTAGGAAGCCTTCTTCAGAAGGCAGTGACCTTGGCCAATAAATAGTACGTTAATTAAATAAAAACATGTCAATAAATGTGTTTAGATAGTGTAGCAAGGAAGAGATGACTAGAGCAGCACACTGCAAGTGATGGACTGAAGATAGGGATGCACACGAAAGATGGCTAGAAAAATCTTTGAGGAAAAGGATATTTAAAAATCACATTTTGTTTTTATTTTAGGTCTATTTGGTTCAATTAAGCTATTCTTCCCAAGGCCACATACCCTAGAAAGATAGTGAACTTCATTAAATTTATTTCTGATATTGTAGATCCTTCTTTAAGTAGGAACTTCTCAGTGACTCTTAAGTATCATATGGAATTCCAGTCATCTGTTTTAGTCTGATTTGATTTTTTAAAATGAATTCCCAATATTTCATATGTAACATAGTTCAGAATAGTAGGGGGAAAAGTTCAATAAAGATAAGCAAATTAATAAATTAATGAAGTCAGTTAATCTCAAAACAAGATAATCACCCAAGAATCTTGCTATGTAGGGCAACTGCTGTTAAACATGAGGGCCATACACCACTACCGGGCCAATTACCTTCTATATGCAAAAGTTTCTTTCTAATATTCTCAAACCATGATAATGTTACATGGAGCCCTGGGCCTGATCTCCAAGTCTTTTCTTTATCCTGCTACTCTCTCCAAATCTTAATAAAATTCTCAATATTGTCTGAGGGAACAGCTTGAAGACTGGGAATCAGGACGCTGATACTATTGTTCCAGTCTACTAATTACAATTATATAACCTTAGGTAACAAAATGTCTTGAGATATATATTACCACAGATGAAATATAACTAATAACATTTCAGAACATGAGATATTATGGACATCAGATAGAAAGAACATCAGATGAAGATGAAAGACATCAAAAAGTAGAAAGTATGAAAAAATCGAAGTCAACAGAAGAGAACATGGGGGAGAGAAAAGTTTACTGTATTCTTTTTAATAATTACTTTCTTAAAATCATAGGCCTAGTTATTAAAGTTCATGATATGAGTCTTATGAATTTATTCATATCTATGTACCTAATAAAGATTCCCATATCCATCTTTTCAATTTCTAATTTAGGAAATTTTCTTTACTTGTGTATTCACTGCAGTATAAAATAAATAAATAAAGTGACAGAGTGGACTCAGTGCTCTTAAACATCTCTTCTGGGGCACCTGCGTGGCTCAGTCGTTTAAGCCTCTGTGTTGGGCTCAGGTCATGATCCCAAACTCCAGCGATCAAGCCCTCTGTTGGGCTCCCTGGTCAGTGGGCAGTCTGCTTCTCCCTCTGCTTACCACTCAGCCTGCTTGTGCTCTCTCTCAAATAAATAAATAAAATCTTTAAAAATAATAATAAAATAAAACAAAAATATCTTCTAGTTCTAACACTGTGTAGTTCTTCCAGATCTCATTTTTATTTAACACCTGGTAGTTAATATTTCAACTAATGGTGTCAGTAGGATACATTCAGTTTTAAAACTACCCTCCAGTGGAAAGGGTTGTTTATTTTTTTAACATGTAAAATCAGTCTAGACATAGAAACAGCCTTGTCACTAGCAAATATTCTAACAGATGAAGTAACCACTAATTTTCTGTTCTGATATATAGCAATCTTTTATTTGGATCTGTAAAATAGAAGATACTTTTTGTTTTTTACACTGAAAATGTCACTTAAGAATACAATAGTTTATGTTAAATGTAGTTAGAAAGTGCATAGTGACTCCCAATGTACTTGAAACAAAGATTTTATGAAGCTTAGCCCCTGGCTAATAAAAAACATTTCTTCATTTCTGATGGTGTCAGACTAGATAGGCAAACCTTGCACATATACTGAGTTTGACTACAAAAATGAATTATCCCAAGAGAATAATCCTCTAAATGCTTACTTACCTGTATATGGTGAAAGTTTTCAAGCAAGCAAGATTTCAAGGAAAGCCTTGGGGGGAAGGACCATGTATCAACATTGCGATGAAATCTACAGTTTACCACTTCCAAATCAGATCATGTACCAGGACTTGCATAAGCCTGTTACATTTAAAATGATTTCTTGAGGGGCACCTGGGTAGCTCAGTAGGTTAAGCCTCTGCCTTTGGCTCAGGTCATGATCTCAGGGTCCTGGGATCGAGCCCCGCATCGGGCTCTCTGCTCAGCAGGGAGCCTGCTTTCCCCTCTCTCTCTGCCTGCCTCTCTACTTGTGATCTCTCTCTGTCAAATAAATAAATAAAATCTTAAAAAAAAAAAAAAGATTCTCTAAAAAAAAGAAATCTTTAAAAAAATAAAAAAAATAAAATGATTTCTTGAAATTGCTTGTATATTTTAAATATTGAAATATCAGTACTGTTATAACTATAAATTCTTGACATAATTAAACGACCAAAATAGCACAATGTTTGGATGGGAGCTTTCCATTTCCCAAGGTATTTAGGATTTTTTTCACTTGTATTTGATAACAGGAACCACTTGACTTGGAATTCCCTGCTTGATTTTATAAAGAACTTAAAGTTTTTTAAGACTTAAAATGTTCCACACTGTCACCTCTAATTATGGTAACTTGCAGGCAATGAACCATAACAGGGCATCCAACTAAACTAGGTCTGACATGCTGGTCCCAAACTACAACAAATTTGATATAATGCCTCCTTTTACTTTATACTATGAAATATTTTATTTTACTTTTTTATTTTTATTTTTTTTAAAGATTTTTATTTATTTATTTGACAGACAGAGATCACAAGTAGGCAGAGAGGCAGGCAGAGAGAGAGGGGAGGAAGCAGGCTCCCTGCTGAACAGAGAGCCCGATGCGGGGCTCGATCCCAGGACCCTGAGATCATGACCTGAGCTGAAGGCAGAGGCTTAAAGCCACCCAGGCGCCCCTTATTTTACTTTTTTATATTTTTTATATTCTTTTCTTTCTAGATTCAGTAATACAGAAGAAATAGTATGTTCTAAAGTTTAGTGGCCCAAGGTCTAAGGCCTCAAAACAATTAATAAATACATAGGATACTATGTCCCTAAATGTGTAGATGCATTTAAATATATTTATTAATACAGTCATATAGTAGGGCTTGATTTACACACTGCTTTCCAGGTATGGAATGCTGTACTTTGCAGCAGCCTAGCTTTGACCTTGATAAACAATCCTCTGGGAAGCCAGTCATTAGATTCTATTGCAACAGTGAGATTTAAACAATTCTAATGTGAGACTGTGTTCATATGCACATCCGTCTTATTTCCCAGTCTCTGGTGAAGAAATTTTTGTTTTTTTGTTTTTGTTAAAATTCTTTACATAGATCTGATCTATTACTATGTATTTACCAATGTTTGTATATTGTACCGACCAAATGATTATCAAACATTCCTCCACAGAGATGAAAGGAGCAAAAATGCCACCCCAAAATATGCCACTTTGACATACTGGTTATTTTTAATTAAAAGTTTTTAAGAAACAGCAGGTACAAGGACACTCCTTTGTCCCCTGAAAGCAGGGATGGGAAGGCCACATAAACAAACCTTGTTGACTTCCTCACTAATTTCCTACTGCAAGCCCAAACATTTTTGTAATGTCAATCCTTCACAAAATTATTCATTCTCTAAAATGAATGTCATACTTATGTTGGTCACTTTTTTGAACCTCATGGTTTGGGGTTCTCACACATACAAATTTATTTATTTTTTCTGTTAATCTCTCTTATGTTCATTTAATTATTAGACCAGTCAAATAACCTAGAAGGTAAGAGAGAAAGTCTGGGGCATCTGGGTGGCTCAGTTGGTTAGGTGTCAGACTCTTGATTTCAGCTCAGGTCATGATCTCAGGGTCCTGAGATGGAGCCCTGCACTGGGCTCTGTGCTCAGCAGGGAGTCTACTTGAGATTCTCTCTCTTCCTTGTCTTCCTTGTCCTCTGCCCCTCCCCATACTTGCACTCACTCTCCCCTACACTTCTATAAAACTTCTTGACTGTCTTCAAGATGTGTTCTTTCATGGTGGTGTCAGTTTCTGCTATGCCATCTTGATTTGAGAGTCCAGGTCTGTTATCCACAACCCTGAGAGACAACCATAATAGTTATTTTCTTTTAGATAAAGGAGTTAAAATCTATTCCAAATAGACACTTGAGGAAAAGACAGACGTTGTATTTTTATTAGGCCCAATTTAAGAATTTATTGACGGTGTTAAAACAAATGGTTAAAAAACATAGGAAAATGCTAAGACATTACAGAAGGAATTTTAATTGTCCTGAGATATTACTTTATATACACACACACAAGAAATGTTTATCTATGTAAATTTTGCAATATGAAGCTAGATGTGAATTTATAGATTTCTCTCAGTTGGAAAAACAAACAAACAAACAAAAAACCAAAAAAAAAAACAAAACTCAAAAAAACAAAAGCAACAACAACAACAAAAACACCCAAAGATTATTCTGTAGAATATTAACAGGTTTTGTATTTTAACCCTCTGATCTAACCTTAACATTTCCCTCTAAAAGATCTTTATATGCAGTTCCACAAGATGTTTTTCCAACCAGTTTCACCTTCTTCTGATTCTCTCATTAATTAATGAGTTGAAACCAATCTTAAAGTGTGTTTATAGCATGTTTGCAGGAGAGTCATATTTTTAACTTTCTGGAAAAAATACATTGACAATTCTGTTAATTATGGTAACTAGAATCAAAGCCTTTGTTCTATTTCTTACTTTACATATAAATGTGAGATCAGGTCTACTACTCCGAAATAAGATGAAAATACAAAGTAATATTGAGTGAATAAAATACTGAACATGCAACACGTGGAATGGAGCTAGCACTTTAGTATTTGCTGTTTAATTTTTTATTTGGAGGAAATTGAGACAGAGACAAGAAGTTAAATGATCAAGTACAGCACTGCATGAATAATAATTGCCTAGAGCCTCAGGACAAAGGCAAGTAATAAAGAAGACACCTGACCTAAGTGATAGGTAGAAGACAAAAATATCTGGAGTGCCCTGAAAACCTGAAGGCTGGTTTCCAGAAATGAGACAAACCTGAATGCACATCTGGAGTAGATTAATAGACATTATTTTGACATAAGTAAAAGTGTAGGAAAAGGTTTCTAAACTTTGTCTTGTATTCACTGTCTACCATGTGTCTGAAAGCAAGAAAATAGGAAGAAAACAAAATATAGGCTAGAGGATTAAAGCATTCAATAATGCATCCAATTCCATAGGTTTTTTTTTCCCCGAAAATGTAATACTTTCTTCTCTAAGAATTTTCTGTTTGATTCAAGTTATAGACTAATGCTCTGCTGAAATAATAGAAAACTTTTAATTCTCTGTGCTGTATCAAATAACAGGTAAAGAAAAGTGATTGTCCACGAAGCATTTTAAAATTTTAATCAGGGGCACCTAGGTGGCGCAGTTGGTTAAGCATCAGACTCTTGGTTTTGGCTCAGGTAGTGATTCAGTGTCTTGACCTCAGGGTCATGACGTAGAGCCTCATGTTGGGCTCCATGCTCAATAGGAAGTCTGCTTGAGATTCTCTCTCCCTTTCCCTCTGCCCCTGACACTCATGCTTTCCTCTCTCTCTCTGTCCCTAAAATAAATAAATAAATCTTTAAAAACAAATAAATACATTTTAATTAAATTTTGTAGTATATCTAGTTAACTTAGTTCAATCAATGTTTGTGAAGTGACTGAACAGGTAAACTGATTAGGAGCTAGTCATAAAAATGCCTAAAATCTGATGACTTCAGGGCCGCCTGGTGGCTTAGCCGGTTAAACGTCTGCCTTCAATTCAGATCTTGATTCCTGGTTCCTGGGATTGAGCCCTAAGTCAGGCTCCCTGCTCAGCAGGGCCTCTGCTTCTCCCTCCCTTCACCTACCCCGCCCCCACACACACTCATGCTCTTTCTCTTGCTCTCTCTCTCTCAAATAATAAAATAATAAAATCTTTTAAAAAAATCTGGTGATTTTCTTCAAGTTTCAGCATAAAATACAAAATAAAAGATAAGGGATTAAAGATGACAAATGATGAAGAAACATTTATAGATAAAATATTTCATCTGAAATGTGGAATGCTATGGAATCTGATTCAGTAGAAATGGCTGTATCTTCAAAATGACTGTAAGAAGATGTATCAGTCCTACTAAACATTGAATAGATATTAAATTGATAATACAAATGATGATGTGTAACCCTTTCATTTTCTTAATGTTCTTGTCCAATGTCTCTCATTTAAGACAATAAACATTCAATGAACAGTTTTTGGTATATGCTACTGATATGGAGGTTATGGATGTAGTCCTTGTCTTTAAAGATCTCAAGACTAACTGAATAGAAACCACAGATAAAACCCTTTATGAGTAAACAATCAGTTCTCAACACTACATCACTCTCCGTAAAAACCAGCTATGATTTCATTAAGTGTAACATCCTTTATTTTGGTGGAAATATGGAAATCAGGTGATTAGTACATTTATCTGAATCTTTTACTCTTAAAAAATAATTTTATTAAGAACATTCACAACATTAACTGTTTCACTTTTCTATTGGGAATAATTTCAGACCCAAAATGTTTCTTAAATGAGGGTTTATATTTATCTCCCAAGATATCTCAAACAATTTCAAGCATAAATACCCCACCAATACAATAGTAATTTTATGGATAACAGGTTGATAATTTTGATTTTCAACAGGAAATGCTTTATCCTAATTCACCTGGAACAGAATAACATATTTAAAAATGGAAAAAAAAGTTTTCACTTTATATTCAACTAGTTAAAGCTATTAACTGACTCTCATACTGATGAATTAAACATAGTTTTTCAGTATATAAGACCAACATGATATACATGTAAGTATTACAGGTAAGTCTCAGAATTTTTCAAAATATTCTTTTTTTTTTTTAAAGATTTTATTTATTTATTTGACAGAGAGAGATCACAAGTAGGCAGAAAGGCAGGCAGAGAGAGAGGGAGAAGCAGGCTCCCTGCAGAGCAGAGAGCCTGATGTGGGGCTCGATCCCAGGACCCTGAGATCATGACCGGAGCCGAAGGCAGAGGCTTAACCCACTGAGCCACCCAGGCGCCCCTTTTCAAAATATTCTTATTAGACAGTTTAAAGTTAATATCTGTCAAAGACAAAATTTTGCCACTGTAGAGGATCCAATATGATAGGTCTGATCAGGTAGTCATGAAGGTTTGTAACAAATAATATAAAGTGAAGCAGATCAAGTAAAAGTATAAATAAATGATCTAAAGCCCAGGGGTGTTGACAAATTCCAAAGACTTAGGATTACACAATTAGAAAGGGGCTAGTGAATAGTTTGAGAGGCAGTAGGACCCTCCAGAGTCATGACATAAAAAATAGGACAAGGAAAATGGAAGTTTCCCGGAGGTTATCATGCCATCTGTAACTGCTCTAACTACGGCACAAATGACTTCCTAAAGGTAAATCTATCAACCTTTTCTCAACCTTTCTCTGCAGTGACACATATAGTCGATGGTATTCACATGTCTAACTGAGGTATTTGGGTAGATAAACCAGACTTTCAGTGATATGAAATTCCTGAAGCACTTATTCCATTGCAAGAAAAAACAGCAAATACAAGCCAAATTGCTAGTGCTGGGATTGAACATGTCTGTGCAAAGACCTACCATTGGCACAGGTGCCGCTCACTCATTCATTTCAACAGGTATTAAACCACTTCTGTGTTCATAAAGGGAAGGAGGTGTTGGAGATAAAATGATAAAAAAGATAAATATTGTCACAGTTTACTTAAGTAAAATGTACTAAAGTAAATAAGTAACACAACAAATAACAATAGTGTTTCAGTAAACAAAATATAGGTTTACTGGTAGCATACTTAGGAGAAAATAATTTGTTATGAAGGATTTGGGGAGGCATATTTATACACAAATAATTACTCATCACATTAAACATATTTAATTATATACTTATAACAAGCTTACACTCATATGCTATAATTCATATATTATAAAACTTGTTTTCATTATTTTCTATAATATGAATTTATCTTGCTGTAGTCCCATTGCTCTCATTATAAAAAAGAAAAGAAAACTGCATACATACCTATGCATTGTGTTTGTATGATAACTTAAGTTTCTGCCAATTGTTTAAAAACAATGTTATAGTCAATTCCAGTGTTCTGTCAAAGTTAGCCAAAATTAATTGCTTCCTGCACAAAAAATATAAGTAAATTTAAAATCTTAAGCATGCTTATGATGTACCTTCATGAATTTTTGTTTAAGAAAATCAATATTGTATGCCAAAAATAGAGTGTTCCTTGGAAAATAATTGAAACAAGGTAATTCATTATGTAACACAGAAAATCAGCAGCTGATTGAGACCAAGTGATTGTTCTATGCATGAGTTAAAAGACCTAATTGTGTTTGGATCCTGTTTCAGAAATAATTTCCTCTTTTTTTGGTTATCATCCTGGTATGCCCTTGGGATGAAAAAAGCATAATGCACACATGCTTTACAATGGCTGACGAAATTTATAAATTGTTGTAAGTATGATTTCATTTCATAACATTATGAAGTGTTTGTACATAAGATCCTCATTAATTTCACAAAGGCTCTTTATGTCAACTTGGGTAAAATTCATTAGAAAAACCATATTTTAGGAAAATCGAGTTGATGAACAAAGGCTACCACATATTTAAGGAAAATAAGAACAGATGAAAGCTGTTCCTAAGAAATGGAGTAAGGAGAGTTTCAGTCAGTGACAGATGGAGGAGGAAGGAGAAAAAAAATTGTGACATCTGTTAGACCACATTTGGAAGAGTCATTTACACACCATGGACGAATAGCAACTTATTCCTGGAAAGTGCTTGCTGCCGAGGTTGTACTAATTCTTGGTTAGAAAAGATTTAGTTATTGATCAATCAGATTGCTTTTGGGAATCTTATTTTGTTTGAATTGCTAAAAAATCCTATTTATACAAGCAAAGTCTATTTGCTTCCTGGCATTACATCAGCCTCAGGACATTTGGAGGTCAGTATTCTTACAGACAAGGATATTCTGGAAGTCAGATGATTTTAGGACAATCACCTCGTCAAACTGGATGAATTGTGTGTATTTCTTTTATTGTGGCTTACTGTTGGTATTGATTCATATTTTTCTAGAAATACATCCTAGAAATATACCAAGGCAATTAGCATTATTTTTTTATATTAATCTAGGTTGAAATTCTACCTCAAGATACCTCAAATAAGGTATCTTATCCCCTTATCTATTGTGTGTATTTATTTATCCCATCAAGAATTCTTGCCACCCTGTGTATAAAAACAGATTCTGCAATTCCCTTGAGTCTGTTTCCAAGTATTTAAAGAATCTTTGCTTATCTGCTGAATAACCCTCAGCTTTCTCTGATCACCACATTTTCATTTTCTCATTAAATTTCTATCTTCTTTTTTGCAAAGGTAGGCATCTTTGGAAGTATTTTCTCCACTGAATGAAAAATGGTAGAAACAGAATATAAATAATAATTATAAAATATTTTGTGATTTTTCCATTTTTTCTGGACTTCTGTAGGAAGAAATGTAAACTAAAGAAAAAACAACAAGCTTTAATATATCTTTCAATCTGAGCTGATTTCAAGATTTGAGGGAGGGCGCCTGGGTGGCTCAGTGGGTTAAAGCCTCTGCCTTCAGCTCAGGTCATGATCCCAGGGTCCTGGGATAGAGCCCCACATCGGGCTCTCTGCTCAGCAGGAAGCCTGCTTCCTCCTCTCTCTCTGCCTGCCTCTCTGCCTACTTGTGATCTCTCTCTGTCAAATAAATAAATAAAATCTTAAAAAAAAAAAAAGACTTGAGGGAGAAGTGGTCATAAAGAAGAGAAAATACATTTATACATTTTTAAAGAAGGAAGATAAATGCAAAAAATAAGTTATCAAAGATTCCCCCCCTCAAAAAAAAAAACAAAAAACAAAACAAACTCAAGGTTTTGTTTAAAGGGATTCCTATAAAAAGAATCTGCATCAGAATGGACATGAATAAAGTGGAAATAAAATTTAAAAAAAACCAATAAAATATTATAGCTAGAAAAAACTCAGGGGCTCTTCCATGAAAATCCCATTATATAAGTGAAAAACAAAGCCAAACTCAAAAAGTTTAACTGATTTACCTAAAGTAATGTCACTATGAAAATTCAGAGCCATGGGGTGCCTGGGTGGCTCAGTGGGTTAAGCCTCTGCCTTCGACTCAGGTCCTGGAATCAAGCACCGCTTAAGGCTCTCTGTTCAGCAGGGGGCCTGCTCCCCGTCCCCCCGCCCCCTGCCGCCTCTTTGCCTACTTGTGATCTCTCTCTCTCTCTGTCAAATAAATAAATGAAACCTTAAAAAAAAAAAAAAGAAAAGAAAAAGAAAAAGAAAATTCAGAGCCAGGTTCACTTCTAAGACCAGTGTTTCTCCAACCAGAGATTAATAAAAGTAAGAAAGAAAAAGAAAAGTAAAATAATAAAAAAGCAGATCTTAGATCTTTGCTTTTCCTAGAGGCCCTAATTCAGTTGGTCTAGGATGGAACCCAGAACATTGTATTCCCTTGGCTAACAACAGGGTACCATAGAAAGGAAGAAGATAAGATATGATCAGAAGTAGAAGAGAAAAAGGATTAAAAAGGAGAGGTGAACTTGTTTTTAATGGTTTCTCTTAATGTGTATATTTCTCTCTGCAATCACATGAGGAAGATTAGCTGGGTCTACACATCACTGTTCAGGTATTTCTCAATTCTTTGGGCAGATTTATCTGAAAATATGTTTAAGAGACTAACACATGAAAATCATCAGATGGTGAATATACCCCTTTCCAGGACTGTCTCAATATTAACTTGATCAGAATCTCTATGGATAGGGCTCTGGACTCTGTACATTTTAAAACTGCACTGTGACCATTTACTAGCTCTATCATTTGTAGAACTGTCTCCTTGAGTGCAAGGAGCAGAGCTGCTTTACTTTATATGTGAGATACTTAGTTAAGACCCTGGATCTTAGCAGATACCCAGTCAATGTCATAAGTAAATGGTTAAATTGAATGAACAACTATGAATAATAAAACTTAACTAAAGTTCAGTGTTTAAAAAAGTAATTTGTGCACATGTCAATTACTGGATATGAATGTTTTTTGGATTTGTACTTTTTTTAAAGGGTTGGCTTTTGCATTTTTCTAAGAAATACCAGTTACCACTCTGGAATCTATAGAATCAGAAGAAAGTCAGTTTGGGCACATAAAAATGACACAATACTTCTAGGATATCAAGTATGCATTTTTTTTTTACCTATGAAAGATATTAATCAAATCAGAAATCTCCAACAAAATTATCAATTTTCATACTTGATCATTTCAATGACCAAAATAAAATACTCATGATAATATGAGTGAAGCCATAATGTACCTGAAGACTGAAATAAACTTGAAACAGTTCAGTTTTTGTATACCTTTTGTTTTTTCCAAGAACTTTTTGCAAAATAATCACTAGGCTGCAGAGATAACCCACATAGACGCTGTTATTAATATGCAATCTTCCTTCCCCAAATAGTTTATATATGCAATGTACAGCATCTGGACCTTGTAATTGAATTTTTGAAGTTCGCTGTGGTTTGGGAGCTGCATATGGGTCAGTAATCATTATCCAGACGCCATCGTTCATAGTACACATACAATTAATCAACTCATTAATTATGGAAAAAGAGTCTCAGGGAAGTCTAGTGCACCTATTTCTTAAACAAATATTTTACCTTTGAGCTGTAAAAAGGAGCATCTCCATTATCCATTGCCTTAGATTACTATTAGCAATTTATTTAGGGAGCTTTTAGAACAAGGCCCATAACAGGAGTCAATATAAAAATCTTTCAGATATAGGACCCATCATATATATCCACAGAATTTAATCACTTTCTGGTTAAATCACTGCTTTGGATCTTTATCTTCTGAAGTTAATGTCAATAGCACTTTATTTTTAATGTAACTATATTCAGCCAACTGTAGGAGAAACAAATCATGTTCTTTTTTATTTGTAGTTTTAGTAGATGGTTGCCAGGGTAAAATTGATAATTAGGGAAAGTAAAATATTTCTCAGCATTTTTCTCCCTATTATACATTACTGAGCCCAGGATGCTTAATGAAGATACTTTATAGATGCATAAGGGAGGAAAAAAAGTCTGTAAATATATTTTCTCACTTTCTTGGCTCATTAGCTAACTTGACCTAACCATTTTCTTTTGCTATTCGTCAATCCTACTTTTTGCTATTTTTTCCCCTACTCGTGGCAATTCGTCTTCATGATGCACTGGCTTACATTATGACCTACAATACTCCTTGTGGAAAGACATACAACATTAATATGAAAAAGAGGCTAATTGCATAAGATAAATGCCAATCCTAAAATGATAATAAAATATAAGCGGATATCGGCTCAAGGTAGAGACAGGAAGAACTGTTTAATCGAGTTGTTGTGAAATGTATGGAGGGCTTAAAGAAGATGAACAGCTGTTTTCTGTCTTTACTGAGGTTAGAAATAACTTCGGCTCAAAATGGGAGACACGAAGAAATTTCTCTCTGTACATTTCCAATGAGATTTCTAGTCAGAGAACCATACAGTCCATTGAATTTTATTTCTTGGTAGATGCGGAGAAACAGGAGATAATTTAGGGACTATTCAATTTAGAGATAGGAAGAAAGATCCATTGATGTTTTAAGGTTCCTCTTTTTTTTAAATAACACATTGTGCTGACTTCTCTGAGCCTCACTTTTCAGTCTCTGAGCCCCTCTGCTTTGAAACCATAAAATACGGCACAGATCAAGGCTTAAACTCTTAGCCATCTGGGCCAACGTCAGGCAGAATATACGCAATAGCCATGACAAAGCTAAGCTCCTGAGGTTTTAGCACCATCACTTATATCTCACAATTTAATCCAGATTTAAATGCTTTTAGAGGAGGATTGGCCATGGAAGACACATTTACCTCTTACTTATTATCTAGACCCTAAAAACCTCTTTGCTATCCACGAGGCATGTACTCAACTATCAAATTTGTCCCTACATCCCTGCTCGATGGTCACTTGGGACTTTTTCTCCAAGCTGTTAAGTAAATGAACATGGGACAGTATGATAAGTGGTGTGATAAAAAGTGAAGAGGTTATAGGTAGAAGAAAGTATCTAGGTAAAAGAAACATTTCAAATGAAATGAAGGGAATGTCTCCTTTGTTTCAGATAGATACAAGGAGAAAAGAAGAGGAAACAGATCCTAAAAATCCAGAATGTTAAGCTAAGGAGTTTCATGCATGGTTTTCAAACACATTTCAGCTACGGATGTATCATTTTTCAAAAGAAAACTACTGAGGAAGTTTAATATGGAAATCAGATAAACACAGAGGTGCCATTCCTCTGGAGAATCTATAGGGAATCTGGAGCTTCTATTAAACCTCAGCAATGTGTTTGAAATAGTTTCATGAAGCCTTTTCTGTCCACATTCCAAGATTTCAAACCACAACCTTCAATGTTAGAGGCAAGTTTTGAAATAGCAAACGTGTATAATCAGATATACATTCTCACCTTTATTAATGGCAGTATATGGCTGTTTAAACCTTATAAATATAGACCATTAACGACCCCTTTGTGCCCCTGCCTTAAACCAACTACCATCTCAGTGCCACAGGGCTCCAGTAAGGTCAGGGCAAAAAGAAAGCAGGTGGTACTCTGATGCTCTAGTTAAAGTGTAGGGGGAGAGAAGTGCTGCTCACTTCCACCCCCAAATATTTGTAAAACTGATTTAAACCAGTAAGATTTTTTAAGATAGAGGAGTAGCTAATAGCACCTCCTTATTACTTCTACTTCATTCAGTGAAAGAAAAGTCTTACAATTTATTTTAGTTTTCATTATTCCTTTCTTCTTGGAATAACCATCTTTATCAACTCCGAAAGCTATCTTACCTATCTTCTTTCTGCTTTTATAATTCAGCCTTCTTGATTTAAGATTTTTTTCTTCCTTTTTAAGATCTAAACTTTCATGAAGCATAAGGACATGACTGACTGATATTTACATACCTATGTTTATGAATAGGTAACAACACATTAACTATTAAAATATGAAAACAACATCTAAGACTCTTAAACATTGGAGTTGTCATGCATCTAATCCAAACAAAGATGTATCTACAATTCACATTTTCACAGCTAATGTTTCATATTAATAACTACAGATTTGAAATGTGTTCTTAATAATTTGCTTTTGAATCATTAAAAGTATAATTTCCTAGTTTGTATTTTTAAAATCTTTTTTTTTTGTTTTATTTCAATCATTTTTACTACATTAAAAAGCTCACATTTACTAGAGGCTTAGAGCTTCATTAAACTAGTTCAGATAATAAAGGTCAGTCAGAATTAAAACACCAGATGAATGAAAACTAGAACCACATTTAGAACTGGCCTCTTCTCTTCACCATTAACCTGCAAAAGACTAGTTAGCACTATTGTTCACAGTGATTGCTGTTCTCCACTACTGTGGTTCATATATTTCTGCCTCACACTATGTAATATTCAGTGACTTCCTGGAGAAGCCTATTCTTCCCCATCCCACTTTTTTTTTTTTTTTTTTTTTAAGCATATTTGGGAACTTGACAGACAGAGATCACAAGTAGGCAGAGAGGCAGGCAGAGGGAGAAGCAGGCTCCCCACTGAGCGGAGAGCCCGATGCGGGGCTTGATCCCAGACCCCGGGATCATGACCTGAGCCGAAGGCAGAGGCTTTAACCCACTGAGCCATCCAGGTGCCCCCCCCCCCATCCCACTTCTGTCAGGCTTGAGCATGTAACTTACTTACTTGGTACATTAATTGATTCAGGCTGCCATAACAAAATACCCAAGACTAGAAGGCTAAAACATCAGAAATTTATTTTCTAACAGTTCAGGAGGCTAGAAATCCAAGATCAAGGTGTCAGCAGGTTTAGTTTCTGATGAGACTTCTCTTTCTGGCTCTCAGACAGCTGCCTTTATGCCCACGTTGGCCTTTCTTCTATGTGTGTGTATATTTTTGGTGTCTCTCTGTTCTTGTAAGGACACCTGTCATAAATGGATTAGAACCCCATTTGTGAAAACCTTAATTACCTCCTTAAAGGCCCTCTCTCTAAACACAATCACCTAGGAATTAGGGATTCGATATTTTGGGGAGAGGGAGCACAATTCAGCCCATAACACTTGAGGTAATGAAACCTGAATGAAAGTAACACTTGAAAAATCTGAGTAAAATGATTGAAGAGCCAATTAATGGTTCTACCCTAGCTTCTCTTCTCTCTGCCATTAGGCCAACATGTGCTCAGGAGGTACTGTCTCTTTCATTCCTGACTCTGGGTTAAAAAGGAGGTGGAACAGGGAAGGAGACCATTTGTAACTAACAAGTAAGGAGAAAAAGAAGTAAACATTTTTTTCTTTCCCCACTAACATTCTGAAACTTTCAGATCTGTCAATGCCACAGCTTAGCTTAGTAAAATCTTACTAATAAATTAGTAACCAGAAATAGAAAAAATATTTTTAAACAGCTTGGCTTTTGCCTTGGGGTCAGGCTTTAGGCTGTAAAGAAATTATTATTAGAGGCTGGATGAAATACAGAGACAAACTATTTGGTAAGATGATTACCTACAAGTACTTAAAAGGCAATTGATTAAGCATATGGTTACATGGGCACCTTACTAGCAAACTATCACCTTCCTCATCCATTATTACTTGCTTTTGAAAATAATACTATGAGAGAAAAATAAGGTATAAAGGGATTGGCCATTTAAAGGAAATATTAAAAAAAAGAGAGAAAATTCCAAAATTCTGGAACTTGCAGGATTAAAAGATGTTACATCTTTCTCATATCCAACTTATAAGAGTAAAATTGAGACATGTTTTGAGTGGCAAAGGCCAATTAGAGCTTAGCTTTTTTTTTTTTTAAGATTTTATTAATTTATTTGACAGACAGATCCTAAGTAGGCAGAAAGGCTGGCAGAGCGGGGTGCGGGGGGCAAGCAGCCTCTCTGCTGAGCAGAGAGCCCGATGCAGGACTTGATCCCAGGACCCTGAGAGCATGACCTGAGACAAAGGTAGAGGCTTTGACCCACTGAGCCACCCAGGTGCCCCTAGAGCTTAGCTTTTGATTAAAAAAATAAATAAAATAAGGGTATAGCCTTCATAACCTTGTTGAAACCAATTCAACAAGCAACACCCTATAATTCTTTTCAGTTGGACAAAAGGGCTCAGAGAAAAGAAACTAAGGGTACACCTCTTATGTGAAAGCCCAGTGATTTAATGGACCTATAATTTAATTTAGTGACAGATTTGCATATGGAAAATGATCACAGATGCAACTATGAGACTAAGTTTACTGTAATAAAATTCATATTTACAAAAGTTGATTACAGTCTTATAGAACTATACTGCCCAAAGAGCCACACCACCCTGGATTAAAAGAGACTGGGATGATTTGTTTTAACATTTTGGCCTGCCAATATTCTATGGACAGAAAAAAGGTGGAAAAGTGTCCTATTCCCACGAAGAATATATTCTCCCATGTCTTTTATGCCCACTCCAGATATCTTCAAGGAAAAGAAAGAAAAAGAAATTATCTCCCAGAGGTTGTAATCAAGTTCTGTGAGAAACAATGGATAGGGGAGATACCGCTAGGAAATTTGAAGAAGCAGTAACATCACCAGCTAGATGTCACCATGATCAGATCTACTCTGGGCATTCTAATCTACCATTCTGTGAATGGAAGTTTGTGAGTGGTGTGTGTGTGTGTGTGTGTGTGTGTGTGTGTGTGTGTATGAAAAACAGAAAGGAAGGGGGGAGGGAGAAAGAGAGATTTTGAGAGAAAGAGAGAGAGAGCAATTATCCCAAAATAGACTTTTCATTCTCTTACAACTTCACAATATAGTTTATTGTATATTCTACTTTATTGATGTTTCAATTTTACCTGTATTAGGGTAGATTTTGTGAAAGTCATTCAACCTTTTCTCTCTTCCTTTTCTCTTACCCTCTCTAAACGCGGTCTGTCTCTCTCATACACATGCTTACACACAACACCTTTAGTAATAAAGAAAGCACAACTAAGGGTTTCCAGTGGCTTGTACAGGGCAACTAGCAGTTAATAAACAAGACAAGGAAACAATGAGCTCCATGGAGAAATGCAAAGGAGACACAATGAGTTCTTTGTCTAAACACAAAAAAAACCCTTGTTAATCCTTCCATGGTATATGTCTCTGTTTCTTTCTTTCTTTCTTTCCTTCTTCCCTTCTTCCTTCTTTCCTTCTTCTTCTTTCTTTCTTTTTTTTTCTTTTATATTAACACCTGTTAGTCTTTCATTTTATCAAAATAATATTTGGATGCCATGGAAAAGAACAAGATTTTTATTATACATTTCAATATTTGTTAAGTCCTGAGTAGAAGACTTGTCATGAACAAGAATTATGTAGGCCAGTGTGTGGGCTGTAGGACAGGGAAGGCAAGAGACAGAATAGGAAAGTCAATGCACATCTTCAACCTCATCTTTTTGCCTAGCTTTGTAGTATATTTACACATGGAAATTCCTAAATTCTCTTTTTTTGGATTTGTGTATATTGGGAACCTACTTCTCAACTCCTCAACTTTAAAACCACTTACATTTAAGAGGACATTTTTCTAAATACATTATATAAATACTCAAATTGAAATCTAAAATGTTCTGGTGTTTCTTGAGAGAGTGGAACATTGGGCTTGTGAGCAAACTTCTTTGTTTTGCATGCCATGGAAGCATGATTTTAAAATGGGTGATTCTGACAAGGGCAAGAAGATTTTTGTCCAGAAGTGTACCCAGTGCCATACAGTGGAAAAGGGATGCAAGCAAAAGATAAGGCCAAATCTCCATGATTTATTTGAGTGAAACACATGTCAGGCGCCTGAATTTTCTTACCCGGATGCCAAAAAGAACAAAGGCGTCACCTGGGGAGAAGAGACACTGATAGCGTATTTGGAGAATCCCAAGAAATACACCCCTAGAACAAAACTGGTCTTCACTATCTCTAAGAAGACAGGGGAAAGCACAGACTTGATAACTTATCTCAAAAAGAGCTACTAAGGGGAGTAATAGTTGGCCACTATTTTATTTATTTCAAAACAAAAATGTCTCATGACTTGAGTGCCATATTTAAATTGACTTCATACCCCAGAATTCAGTTCACAAATGGCGGATAGAATATTTCTTTTGGACGGTCCCGATTTAAATAAGATTGGCTTGCAGTTAAATGAATAGGATCAGTTCTTTGAAATTTGATAGTAATTCTGGTTCAAGCAAGTAATTGTCACCATTTTCCCCTTCTAAAAATATGATTGGAATTGATTAATAATGTTCAGCTTTTCACAGAGATGGTAAATGTCATGTGGGTAGGAGATTGGTCTTATATTTAGATTTATATAACTGGTTATATCAATATACTTAAATATGGAGGAAATCCTTTCACTGTCTCATAGAATAGTGAGACTCAGCTGAGTTTCAAGTTGTGCTCGTCGGTTTGTTACAGGCGAGGGCTGAGGATAAGCTGGCAATGTCCACTTTTAGTCTTAACCATGTCAATATAACTAAAATTTCCTGCCTCTAAAATGTTGCTTTTTGCTTAATGAAAGGAATTTTAGTGTTTCTGTATAATATTAAATAAATAATATTTAACAATTTTCATATTTTATAGATTATCTTATAGGTGATAAGGTCAGATGCTTTTAAAATTCAGTGTGACAAGATATAGTAGCAAACTTGTGAGTTCTTTACTAAGTCAAACTAAGTTATAATTCAGGGTTGTCTTCTAAACAGCTATATGCATGATGGATAAGGGTACTTTTGCCAGCTCGTTAGAAGGGTTGAAGTAGAGGAGATACATTATCAGCATAAATTTGTAAATTATGTGATAAGTCTTAAGATAATTAAAAACAAAATCACACACAAAAAAATTCTGGTGTTTTCTCTTGAAGTGTTTGTTGTTTTTTAATTCATTTAAATTGATATCATCGCAGTGTTTCATTTATTGTGCTATGAAGTAGTTCCTTAATACAATGATGAAATACATTTAATATTACAGAACATTGCTTTGCTAGATATCACACTGCTGAAGTTACACTTATGAGCAATATTAAGGGGTCTATTTCTCTACAATGTGGAAACTAATGGGAGTTCAAAGAGTAAAAGCCATATTACATCCCAGTTCTCTGTTACACTAAGCTCATCTGAGAATTATTTTTCAACTACGTATTGAGTAAGTTGTTTATTGTTAGGGGCCTCTGTTGAAGAGGTGAGGAGTGGTTGTAATTGAAGGTGTTTATCTTGGAAAGTTCTGGGAGATTGGGAATAAAGAGGTCCCAGCACTGAGCCAGTGGGAATGGAATTCAGTGATTGGAAGGTAGCACAATGGGAAATAAGATACAATGAAGGAGACAAAGCCAACAGAATCAGAGACATGGAACAAGTTTTGAACAATTGATAGGAAGAAACAATCTAGGCTATTGTATTAATGTACCTAAGCAATATAGTTGCAAAATTACAATAGGTAAGCAACTCATTTAGAGATCACACAGGGACATTAAGTAGCACAGTCAAATTCAATAAAGAAAAAAAAAACATTTTATCTTAAAATTAGTTTCAACATTGAATCAGATTCTTGTGATATATGGCAGAATAATCATATACATTAATTCAACTTAAGAAATATTTATTGATAATTTTTATATACATATAAAAAATAATAGTAAGTGAAAGACTAAGACAAACTCTGACATTCAGAAACTTGTATAAGAATTGCCAGGGACATAATAAAGAATAGCTGAAGAGATATTGTAAACCAAGTGTCACAAAAGATATACAAAATGAGAAGCAGAGCGATCTAATGGAGGGAGCCAACATACCTACTTGAAAGCCAAAAGCTTTTTTCTTGGAAGATATGGCATTTGATATGATCAATAAAAGAGGATAAATTATTGAAACTCAGAAATGATATAAACATATTCCATGCAGGGAAAATTGTCTAGACAATATCATAGAAGTAGAATAGCACAGGATTTGTTGCAATTCATCAAAATAATAATTATTATATAGATGCACTCATATGTATGTATAGTTATTATTATACATATATGTATGTATACATATGTAGTATATGTATGTATATTCACACACAAACTGGTGAAAGACTGACAAAATGGACTGAGATTCATGGTGTTTTTTTCCCCTCATTACCTTTTCCTAAACTAATAATAATAAACTCTACTCTCTTGAACACATAAAACAGATTTGGTCAATAAAAATTCACTCCACTTATTACAGTAATTGTACATTTATTCTTTTATTTATTCAACCAACCAAAAGACATCAAGTACTTGCCATAAAATAGGACATACATAAAGTGTTGGCATGAACAAATAAAATCTCCAGCTTCACTTAGCTTATAATCTAATGAGAGAAATTGAATAATTAGTGATGGAGAGAATAGGGCTACTCAAGAAATTATACAGAAAGTCTTTCTGAGGAAATAACATTTAAATGGCAAACTTAAAATTGTAATTAATCACTTATGGCAAGAGCCAAGGAGAGAACTGCCCAGAAATAGGGAAAAATACAAAGCTGCTAGTGGGAGGCCATTCTGGCAAGTCATAGGCAACAATAACCCTGATGAATTGATTATAAAAGTGATTGCCATGCTCCACCCTCTGCGTCTCTGTTGTGATATGATATTCCAACACTTTCCATTAAGTAGTGGAGTCTCTTTGACCTCCATGTGAATCTGAACTAGCTTTCTAACATCCACTGGCCAAGAGAATATGGTACAAGTGACTTTGTGTCAGTTCTGTGTCAGGCTTTGACACTTAACTCATGTTCTTGGGAATCCTGTTACTTCCATGAGAACAAGCCCGAGATAGCTTGTTGGAGGATAAAAATCTGTGGAACTTAGTTGAGTCAGTTCTTTTGCCACAGCTACATGCCAAGATGAGCTAAGCTGAACTGCAGCTGACCTGTTAGATGACCATGGATGTGACAGAGTATACAGTTTAGCTAGATCTGAGATAGAGGCAAGGGTGGTGGTAAACACGGTTTTGTGGTTTCCCTCCTCCTGGGATTATCAAACCAAGAACAGCGGGTGCAGAGCATGTACTCCCTTTCTAGCCTGTGTCCTACAATAACCCACAGCTTCGATATAATATATTTACATGGCTGTTTTGACCCCCATGGTGATGGCCATGACAGCTCTGGCAAGAACCTTGTGAGGCCAAAACCTCCTCCTCCTGTCCAGTAGAAGGAGTTTCTTAGATGGCTGGAAACAACCTCAGTAGAAGATCTCCCTAGCTATGACCCATGATCTATGCAAACAAACGAAAGAAAGAAAGAAAGAAAAAAGAAAAAGAAAAGGCACCTCAACCCCGTGCAATTGCCACCTCTGGACCCTCTTGCACTCCCATCTTCAGAGTGTACTGTCCTTAATAAATGGCTTTGTGCTTGTACTTTCCTTCTGGCCATCTTGATGATTGCAATCCTCACATAAACCTTCATAGGAATCCAGACACCAAGACCCCATTCACACAATGCAGGATCTCCCACTGATAACAGATACTTGATTAAGCCCAGTCAATATCAATCAAGCCTGGTCTAAATTAAGAGAACCACAAAACCAACCTGTAGAATCTTGAGCAACAATAAATTGTTGCTTAAGCCACTAAATTTTAGGGTGATTTATTATTCAGCAAGTGATGTTTGCTATAGTCTCTTAAGCAAGAAAAGATACTTAATTTTACATTCCAAATTTTTTTCAAGTTGGTTCAGATGCTTAGCATTAATGATCCAGATGTTTTCTGCCAGCATATTGATTTTTGTTGTTTTTTGTCCTTAGACTGATATTCTTATAAGATAATTGCTACTTTTGAAAACATAATTTCTTTATATAACAGTTTCCAAGATAGGAAGAAATAACATTTCTTCTCCTCATTTTTATTTTTTTAATGGAGAAAAAAAATTCTACTCAGAAGTCCCTCAGTATATTTCTTAACATCCTCTGATGAAGATTGTGTTACTCACTCCAAATGCATTACATATATAAAAAAAATTGAAAGGAAATTGAGAGGCTTGTCTTATTATGATTTATTCCATGGATATGTTATCATCAAAACAAAAGTAAACATCCAAAAATTAAAGAAAGTGAAGAAAGCTGACAGGTAAACAATGAAGAACATTGTTTTTTTTTAACTTAAAAAAAAAGGTTTCTGTTAATTACACCATAGGCAACAAAACTAAAAAGCATAGAGAATGAGGAGGAAAGCAGATAAGATGATCTTGGAGAAGAGGACGGGGTCCATTCATACAAGGAACCTTACTAAAGATTTTGGATTTTTTTTTTTAAGTGTGAGGGAAATTTGCAATAGCATTTAAGGTGAGTGGGGAATGGATCTTAGGTGAATGCCGAAGCAGAGTAGGAACAAAGAAACCAAATGGGAGGATACTTTCCTAAGTCCAAGTGAGAGAATAGGACGAGTGTGACTCTGACTAGAGTAGAAGTATAAACAGGAATGTGAGTGGATTCAGAATAAGTTAAAGCAGAAGTGGCTGGATTCCTGGTAATTTTAGGGGCAGACTTGATGATAAAGTACCTTTTGTGAAGGAAACAGAGCACTGAAGGTTGGTTCCAATGTTTCAGTGTCACTGGAGTTCATGGTCTGGCCATTGTCTAAAACAGATTATAACTGGTGTAAGGTTTGGGAGAGAGAAGGAATGTTTCAAATATTTTAAATTTAAAATATCTATTAAACATTCAAGTAGAGATAGAAAGCAATGAGATAAAAACATTTTTATCCAGTGAGGATTTGGGAATGGGAATAGAGATATGATTGAGCAATTCCATACTAGGTATATATCCCCAAAATTTGAAAGCAGAGACTTGAGCAGACATTTGTACACCAATATTCATAGCAGCATTATTCGCAGTAGCCCAAAGGTGAAAACAACCTACATGCACATCTGTGGATAAATGAATAAACAAAATGTGGTATATACATGCAATGGAATATTGTTCCACCTTAAAAATTAATGAAATTCTGATACATGCTACAATATGTATAAACCTTGAAGTCATTATGCTAAGTAGAATTAACCAGAAACAAAAAGACAAATACCTTATGATACCACTTATATGAGAAACCACTTATACGAAGAACCTAGAATAGCAGAATTCATGGAGATGGAAAGTAGAATAGTGATTATCAGGTTCTAGGAGGAGGGAGGAATGAGGCATTATTATTTAATGGATATAAAGTTTCAGTTTTGGAAGACGAAAAAGTTTTGGAGATGGTTGATGGTGATAGTTGCTCAACCATCTGAATGCCACTGAACTGTACACTAACAATAAGTAGAATGGTCAATTTTATATGTGTATACATTATTTTTTTAAAAAATGGATTCATTTATTTGAGAAAAAGAGAGACAGAAAGAGCACAAATGGGAGGGGCAGAGGGACAGAGAGAGAGAATCCCAAGCAGATTTCGCACTGAGCACAGAGCTGGCCAGGGTCTCAATGTTGCAACTCTGAGATCACGACCTAAGTGGCAACCAAGAGTTGGGCGCTTAACTGGCTGCACCTTCCAGGTGCTCTGTATTCATATTTTAGCACAAAAACGGGTAACTGCACACACTGACAGGGGACATTTTGTATTTGATATGGTTTTTCTCTCTTACTCTTTCTAAGTTGAAGTAGCCTGAATTATCACTAAGTGCTGATTGCAAAACAGACTCAGCTTATTTTCTTTCTGAAAGGAGCCCCATATTAAAATTGAGTAGTAGTAGTAGTAGTAGTAGTAGTAGTAGTAGTAGTAGTAGTAAAATTAACACATGTGGATATACCATAGAGTCAAACAATATAGCAAATGAGACAAAACTGTCAAAGTTCTTGAAATCAGAGACTTCTCCATTAAAAAAAAAAAAAAGAATTTGGGCTTTTCTCTCTTGCTCTCTTCCTTTAGTGTTGATTCATCAAGTTATTGAGTCTTATTGATTCTCTTTCCACAACTTATTTTATTCTGTATTTCTTTTTATTTATGTTTTAGAACTTTGTTTAAAAAAGAGTTTATTTATTTATTTGACAAAGAGATAGAGAGCATAAGTAGGCAGAGTGACAGGTAGAGACAGAGAGAGAAGCAGGCTCCCTGATGAGCAGGGAGCCCGATGCGGGACTCGATCCCAGGACCCTGGGATTATGACCCAGGCTGAAGCCAGCCGCTTAACTGACTAAGCCACCCGGCACCCAGTATGTTTTAGAACTTTTTAATTCATATTTTAAAAATGTGCGTTTCAATAATCAAAATCATTCGAACAAAAAAATGACACTCTGATTACACTGCATTTTACAGCTTGCAGGACACATTGGGCCAGCTTGGTTTTTACTCTAGATTTCACTGCTATCCCGCCCAGCTTCTTCCTTCACCAATGACTGTGCAAAATGGACTTTACTTGCTCATGTGACTCTATATTTCTTTTCTAATCCCATTTGAATTGCAGCTTGCCATGAAACCATTGAAGTTATCTCATGGAACTGTTGCAAATCACTAGTTTAAAGACCTGAAATAGTTGGGACCACAAATGTGTAATGCATCACTATATCTGCAATGTACACACAGCTCTGATCGCATCATGGTTGTTTAGTAAATACCTGGCTCTATAAATGAACTAACACACCAGTCTGTGGTCCTACTTCCTTGTTCTTGTTTTATCTTCCTTCACCCTTTCAGATAGAATTTTAAATGTGATTAAAAAGGGGGAAAAAGGAAGGAAATGAAAAACACATTACAGGAAAGTAATAAGAACACAGGTAAGAGTTAGCAATAAATGGGATCTTGCTGAAAAATACATGAGGTACTTTGGTGGAGTCACACACTCTAAAAACAGAACAAAATCTAAGACTACATTAAGAGGAACAGATTTTCATAGATATGAAAAGTAATAGTTCCACTTCACTGTACTCTGTCCTAATAAAATTATCCGGAGTCTTTTATTTAATTCTGGGCACCATGTTTGAAGAAAGGCACTGACAAAATTCCTGAATTGAATGGAGTTGGATGTATTTGCTCAGTTCCAATTGAGTTTGACAAGCAGGAAAGTGATGTTTGCAGAGCAGACAAAGAATATTTGAAGTCCAGAAGAGTTGATTACACAGATGACCCCAAGAACCAAGGTGAATGAGGCTGTACATATGAGATGCACCTTTCTTTTGCACTTTCAGAACTGAAATATTGCTTTGATTGTTCTGACAAAGTACAATCATCCCCAATGGTCTTTAAAAATTCCTATTAGGATCATAAGGTCTAGGAGACTGGTGAGCAATTATTGGCATCTTGTGATCATTTTCCTGGCAATTCAGCAACCCTTACTCACCTGTTTGGTCACGTGTCCCCATTCAAAGTCCCATGCTTCTCTCCTGAAAAATCAGTTAATAACTTGCCTTCTTACATCCAGCCATTTGTAAATTTCCTTATCTAATATTATTTATAATTTTTTCACAGAAATGATAAAGTATCTGGACATTTTCTAAAGTAAAGTTAAGAGAATTTTAGTAATCTTAGCAAGGTAATGATAGTCTTAACAAATTTTCTGATAGATGGTATATGATATATTATGTTCAACTCTTGGGATACAAATTTTAAGAGACACATCAACAAATTAGAATGTTTGGAGGGGGAAAAAGTGCTGTTGGAGTATTAGGCAGATAGGTTAGAAATATTAACCTTAAAAAGGGTAGCATTAATAGCAGTCTTCAAATATTTAAATGGCTGTCCCACTGAAAGTTTAGTAAATCCACTGTTACTTCCAAGTAACATATTAAGAATAATGACTGAAAGTTATAAAAGGAGATAAATTTGACTCAGATTAAGGAAGACATTTTTAATAGTTATGATTTTCCAAAAGCAGAACATCTAGCCTTATGAAAGAGTTCACCAGAGCTTCAAAAATTTAACTATTGAACAGATTACTATATTTACAAAATCAAGAGGAACAGATTTTAAAATGATTATAATAATATTGGAGCATGCTTCATTATGTACTTACTCTTACTCCATGAAGTAAATATTATTATTTCTATTTTATATAGAGAAAGTGAGATATACAGAATTTAAATAACAAGATAAGTCTATAACTGGTAACAATTAATAGAATTTGGTTTTCAGTAGAATTGGGTTCTCTGTTACTTTAAGGCCCTACCTTTAAATGCTATATTTATGGCACTGGAAAACAACTGAAAGTACAGAGGGAATTTGTCAATAGCAGTTTTCTGAGTGGTAAAATTTGAATAAAACAGAACAAAAACAAAACTTTCTTTACCTGTATCTTTAAAATCTTTCTATAGCAAACATTATCTTAAGTAAAATTATGACTATTGTGTGTTTTAAAGCAAGATGGAGAAATCTTTTCAATTAATCTTTTCTAACTATACATCTTTTTTTATTTCAGGAATCTCTCATCCAAAGAAATAATTTTTCCTTTTATTTTGAAATCACTTAAACCAAGAGAAAAATAGCAAGAATCAATCAAAAAACTTTACAGCAAGAACTTCCCCATTATCATTTTTCTCATATTTCTCTTTTCTCTCTCCTGTGTGTGTACATGTGTGTGTGTGTGTGTGTGTGTGTGTGTGACTATTCATAATATTATTTCTCAAATTCTACTCCAACACCACAGGACTCATTGTAGCCTTCCACACTTCTATTTATGTAACTCCCTTATGCGCCACTAAAATAATATGGCTCCCATTTTTAACAACTCTCTAATTGCTCAATCATCCCATAAGTGACTAACATCCCCACCACAAGTGCTGCTTCCTTAGTTCTAACCTGCTGGGCATGACTATGCCAGTTTCCTCCTCAGTCAGCTCCCTGTCCCATCTATCTTACCAAAGAGAAAAGCAGTGCCTGCTAAACTCTCAAACTAACCAAAGGCAAGGAAGTAGTAAAGAAGAAAGGGAGACTACTCCCAATATACACATTTAAAAAAAAAATTCATATATTCTGTTTTTTTAAAAATCTCCTTTCAAAATGTGTATCATTCACATGTTGGATCTTTGTTATACAGGCTTTAAAAATAAAACTATCACCTCTCTTATGATTTTTATCTCCTTGTACTTTTCTTTTGTATCCTTATAGGATTTTTCAAATGTGTACCCTACAACCATAATTTCCTTCTCTGAAGTTGCAATTATGTTCTCTATTGGCTTCAATATTGGATTTAATGTTGTTATTACATTGTAGTTACCTTGCAGGATTTTCTTACATTAATCCTCATTTCAATAGGAATGAAGTTCTTGTCCTTGTATCTTATTCTATTCTTCTCCAGTTTTGATTTTATCTCACTTGAAGTCATGGGTCTTTATCCTATGAAGAAATCCAAGTAGGTATTTTCCTTTTTTATTTGCAATCAATCATAACCATCTCTTTTTGGTATGTTTCCTTTTTCTTATGTTTAGTAAATTTTATATATCCCATGCCATATTTATTTTCTTTATTTACTTACTGAAGAGTTTTGTCTAAATGTGATTTTTTTTTAAAGAGACAAGATGAGGATCACTTATCTCTGTTCATGATGCACTTAGGAATTCTAACTTTTTCTCTTTCACATATTCTGCCAGAGAGTAGAGCAACTTGTAGAGCTTCACTCCCAATTTCCAGTGATTGGCAGGCATTCTTCTCATGAAGATTTGCTATTTTGATAGTAGAAAAAGAAACTTCATCTTCCTTGGTTGCCTGGAAATGACATTTAGCTCAGATGTAGTAGTGAAAAGTCACATTTTCTTGCATGCACTGTGTTTTGCTTTTTCTCTCCCTCTTTAGAGACAGCATTGGGGAGATGGCGATGGATCGCATAAGCTTTCAAGAGCCCACTGCACACACCTCTTCCCAATTCCATGTTCATGGATGACTGGCCACTTGAAAGGATCACTGTAGAAATGTTTACAATATCAAAATATGTAAACACTACAAATGAGGGCTTATTTTTCTGGAAAGCCAGTTATAGAATGTTTTCCAAGACACCACTGGACTAATTCTTATTTTTACCACTTATTAAGCCAAAAGGATGTTTATATATAACGGAGTTTATCTTCTGAAATATGCAAGGTGCAGTTCTCATCTCCTCTTCCTCAAATGACAGAACTGAAAATTTCTCACCAATTCAATAGCTTGACTGTGAATCTTAGTTTATGTGTCATTATAGTTATGAAGACTTTCTTCTCAAGAATAAGCTGAGAGGGTAGAAAGTGGGAGTGAATTTAAAGAATTTTTTTTTTTTTTGAGATTTCTGGTCTAGCATCATTTTTAACCTGAAAGTTCCATAAAGACAAATATTTTAATGTTTTTTCTATAATTTATTTCCTAAGATGAAATGATTTGTTATAATTGTCCTTGGTCAAAGTGTAAATAAATGTTAAAAGTGTTACTATGTAAATTAAGCATGCATTTGTAGGTAAAAATAAGTTGATAATTGTGAACATTATGATATTTATTTTCTTTTGCTTTTTAATAGTTTTAAGTTTCTGGACATTGAAGACAACTTAAACACCTATTTATTTTTTAGCTTTCAAGACATGATTAACACCCACAATCCTATTCCTTCTAAATAATACAAGAATCCATTCATTATCAAATATTTATCGAATGTCTAATGTTATCCACACTCTCATCTTAGTGACAGGACAGGGATACAACAAACATTCTGGCCTTCATAGAGTTATTCTATTGAGGAGTTTTCCATTTAGATCCTTATTTACCTTGTTTTGTTTTGTACAAATGGCTTTACTTTATTTTTTATCATCTTTCTCTAAAACCTGATTCTGGTGATAGCATTTTGTTATCGACAAATCTTTTCAGTGTTTATATCCTACCTTGCTTTAGGCAAAGGCAATAAAGAAAGCATCAGCTGAATCATCTTAAAAATATGAAGCAGAATCTTTCCCAAAATGTTTTGTCATACAACTTGCTTTTCCATAAACATACTTCTTTTAAAATCAATGCACCAGATAGCATGTACACATATATTTACTTTTACATTTATTTACTTTTGTTTGCATCAAAAAAGGACAAAGTTATATGTAAAGTTTAAGTATCAGTTTCTTTTCAATGTCATTATTTTGCAAGGATCTTTCTTTTGTTGGTGCCACTGAGCTTTGAGTCTTTTCTTGAAGTCAGTACTGCTACTGGCTATTATGCAAGATTCTTCATACAAGTACTCTGTGTTTCTGGAGTAGTGTGTGTGTGTGTGTCTGTGTTGCGTTGCGTGTGTGTTCAATGACTGAAGCATAAAAACAGGAACAAGTTTTTCATTTTCCTGTAGTCAATAGTATTTTCAAAGATGAGATGTATGTAAAATAAAACCAGTCTCTGATGCCACTCTGATTTGAGCACTCTCTGAAACCTTTCCTTATAAACATTAGAAAATCCAATGCCTGTGATCCTTCAAAAAAAAAAAAAAAGCAATATATAAAAAAAGATGTAATCCCAACGTGTCATGAAAGAAGAGAAAACCCCACAACAGATCTGTGAGTTTGTGGGCTGACAAAGCAGGGCCACTAGTCAGCATAGGAGAGGATGGAGGAGAATGGGATGGGATGAAAATTTCAGTTCTAAGGGAACAAGTGAGCTCTGATGTATGGGGGAAATCAAGACCATAGGAGTGGGACCTTATAAATATCATACCTTTAAGAAAAAGGAGAGTTAGCAAAACTTGTTTCAGGGAGGTAGCACAAAGTTTGTCTTTTTCAAATACTAGATATACAAATAAAAATATGTTGTAAGAAACAAGGAAATAAACAAAAACTTTTTTTTATTTTTTTTTTTTTTGGTAAGTATGGGATTTAAGTCTAACTTGTAAAGCGTCTTAGTTCTGGAAACCATCAGAGAAAACTTTAACATAAAATTCAACCAGACAGTGAGGCCTCTAAGGCATTTGGCTGAAAAAACAACACAACATGACAACAACAACAGAAATCTGTGACAGAACATATTCACAACCTGAGTCTCATTTTGTTTCCCCATGGGAAAGAAATACCTGTCAAATATGAGTTCACATTAAAAAGTTACAAACCAGTATGAGCTAGAATCTGTAAGGCAATGAAAAAGAAAATTACCACTTTAATTTTGAAAATCCTAAGATAATGGTATAATATGAAAATGATTATAAAATTTATCTTGCATCTCACCATTTCTTATAACCATCACTACTACAATGCATGCTAAGTAACTACCATCTCCTACCTCAATTTTAGAAAAAAATCCAAATCAGGTTAACACTTACACGGGTGCCTAATGAAGTATTCTCACCATAGCAGGAAAGGAAAGCATGCAAAAACTTAGGTCAGTTAGCCCTTTGGCTCAGAACTCCCATCTGTCTTCTAGTTTATAGTCAAAATCCAATTCTTTGCAAGAGATCAAAATATCCAACAAGATATACTCCACACCACCTGTGACCCTGATCTGATCTACCATTTGTCTTCCCTTTGACTCCATCCCTCAAGTCTTACTGATCTCCTCGCTGTCCCTTAAATGCATAAGGCATCATTTTGGATTCACTTTCTGCTGGAACATTCTTCTCTATGATCTCTCCTAATTCCTCCAAGTGTCTACTCAAATGTCCTTTTCTCAGTGAGTGTTCTGTTGCTATCCAATCCAAAGAAGCTCTCAACTCCTTCTCTGCCCCCCGATTTTAAAAAATTTTTAATTTATTTATTTGATAGAAAAAGTCACTCCGAGAGAGGGAACACAAGCAGGAGGAGTGGGAGAGGGAGAAGCAGGCTCTTTGCTAAGCAGGGAGTCCAATGCGGGGTTTGACCCCAGGACCCTGGGATCATGACCTGAGCCGAAAGCAGACATTTAGGACTGAACCACCCAGGTGTCCTCCTTCTTTCCCTTTTAAGCTTTATGTTTCTTCTGTCAATAGCCAACATTCCATATCTTATATTTAATTTTTCTCCATTGTCTGCATCCTAAAATCTAAATTTAATGAAGGCAAAGATTTATTTATTGACTCTTTAAAAAATCTGTTTTTTTCATTGTTATTTGGCAGCACCAAGAACAAAGCCTAAAATAGTTGTGTTCAATATTTTCAACAGATATATATTGAGACTTTATTTATGCAAAATGTATAAACTTACAAAGTAAAAATGTTCATCAACAGCAAACAATTAAAACAGTCATAGAATAGCAAAATAAAACTATTATAACAAACTTAAGGATAATCTATTAGGAGAGGGAAAGCATTGTTATGGACAAAGTTATGCAATTTTATTAAAGGAGATAAAATATCTAAATACATGGAAATAGATAAAAAAATACATGAATAATTTCTAAGACTCCAAAGGGTCCACACAAGAAAGATAATTTTTCCCCTAATAATCTCTGAATTTAGTATATTTCCAATCAATATTCAGACAGGATTTTTCCAGAGTTATTTAAATCAATCCAAAAATTAATATGGATGATAATACCAATAATGATAAGAAATATTTAAATTAGACAAAAAAAAGTAAGGAGGAGCATATAGACCTGCTCTACTAAATACCGTCTTGTAACTAAATAGTATTTGAGAATGAGAATGTGGTATTTAGGCAGAAGAGAAAAATGAATATAAAGGCATATTAACATATTTTTTGGAAATAAGTATAATGTGATAGGCAGAAAAATGGCCACCAATTATGCCATGTCCTAATCTCTATAATCTGGAATATGTTTCCTGACAGGCAGAGGGGACTTTGCAGATGGTATTAAATTTAGGATATTTAGAATGGAGGGGTTGGGGGTATGGGTGAGCCTGGTGATGGGTATTAAGGAGGGCACGTATTGCATGGAGTACTGGGTGTTATACGCAAACAATGAATCACAGAACACTATGTCAAAAACTAACGATGTACTGTATAGTGACTAACATATCACAATAAAAATAAAAAAAGATATTGAGATGGGGAGATTGTTCTGGATTATCTTATGTTATCATAAGGATATTTTTATGTAAAAAAGGGTTGCAGAAAAGTCGGAGTAGGAGATGTGGTGGTGGAAGCAAGGGCCAGAATGATATAATTGTTTGGAAGGAGCCAAGGAATGCAGGCTACCTTTAGAACCTGCAATAGGCAAGAAAAATTCTCCCATAGAGACCCTGGAAGGCATGTAGCTCTGTTGACATATTGATTTTAGCCCTCTGAGGCCCATTTTGGATGTCTGAACTTCAGAACTGTAAGATAATAAATTGGTGCTGTATCAATCACTAACTTTTTGGTACTTTGTCATAGGAACAATAGGAAACTAGTACAGTATAGGATAAAAAGCCAATAAGGTCAGTAGAAAAGAGTTGAAACATTCAATAAATTAGAGACTTTTTGTGAAAAGCAAGACTTTAAAGATTTATTCATTTATGAGAGAGAGAACGTGCATGAATAAGTGGGGAAGGGGCAGAGGGAGAGAGAGAATCCTGAAGCGGACTCCCCACTGAGTCTGGAGCCCCAGTGGGGGCTTGATTTCAGCACCCTGAGATCATGAACCAAACCAAAATCAAGAGTCACATGTTTAACCAACTGAGCCACCCAGGTACCCCAAAACAATACTTGAATCATAAAATATTTCCATGACATCTGGACAGAGTTTCTTAAGCAAGGCACAGAAACTGTAATCCAAATCACTAGGTATTCCAATTCTTAAAGAGAATGAATGTTGCCAAATATTTACCTGTCAAGCTCCCTATCTAATAAAAGCACTTAAAAGAAATAGGTCCAGAAAGAAGTATTTTTTTTACTTTGCAATTAGTCAATTTACATACACATATGCTGATATTCTAAATAGCCCTTAATAATGTATCATCCAAAGGAGGATATGGAACATTTTTAATAAAATTATTTGTTTTCAAATTATCAACTACCAACTAACCCACAGCACAATTTCACCAATGCAGATACACAGCAATCATATACAGAGCCTTTTAAAAATTTGAATTTATTTAATTAAATCCACAGCCTTTGCTCAGGAATGAAAGTTGCATTTCATAAGCCAGGCATACTGTTTGTTTATTTCACTGAATGGAAGTAGATTATGGGCATTTCAATGAAAGAAAAAATATCCTATGTAATGCAGAAGAAATTAATCATAAACACGATTTCTATATAAAGTATTTCCACAGAAAATATGTTAAGATTTGCAACTTTTAAAAAATAATAGACACATTTCATCTAGGGCACAGAATAAAAATTAATTGAATGGGAATATCCAACTTTAGGACTGCAACAAAATCATGACTTAATTAAAATAAAAATCTCATGGTGTCCTTCAAGTGACACTATAAAGAAATATCAGTAGAGAAGAGAATGAAATTAATTAAACATCACAGTGAATAATAACTCACATATGCCTTTAGTAAAATAAGCTGCAGTTTAAGTCAAACAGGAAGAAAATCAGGCATTTTGCTTACCTATGGATAAAACCAGACATTTGACATCTAGTATATATTGTGGGATTATTTTTATTGAAACTTACATAGTTCTTTCTTTCTAATTCATACCTTGTTATTTTACTAATAGATCTAGAAATTTTATATTCCAGCATTTGCCTTAATTATCCCTAAAGTTTACGCTGAGGAATTTGAGGCAGAATGGATTAGAAACAACACAAAATCATATTGGAATCTTATTTCTAAGTCTCGGTCCAGCACAAGGTTATGTGACTAGATGGGTATGCCCTTCAAAATTTCCAACAATAGAATTTAATTGAGCATCTTAGTCAATGCTTAACTTGGAAAAATTGGCTATGCCACTTATCCACTACATGAACTTCAGCAAATTAGTTAACCTTTCTGTTTTGTTTTCCTCATCAATATAAAATAAATAACATATTTACATTATAGGATTAAAGAAACTATAGAATTAAAAGAATAATTTAAATATCTCATGTGTTTCTCTAGTTGATAAATATTCTCTCCACTACTCTTCCTTGGCTGAGAGGGGTCTCTTTTTGTGAAAAGGAAGAGATTTGGATGAGAATCTCTCTCAGTCTCTCTCTTTATCTCACTGATGCACAACCTCCTTACACACACACCAACAACACCATCACACACATAATATATTTAGACATATTTAGATATATTTCATATCTAATTTTGAATTTTTATTGCAAGCATAAAGATCTGCATTGCCACCTCTGTCTATTTTGAGCCAATGATGTAAACTTAGACATGTTTTTGGCCAGTCTTCTTGGCATTCAAATGTCATCTTTGAAACTCTGAAAGAGTTTTTATGCTATTGGGTTGGCATCTTCTCAGAGGAAACCCTCTGCTTAATCTAGTCTTTTCTCTTTAGTCCTCAGACCTGCCATTTTCAATTCCCACTGCACATCCCTTGTTTTCCGTGCCTGTAATGTTCACCCCCTCCATTCAAAAGAATTCAATTCTACCTTGCCTCAGGGTCCAGCTCAAATTCCATTTTGACTTCCTGCTAGTACCTACTGATTGAGATGTTAATTTAGACAGTTTCTGATTGTATGTCCTATTTCTTTAGGACTGAAGTATAAGTCCCTTGAAATTAGTCTATGCATTTGGGTTCCTTAGTCTCAAATAACAGAAACTGAACTTTATCCAACTTTAGTTAAATATGTGTGTGTGTGTATAATTAATGTATAATATTAATTATATATATATATTATATATATATATATAATATATATATATATATAATATATATATATATATAACATATTGAGAAGTATGTAGGACTTAAGGGATAGGTTTCTAATTTGGAAACAGGCAGGAAAACAGAAGAGGTGCTGCTTGATTCCTTTCCTGTGTGAATATAAGTGCTACTGCCTTGTTTATTTTTGTATTTGTTTTGTTTTCACCTGTCCTTCAGTCTCTCTGCTAAAAAGAAAGTCCCAGAGGCTGGAGGTGGGGTGTGGCAATAGTTCAGATAGCTGAACTTGAATTATATTTTCTCTCTATTGCTGTACTAGGATGACCAGAAGAAAATTCTGGTCAATGTAGCCTCCAGCTCCTTTTAGACTTCTAAAAGAGTAGGGCACTGTCATTCATTTGCTTTTCCATCAAGACTACATACAACATTAGGAAGAAAATTCCGTGGTCTCCAAAGTCTCTAGCAGTTAAGGAAAGAAAGCCTATGCCAGCTACTTAAAACAAATCAAAACAAAAACATACTAAATGTAAGAGACAGTTGCTTCTTGTTTCACGTACTGAGCATTTCCTCTGTGCTAGAATCTTTTTTCATTTTATTTTATTTTTTAATTTATTATTTTATTTATTTTTAAAAAGATTTTATATATTTACTTGACAGAGATCACAAGTAGGCAGAGAGGCAGGCAGAGAGAGAGGGGGAAGCAGGCTCCCCACTGAGCAGAGACCTAGATGCAGGGCTCAATCCCAGGACCCTTGGATCATGACCCAAGCCAAAGACAGAGGATTTAACTCACTGAACCACCCAGGCACGCCTCTGTGCTAGAATCTGAATGAGATGCATTCCTTGCACAGTTATTGATGAGTCTCCTATTTCATACTACAAGCACAAAAATGGTATGGTAAGGGAACCCAGAAGGGAGGCAAAAGCAGGCAGAGCTGGCAAACAATGTTTTTTGTTATTGTATCACATTACCTAAAGGAATTATTACCTAGTATTTATTAGCTATTACTCAGTTAATTTATTAGTAACAAGTCACTAATCCTGTCTATTTGGAAAGTGTTGATTAGAAACCTCATAAATCAGGATAGTTCATGTCAACCAATTTTAGAGTCAGATCAGTAATCAGTAAGACCATACTAATCTAAGAAGATGTGATTTCTACTGCCTCAATCTATCTACAACTTCCAACATTCACATAGCTGCCTTCTTACTTATTATTATAAAGAACTATTTCAATTTCTGTTTAATGCCAGACATATCACTGGAATACTAACTACATGCCACAGCCTCTAGCCAACTCCAGAAATTGTCCCAGCAACTTTCTCCTCTTTTTCCTTTACCGACAATTATCCTCCCTCCTGAATAATTTTTATCAAGGTATGGTGTAGACTGAACAATGGCTTCCCAACATGTCCATGTCTGAATCTCCAGAAACTACTTATATTACTTCATATGGCAAAAGAGACTTTTCAGATACGACTGAGTTAAGGATTTAGAAATGGAGAAATATCCTGGATTATTCATGTGGGCCCAACATAATCACAGGGGTCTTCTGCGTAAGGAGGCAAGAGATCAGAGGAAGAGAAGGAGATGTGATGATGAAAGCACAGAAACATCTGAAGTACTCTGCTCCTGGTTTCAAAGATGTAGAAAGAGGCCAGGAGCCAAGGAATGCAAGGGGTACCACACTTTTGGAAAAGGTAGACAAATGGATTCTCCCTTATAGACTTCGGAAAGAACCAATCCTGCCAACACCCTAGTTTAAGCCTTGTAAGTCTCATTTTCCACTGCTGACCTGCAGAACTGTTAAGAAATTCGTGTCCTTTGGGGCCACTAAATTTGTGTTAGTTTGTCATAGAAGAAATAGGAAATTAATACAGTGCACAAACATGTTATTACCACTGCATATTAAAAAACAAGCACATAAGCAGACTTTTTATAAAGACTAAATTTCCCCCACCAGCTACACCCAATTTCTACATTCCTAAAGTTAATAATTCTCAAAAGAATAGTCCAATTTTGCCTTCTTCAATTCTTCTCCTGTTGCCACTTAAACACTTACCAGTCAGGTTTTCACTCCCATTACTCTTGCTCAGGTCAGTGCTGGCTCACGTATTGCTCCATCCAATGGCCCACACTCCAGTTCTCATCTTACATGATCTGCCTGGAGAATTTGACAGTTATGTATTTTCTTTGAGTTTGAGGGGAAAAAAAATAGTCGCTTTATTTATTAGCTCATTTGTCAATTCTTTTTGTTATCATTTGCTGGATCTTTTTAGTCCTCTCAACATCTTAATATCGAAGTGTTCTAGAACCAGAATTCTAATCTTTGGTATGTTTCTGTAAATACTCTCCCTCCCTCTTTTGGTGATTATATGAAGTTTACTGTCCTCAAAGGCCACCTCTATGCCTATGTCTTAGGATTTTATGGCTCTACTTCAGAACTCTTTTAAATTCCAACTTCATTTACAAAATTTTCTACTTAAATATTGAGCAATTTTATCAAATTCAACATGAATTCAAAATTCAACAAACTTGAACTGATATCCCACTTATCCACACCCCAAGTGGATCTTCTAGTAGCCTTCCTGGTCTATTGATAACAAAGCTAACCCATCCCTCTCTCAGGGGAAAAAAAAAAAAATTAAAATAGCCTTATGTCTTCTCTTTCTCTCGAATTCCGTATCTAATGTGATAGAATGCCACTTCTCAATCCTTTGTAACCTTTGTTCAAACCATTAATTTTTTGTTCCTATTCTTGTTTGTAATAACTGGTATTTCTACTCCTACTGTTGAGTCCCTATAGTTATTCTCAGCAGCAAAGAACACTGCATCCCAAATTTTGTAATGTCTTCCCTCTTCTGTCAGAGCAAAATCCTGAATAGCCCAAAAATGTGCCCAAAGTGTTCTTTGACCTCCATATCCTTACTTTCCTGACTTTATCTCCTACTACACCTCCTTCTATTTTAATTTAACCCTACTGGCCTTGACCTCTGGGAGCACACAGCAAGTTTCTGCCTTAGAGGCTTTGCACTGACTGCTAGTTTTGTTTTCCTTGAATAATAGCCTCACCCACAAGTATCTACATTGCTAAATTCTAATTTACCTACCCCTTCCAAGCCATTTACTAGGTCTTTTATCTTCTCAATGAGATCTGTCCTGGCCATGGCATTCTGTACAGCTGTCTGCCTTTTCAGTTTCCACCCAGGTAACTCTTCATCAAAATATTTGTTGTAGTAAATAATGCATACATCCAGAAACAAATTTTACCATGTAAATTGTTACTTTAGAGAAAAACTATAGCTTAATCTATTGGAACATGTACCAAGTATGGTAATGGAATGATTCAGCGGGACTAATCTAGGAAGTTCTGGGTAACAACTCAAGCAGTTTCATAGGAGTAAGTTGACCCATTCATAATTGTCTCTACCCTAAAGGCAACAGGATGCAAATGAACGAAGGAGCAAGGGCATAAGAGTATTTCCATGGTGCAAATTTTCCAGTTTAAGTAAGCAATGGAGATATGTTAACAAGCTGAAACCAGCCAGTTGGTAGGAGAATCACTTCTTTCCATCTGTGTAACTTCAAAAGGACATCTACCTACAACTAAAAAAGTATAGCATCATTAACACTCAAAATATTTTATGATAATGTCGACTTGGGCAATGCATATTATATACATATACATAAATAGAATTATATACTCTCTTCTCACTTAGGTCTTGAACACTAAAAAGACATGAATAGTTCTGCCATATACCTACTTTAAAAACTATCAAGTAAATAATAACCATCCTAAATTGCCTGCAATTAAGCATTTACACAATAATCCATAATGACTCAAAAGGAGTCTTTACGTAGGATTGAGTAGTAATGCACAGTGTGTCAGTGATTAGGTATTTACATAATAGTATATAACAACTCTCAAGAAACCATCTCAGACTAACAACTAAGTAAAGCAGGATTTTTTGGAATCTGTAATTTACTATTTACTAAATTTTGTCAACTCTAGTAAATACATGTAATAAGCATCCTTATATATTTTTTTCTTTTGATACTAAGCACTGTGACTGCCAAAAAGTCCACACTACAACTTATTCCTCAGTAAAGGAATTCTCCCCCTTACAAAAGCACTCCTTGAGATAGTTGTCTGAATTTGCTTTCTTCATGTCTTCATTTCCAATTCTTTTATTTGACACATGCAGACATATATTCACACCTATTGGCTCACTGAAACCAGTCTTGGCAAAATCTCTTGCTTAACCCAATGCTTTATTTTCAGCTCTACTCTTACTTGAGCTATCAGCAATTAACACATTTGATTCCTTCTTGATTTATTTTCATAACTAGTCCTTTAAAATTATATACTCTTCAATTATCCTGGCATCTCCTTCCAAATAACATTTGCAGACTTGTCCTCTCACCTGTGTTGCAAAGCACTAAGGTTAATTGTAAACTCTTCTTTATATTCAGTAACCCAAAATATTTCATTAACTCCTTTACATTTAAAAACTGTTCAGGGATGCCTGGGTGGCTCAGTCATTAAGCGTCTGCCTTCGGCTCAGATTATGATCCCAGGGTCCTGGGATAGAGTCCCAAATCAGGCTCCTTGCTTAGCAGGGAGCCTGCTTTTCCCTCTGCTTGCCTCTTCTTCTACCTGCTGTCCCCTCCTGCTTGTGCTCTCTTTCTCTTTGACAAAAAAATAAATAAATAAAATCTTAAAAAAAAAAAAAACTGCTCATATTTTTGTGACCCAGATTTATATGCCTGAACCTCAGATGTATGTAATAACTACTTACATGAAATCTCCATGCAAATGTTTATTTGATAGACTGACTTTAGGGATAATATCTGTTGTAAAGAAAGAAAACTAATAGTAAAAATTGGATATGCTCTGGGTACTATAAGAAGGTCATACTTGTGAAAGATGACAAAAATAGAAAGGATTTAGATTTTGTTTCTTGCACATTATGTTCAGGTTAAGTCCTACTACCAGTACCTCTTGAAACCCTGGGCTTTCTCATTTCTGATACTTCATGTGTGCCCTTCTCTCCTCCTGAAAAGTTCTTCTATGCTCATCTTATCGGCAGGCTTCTAACAGGTAAAAAACTAATGTGCAAAGATCTTTACAAGGCCTTGGAACCAATGCACCTACAAATGTGCAGGGAAGCCACAGTGGCATTATGGAACAGAAAATGAGAATACTAATGATTTTCCTCAACTTTATGTACTTTTCTGCTTTTTTTCATCTTCCTTTCTTTTCTTTTAAAAAAAATTTAGTATTATTTAAAGTCGACTTAGTAATCAAATTAAACTCTATTTTAGATATATTGTCTAACCAATTTACTGACATACTTGAGACATAGGAAATTGATATTTAGTATTCTGAATGCCTGATTCTGATTCCGAGTAAGGCTCATCTAGATTAAATACAGAACTAAAATGCTAAAAACATTACACCTGGGAATCACATTTTCATATTCATAAATTAATCCAAGCTTTGATGTATTTGATGTTCTTTGGACTTTTTCTATTCTCAAGTCTTTGTTAACATCGAATGGATATTCATAGGCAACCATATGGTTTTCTTTTCTTTTTTTTTTTTTAAGATTTTATTCATTCATTTGACAGACAGAGATCATAAGTAGGCAGAGAGGCAGGCAGAGAGAGAGGAAGGGAAGCAGGCTCCCTGCTGAGCAGAGAGCTCGATGCAGGGCTCCATCCCAGGACCCTGAGACCATGACCAGAGCCGAAGGCAGAGGCTTTAACCCACTGAGCCACCTAGGCGCCCCAATCATATGGTTTTCAATACTTATAATGATATGCCAATAATTTAACTTCTGAATATAACTATACTTAGCAGATATGCCTTGAATTATTTTCTACATATTGTGAGTCATAGAGTGTTTGTTTTCAAAATGGTTTATTAGGTTAAAATTGATGTTCTATTAGATTCAATATGCACAAACCCTTGATGATTTAATGACAATTATCTACTAACTGCCTGGAAAAACTAGATTCTTTTTTAAAGACAATGAAATACCTATTGTATTTACTTAAAATTTATTAAAATAATTGTTGATAATTATAAGACCTTTTATCATACTGTTTTATATAAACGTTTACTGTTAAAATATGTAAAATACAAATGTTTTCATTGTATTAAAATACTACATTTAAAGTATATTATAATATCACCTCAAGTTTTGGATCATCTAAAATGTTGAGGGTTCTTTGTTCAGAGACCTCAGTGCTTTATGTGGACATTTGAATTATTACTACTGCTCAGCAAGACTGATTCCTTCAGGAACAAGCATAATCTACTATTTAATTTCTTTTTTGTCTCCACAATCCACCTCTTCATGTTGATTATAGACTGGAGCAAGTTTCTTAGAAGGCTTATCTCCTGTTCTTGTCCCTCTTCATTTTTTTTGACCAAATGGAGCTAGAAATATCTATGACTCCACCCACTATTCTAATAATTTATGTTTCTTTTTAAAAATTGTTAATTTGCAGATTAGAGAAATAAAATCACCTTCCTCTATTTAAAAAAAAAATTTTTTACCATTAACTTGTACTGATATCTCTGTTAAAATATTTGTACTGTTACTCCATCTTCTAACAGAGCAACTTAAGAAAACTTAGATCATAAAATATTTATCTAATGTTTTCATGATACTGACCAGAAAAAGAGGTAGGTTAAAAAATCACGCAAGCCATAAATATTTGGTAGTCTGTTTGAGAGTTACTGAATGAGACCACGTTATCTCTGTGTTTTTCTTAGTATGAGTCATGATGCATTGATGCCACGAAATATATTTACTGGGCTGTTACCAGCATTAAGACTTAAATAAATACAATAGAATAGGGTCGAGTAGAATGGCAGATGTCCTAGTGTATTGGTAAGATAAGCAACATTTCTGTTTTATGTGCATGAGTATGTCCCTCTACATATTTTACCTTGCTTCAAATCAACATAGTTTGAAAAATACACTTAGTTCATGCATATATGCTTATAATTCCTTCCCTTTAAGAACTGTCAGGTAACTTAGATCATATTACAGGGTAAAAACACTGATATTTAGTAACAACACATAAATATTTGAAAATTGGCCATTTGGATACATGTTAAAAGAGTAAGGGGAATTTTACAAGACGTTATGCAACAGTAATCTCCCATTGGCCAGGATTTTGACACACGCTTATGCTCCTCCCCCAAATATTTTATTTATTTATTTATTTATTATTTGAGAGAGAGAGAGAGCATGAGCAGGAGGAGAGGCTGAGGAAGGAGAACCACATGCAAACTCTAGGCTTAGCAGGAAGCCTGATGCTGAGTTCCATCTCAGGACTCTGAGATCATGACGTGAGCCAAAGTCAAGAATCAGATGCTTAACCAACTGAGCCACCCAGGAGCCCCAACACATGCTCATGCTTAAAACAACTTTTGGAAGGGCAATGCTTTGATAAAAGTGGATTACAGCAATCAAGTTTTAACTGCTTGAGATTGGAGTGGGCCTAACTCTCTAGGCAAGCACCATAGTTGAGAGTTAGGGAGTGAACAAAATTGATGTTCTATTAGAAAAAAAAAAAAAGATAGTTGATGTTTGTTAAATAGACAAAAGACAACTTTTGATAAAAACATTACAGCTCAATAGATTTTTTTTGAGCTTTATTATAGTATAAGTTACACAAATAAAATATAGGAATTGGAAATATATAATTTGATTTGCTTTAAGATATACATACACATATATAAGTAATCATATAGGATATTTTCATTGATCCAGAAAGGTTTTTTTAATTAATTTATTTATTTATATTTTTACATTCAGTACCCTTTTCTCGTTCTTGTACCCAGGCAACCACCAATACAATTTGTATGTTTTCACATAAATTAAACCACCTCATATGTACTCTTTTGTGCTTTTCTTTTTAAATTAACATTGTTTTGAGATTTATTCATTTATTTATCTGCATTTTGCTCTGTTTTATTGGTTAGTAGTATTCATTGTATGTATATACCACAATTGACTTATTCATTCACTAGCTGATAACCATTTGTGTTATTTCCATGTTCTTTTTTAAAAATTTTATTTATTTAATTGACACAGAAAGAGAGATCACAAGTAGGCAGAGAGGCAGGCAGAGAGAGAGGGGGAAGCAGGCTCCCTATTGAGCAGAGAGCCTGAGGTGGGGCTCCATACCAGGACCCTGAGATCATGACCTGAGCCGAAGGTAGAAGTTTAACCCCCTGAGTGACCCAGGCACCCCTATTTTCACGTTCTTTCTAATAAATTAAGCTGTGATGAACATATAGGGAGAAATACATTTGTGGGCATGTTTTTATTTATGTTGGGAAAACACCTAAAACTGTATTTATTGGGTAATAGGGTAAATACACACACACACACACACACACACACACACACACACACACACACACACA
>NW_019154105.1:41259189-41273269 GCF_002288905.1 Enhydra lutris kenyoni
TATATATAATTTTATAAGAAACTGCTAAGCCATTTTCTGAAGGAGCAGAATCATTTTGCATTCTGATAAATTTACTATATGATGTTCAAATTGTTCCACACTCTCAATAACATTTAGTGTGGCCAAGATCTCACCCCCACACACCCCCACCCCCACACACAACATATATATATATATTTATATATATATATAAAATATATATATATATAAATATATATATATATAAATATATATATAGACACAAACATGCACATATATCCAGATACACACATGCATACACATATATGCAGATCAGCTTTTGTTTATCTGGAATAAAGAAAACCCTCTTCCAGCATGTTAATTTTTTTTTTCCTATTGGCTCTGGATTGAATGGTTTCAGAGAAGCGTTCCATCATTCATACACAGTTTTGTCCTTTATATTTTGTGTCTTTTTTTATTTAGTTGCATTTCTTTTTTTTTTTCTTTTTCTTTTTTCTTATTGTTTCCTTTGCAATAGGATTGTAATGTGTCTAGATATGGTTTTGTAATGATTCTTCTGCTTGAAATTTACAGAGTAAAATTTCAGAATGCAAACTACCTGGTTTCAAGACAGTAGATATATGTTAACCAAGATAATGTGGTACTAGGAAAAGGATAGACACGTAGCTCAATGGAACAGAAAAGAAAACTAGAAAGTAGACCCACATATTTATGATGAATTAGATATCAATAATGTTGGAGGAAGAAAAGTCTTTTTAATAAATGATGTTGAAAAAATTGGACTTCCATATGCAGAATAAAGAACCTCAATTTATAACTTACATTAATGCAAATGGATTATTGAGTCAGGTAAAAGTTAAAAACTCTGAAACTTCCTAAAGGAAAAAATATAAACATATATTTTCAGCCTTAGATTACTCAAATATTTCTATAGTGTGTTACCAAAATCATAAGCCATCAAAAAAAACCAAAACCAACAAATTGGACCTCAACAAGATTAAAAAACTACTCTTCAAAAGATATTGTTAAGCTGATGAAAACAAAAGACACAGATAAAAAAAATTACACGACAAAAATGTAATAAAGGAGTCATGTACAGAACATGTATACATATATATTTGTAGACTCACTAAGCAAAGAAAAACTAAAAAAATGGACAAAACTTTTGAACAGGTCTTCACAAAGAATGTATGCAGATAGCAAGTAAGAACATGAAAACATACTCTCCTATAAATTAAATGATTAGTCATTAGGAAAATGAAAATTCAAACCTAAATTTGATATACACATATTATTTTATCAGAAGAAAAAAATTATGCAGACACCAAAACCTCTATACAAATGTTTATAGCCATATTATATATATTATAATAATAACTAATATCTGTGAACCCTAATGTCCTCGTTTATTGAATGATTAAACTAACTGTGGCATATTTATAAAATGCAATATTTCTCAGCCGTAAGAGGAAAGTACTGATACATGCAAGCACATGGATATATGTCAAATGTATTATACTAAGTGAAAGAAGTCAGATTCAAAGGATAAATTCTATATGATACTCATATAATATTCTGGAAAAGGCAAAATTATAGTGAGAGAAAACAGATCAGGGATTGTTAGGTACAGATGATAATTGAACAGGATTGATTAAAAGAGACAGAAGTAATATCTTGGGAATGATAAATCTGTTATATCTTGATTCTGATGGTGGTTACATGGTTGTGTGCATCTGTGCAAATTTACGAAAGTATCCTAAAAATGGTAAATTTCCTGTATGTAAATTATACCACAGTAAACCTGACCAAAAAATCCAATAAGTATTTGACCTACTAGGTGATTTACTAAATGTTGATTAAAAAATAAAAGAAATACGGATGGTTTCAATTACTAAATTAAGTGTTTATCAAATTATCATTATTTGTAGGCATAAGGGTAAGGAACAAGGTAGTAAGCCACACTGTGGGTAGAACTGGGGAGTAAATGGGGCTGTGGTGCGTGGAGGATCAACAGGAGGACCAAATATCAAACTGAAAAAAATATGTTAAAAAAAGGAAGGGTCCTACCACTGTTGAGGGGTCATACCACAAACTAATATTGCTAATACAGCTGCACTGAACATTATTTTCCATACTTCTAGTCCTATTCTGTCTTCTACATTCTTCTACATTTTTCCTTTGCTAGGTGAGGACTATAACCCTTCTACATCCTATTTCTGGTTAGTCTGCCTCCCAAGGTACTGGGGTTGTTTATCTTTTGTTCCATTTCTCAGCATCAGGATCAGGAGATACCTGAATCTGTCTATTGTAGTCTGCAGTGTCTGAGACTGATTGATGGGTGAGCAGTGCTCTTTTTGTCAATATGTATCCTGTGTCCTATTACAGAAATCACATTGATTCTCATCTCTCCCTTCTCTCTCATTCTTCTCTTTTGTTTTAATTCATAGAACAAGGAGTTATTCCCAGCCAAGATGAGGGGCCACTGCTATATATCTAAAACAACTTACATGATGTATGTGGGATAGGAGGAAGAAGAGTCTTAATTCTAGAAGTTTGTATGTAATCCTTTCATCCATTGTCACTCTCATGTTTGCCTACTAGAAAGGCTTTGAGGAGGGCAGCTAGCTTGTGCCTTGGTGTTGGAGAATGTTGTTGATATCTCTGTTACATATGCTGGCTGAGCAGAATCCCCTTTGTTTCCTTTAGAAAGATAAACACTATTTGATATAACCTTATATTGCTCTACCTGGTTATTCTGAAAGTCCGTGTTTTCTATTGGCATTTGCCAAGAGTGGATGTACAATTTTCTTCTGGAAATTATAATACCTCCTAAATCTGTTTCCCTTCATAATCATTGGAAATTTTACAGTGAGTTAGATTGGTCAAACAAAGATCTGAGCTTTTGCCTTCCAGGGTTTTTTGAGGGTTGGCAATAAAATAAATATGTGCTTATAAATAAAATAGGCAATGAAATATGAAAGACACCTGTTACACTGTCTCTTGGTAATTTTTTTTTAAATTTTGGATTTTGCATAAACATTATGAGACATCACAAAAAGCACAAAATTGTGAGCTAGTTGGCTCTAGAACTATCAGCTCCTCCAGTCACAAGTTGCATTATAGTCTTTGAGCTTTTGCACTCTCACCGCTAAACTAAATAATTATGCTTCCCTTAAATAATGTAAATTCAACTCAAATACTAACTGAGATAATATCTGCAAAACTCATAGTGGAGTTCCCAGCACATACTATGTACCTGACAAATACCATTTTCCTTGCCAATGTTAAGTAATCTTGTTTTGTGTAATCAAACTCTTGTGAAGAAAAAAAGCTTAGCAAAAGTTAAATTTGAATTCATCAAAATTTTAAAAAAGACTTTAGCATATACTGCACAAGAATAAAAATCTTATATTTCACTTCTTTCTTTGTAGTTTTCAGAGCTAATATTTTTATTAAAATAATCTTTGTTAATTCAATAATTCTTTAACTTGTACTTAATTTTGCAATATTAAGTGAGTAGAAATTTCCTTCTCTGGTCTGAATTAAAAAAAAAAAAAAAAAAAGAAAGAAAAACAAATTTTCTGACATTATTGAAAGAGGAGATATCACCAGAATGCAAAAGCAACACTGAGCTTCCAGTGAACGTATACACAATATTACATAAGATTTTATTGCCCCAGACTTGTAAAGTTGGTATGATTTTTGTCAGAAGTGCCCTACTCAATTGGGAAATGTCATAACATATACTCAAAACCACAATTATTCATCTTCCCATCTCTTGTTCTACTAGAATCTATCTGACATTCATTAAAGTTGGGATAGCAACTCAGTCATCAGTTGTAGAAACATTATTTCCTACAAAATCATTTTATTCATTTAAATATAGGAACACAAGAATAAATTCATTTCTGCTGTCCTAAATGTGAAATGGAGTTTATGAAAATGTAGCTCATATTTCCTGATTTTAGCTCAGAGAATCTAGTTAACTGAATAGCTACTGCACTCATATTCCCACTTGAACACAATGATTCAATTGGTTATAATATTTTAGAATTTCATTTTTTAATCTTAATGACTTTAAAAAGTAATTAGGAGGACTCCATCGTAAATGTGCTAATTGTTATTGTCTGTGTAACCTGTGGGTGTTTACACATTTTGTGTCAACAAGGATGAACTTTACTTATGTGATAAGAAAGTGACTAATGAAATGCAGGTGGCATTAAAGATTAATGGTGCTATCTTGCATGCTTGAGCAAAGCCTTAAGCTTGAAAGTATATAACCTGCAAGGTAACCCTTAATTGCTAAAATTTTAAAACTTGTCACCCTAAATAAATAAAATTATTTTGGATTTGTGACAAAACTATTTTGTACAGAAAATATTTCATGCTGATATTTAACATTCAAAAATAAGATTTGTCAAGATATATACATTTTTATAATACCACCATTCTACACAAATACTATAAATTGATTCAGCACAGATCTTTTCCATGAAGATATTGTCAAAGCAACCTTAATAGATCTTGCAAATTCAACTTAAAAAAAAAAAATCCAAACTGTAGGATTAAATAAAATGAATATGTCTGTAGGAATATTAAAATATTAGTCCAGACATAGGCTTATGTAAGATGCTATTTAATTTAGACATATTTACCATCTTAAATGATTATATTTCTTATGGTATGTGGGGTTAAAATTTTTAAATATTCTAGGGCACCTGGGTGGCTTAGTGGGTTAACCCTCTGCTTTCACCTCTGGTCATGATCTCAGGGTCCTGGGATCAAGCCCCACATCGGACTTTCTGCTCAGGGGGGAACCTGCTTCCCCCTCTCTCTCTGCCTGTCTACTTGTGATCTATCTCTCTCTGTCAGATAAATAAATAAAATTTTAAAGTTTTTAAAATATTCTATAATCTAGTCTTCTACATTGATAAAAAATGTGTGGATAGTAATTTAATCTCAAATTCTTTAGAAGTTTTAAGATATAAAATGATAGGTAATTTTAAAGCTAAAACTATCTCCCAATGTTTACACACTAAATTATTAAAATTGTGACATATTTTACTCACCTTTGTAAAAAATGTTACTTATCAACTCATATACTATGTGAACTAAATTGAAAAGACAAGCACATTCATAGTATAAGCTGCCCAGCGTAGAGTTTTCCATGATGGCAGTGGATATCTCTACTGCAAATTTATCCCAGGAACCAGTCTGGAAAAGGGAATGCAGCCACAGGAATCAATCATTAAGGTGGAGGGAAGGAATAAAGTAGAGATGTCTTGGAGAATGTAAAGTTGTCCAGCTCAGAGCATTGTTGCCAGTGGGCACAGCTATGAATAGCTCTAGTCCCTGCAGTGTGCTGAATGGAGGTATGCTGAATGGGCAGCCCCATGGTTACTGTGGCTACACTGAGAATAAGTCTAGACTTGTGCAAACACATTAGTACTTGTAGACTATTTCTGAGTTTTTTCTTCCATTATCTCTGAACATAGAGTTTTTATTCCTTTAATTCATTAGAAGACTTCTTTCAGCTGTACTAAAGGAAACAGAGGTATTAACCCTAGTGAAGCTTTTGTAGGAGCAGCAGTTGGAGGGAGAGCCAGAATTCCTTACTTGAATCTAGTATAGAACTAACAGCATTAGAAGACTCTTAGAGATGACTGTGTTCAGTGGAGTAATGCTCTCATGAAGGTATCGGGAACAGAATGAAGCCCGATGGCTTGAGCAGTAATGTGTAGAAGACTCTGTGGCTTGAAAAAGCACCTGGGTAGTGAAATGGGATATTTCAAAGGGAGTGTTGTTTACTTGCATTAAGACAAAAATCCTTATCATATGTACATATTAATTACATTCTACTGATTGTATTACATATGAACAGAAATATGATCTCTATTGGAAGTCTACTCTATTTAAAGGATCCAGAAACACTATATACATGTCATGTAAAATTAGAAGTGTTCCATTTGTACACAGTGCAAAAATTCATTCTTTCCAAGTCTATTAGTGAAATGTGTAGATTTTTTTCACCTTAATAATATAAAGTTTCAGTTTTCTTCACTCCAGTTCATTTGCCTGAAGAAAATTCAGATCCCACGTATGTTTTTCTCTATTTTATTCATTTCACATCAAATGAATTAAGCCCAAAATGTATTACATTTTTGGTAGGGTTTAATTATCTGTCAGATTTAGCATGGGTTAACTTTGGGTACAGCAATAGAAGAGTTGTAATAGGAAAAAAAGTGGTTTGGGGGCCACCTGGGTGTCTCAGTCAGTTAAGTGTCTGCCTTCAGCTTAGGTCATGGTTTTCTTTCAGTACTATGTTGATCAACAGTGGTGACAGTGTACTTCCCTGTCCTGTTCCTGACCTTGGGAGAAAGCTCTTAGTTTTTCCCCATTGAGGATAATATAGCTGTGACTCTTTCTTATATGGCCTTTATGTTATTTAGGTATCTCTACCCCTACTTTCTTGAGGGTATTCATCAAGAATGGATGCTGTATTTTGTCAAATGTTTTTGCTGTGTCTATTGAGTGGATCATACTGTTCTTATTCTTTCTTTTATTAATGTGGTGTATCATGTTGATTGATTTGTGGATGTTGAACTATCACTGAAGCCCAGGAATAAATCCCACTTGGTCCTGGTGAATAATCCTTTTAATGTACTGTTGAATTTGATTAGCAAGTATCCCATTGAGAATTTTTGCATCTATGTTCATCAGGGATATTAGTCTGTAATTCTCCTTTTTAGTGGGGTCTTTGTCTAATTTTGGATCAAGATAATGCTGGCCTTATTGAATAAATTTGGAAGTTTCCCTTCCACTTTTACTTTTCAGAACAGTTTCAGAAGAATAGTCATTAATTCTTTAAATGTGTGGTAGAACTCCACTGGGAAGCCAGCAGATCCTGGAGTTTTGTTTGTTGGGAGATTTTTGACTACTGATTTAATTTCATCACTGGTCATGGGTCTGTTTAAATTTTCTGTTTCTGTTTCTCTTTTCTTTTTTGTAAGTCTAATTAAGTAGTTTTCAATTTTGTTAATTCTTTCAAAGGACCAGCTCCTAGTTTTGTTCATCTATTTTACAGTTTTGTTTTTATCTCTATATCATTTATTGCCACTCTAATCTTAATTATTTCCCTTCTAGTCTTAGCCTCACTAATCAGACAATGAAAAGAAATAAAAAAGCATCCAAATTGGCAAAGAAGAAGAAGTCAAATTTTCACTATTTGCAGAAAACATGATACTCTATGTAGAAAACCTGAAAGATTCCACCCAAAAATTGCTAGAACTGATAGACCAATTCAGCAAAGTCACAGTATATAAAATCAACCTACAGAAATCTGTTGCATTTCTATACACCAATAATGAACCAGCAGAAAAAGAAATCAAAAGATCAATCCCATTTACAATTGCACCAAAAACCATAAGATACCTAGCAATAAACCTAACCAAAGAGGTAAAAGATCTGTATTCTGAAAATAATAGAGTGGTTATGAAAGAAATTGAAGAGGACACAAAGAAATGGAAACCATTCCATGCTTATGGATTGGAAGAATAAATATTTTTAAAATATCTATATTTACACAATTTACATATTCTATATGTGTAAATGTCTATATTTACACAATTTACATATTCAATACAATCCGTATTCAATGCAATGATAAGACTATCATTTTTCACAGAGCTAGAACAAACAATCCTAGAATTTGTATGGAACTACAAAAAACACCAAATTGCCAAAACAACATTTAAAAAGAAAAGCAAGACTGGAGGCATCACAATTCCACACTTCAAGATAAATTACAAAGCCGTAGTGATCCAGACAATATGGTACTGGTCTAAAAACAGACACATAGGTCAATGGAACAGAACAGACAATCCAGAAATGGACCCACAATTGTACAGCCAACTAATCTTTGACAAAGCAGAAAGAATATCCAGTAGAAAATACAGACAGTCTCTTCAACAAATGGTGTTGGGAAAACAGGACAGCAATATACTGAAGAATGAAACTGGACCACTTTCTTATACTGCACACAAAAATAAATCCAAAATGGATGAAAGATCTAAATGTAAGACAGGAATCCATCAAAATCCTAGAGGAGAACACAGGCAGTAACCACTTTGACCTTGGCAGCAGCAACTTCTTACTAGACATGCCTCCTGAGGCCAGAGGGGGGGAAAAAAAAAGTAAAAATGAACTATTGGGATTTCATAAAGCAAAAAGCTTCTTCACAGTGAAGGAAACAATCAACAAAACTAGAAGTCAACTGTTGGACTAGGAGAAGATATTTGCAAATGACATATCCAATAAAAGTTTTGTATAAAAATACAACTACTATATGACCCAGAAGTTGCACTACTAAGTATTTATCCTAAGGATACAAAAATGCTAATTTGAAGAAGTGCATGCACCCCAATGATTATAGCAGCATTACCAACAATAGGCAAATTATGGAAGAACCCAAATGTCCATTACTGAATGGGTAAAGAAGAGGTGGTATATATATATATAACTCAGCAATCCAAAAGAATGGAATCTTGCCATTTGCAATAACATGGGTAGAACAAGAGTGTATTACATGAAGCAGAATAACTGAGTCAGATAAAAGCAAATATAATATAGTTTCACTCATATGTGGAATTTAAGAAACAAAGCAGATGGAAATAGGGAAAGGAAAAATAAGATAAAAGCAGAGAGGGAGACAAACAATAAGAGACTTTTATTTTTTTATTTATTTTTTAAAGATTTTTTATTTATTTATTTCACAGATAGAGATCACAAGTAGGCAGAGAGGCAGGCAGAGAGGCAGAGGAGGAAGCAGGCTCCCTGCTGAGCAGAGAGCCTGATGTGGGGCTTAATCCTGGGACTCTGGATCCTGACCTAAGCCAAAGACAGAGGTTTTAACCCACTGAGCCACGCAGGTGCCCGAATAAGAGACTTTTAAATATAGAGAACAAACTGAGGGCTGATGGAGACAAGGTGGGTGGGGGATGGGGTAACTGAGTGATGGATGGGCATTAAGGAGGGCGATTGTTGGGATGAGCACTGAGTATTATATGTAAGTGATGAATCACTAAATTCCACTCCTGAAACCAATGCTACACTATATATTTAACCAACTTGAATTTAAATTAAAAAAAGAAGAAAAGAAAAAAAGAAAAAGATGTTTTTTGGTTATTTCTTCTGTTTACTAGAATGACACTTGAACATTACCCTCCATTAGAAGGACTGTAGTTTGAAAGTAACATAAGTAAATTAACATAGATGAAATTGATAAGATTTATAACAGAGCTTAAAATTTTCCTATATTGGGAATAAGTGAAGGAGTCAGACACTAAAGTGATGAAAAGAGAATTCCTGAAGAGTCATAAAAGAATGCACCAATATATAAAAACATATTTATCTTTCTGGGACACCTGGGTGGCTCAGTCAGTTAAGCATCTGCCTTCAACTCAGGTCATAGTTCTAAAGTCCTGGATCAAGACCTCATCAGGCTCCCTGCTCAGTGGGGAGTCTGCTTCTCTCTCTGACTCTTCCCTCCTCTTGTGCTCTCTCTCTCTCTCTCTTTCTCTCAAATAAATAAATAAATAAAATATATATATATTTTTAAAAAAAAGGTATATTCTTTCTGTCCTTTTTTCATCATTCCAATATGACAATATCTGTGAAACAAATTGTTAGACTTTATTTTGAAAGAGTTTGGAACCTAATTTTCTAATTGCTGCTAGGAGATTGCACATAAATCTATAGTACTGGAGTTTTGAATTTAATTGTCCCTGTGTGTATGCGACCCATTATAATGAATTATGACCTTGTTAAGATTGGGAACTTCATCTTGCACAGATATAAAAAGGACTCAGTGCTAGAGATTGATATGGCATCCTCCTCCTTGTCCTCCACATGGTCATTATCATAATCATCAACATCATTATAATCATCATTATCACAAACACTAATAACATGATGGGTATGGTGGTATGATGAGTATGGTGGTAGTCCTTTACATACAGCACCTCTGAAGCTTATACAGTCCTGCAAGGAAATGACAGTATAACTATATTCCCAATAAAGAAATTGACCATAGATGTGTTTATTCATATTCCCTAAATCTATCTAACCATTCATAGGTTTGAGTATAGGGCAGTGACAAAGCCCAGGGTAAGTATTCCAACCCAAATTTGATCTACAAAGCTTTAGATATGATGAGTGGTCAGTAAAGATATATTACTAAAAATTAATGTGTTAAATACTTCATTTAAAAATGCACATTTTTCTAGTTGTGTGCTTTAACCCATGAGACTCTCACTCGACCATGAAATTCACTACTATTTTCTTGTTTATGATTTTCTTCCAAGACTTTGTTAATTTTATGATTCCCTATATAGATCTATTTACTTCACTTCTCTGTATGGCCCCTCTACATGTTTTAATGTTGGTGATATAGTCCCCCTTTTTAATACTACCTCAATATAAATGAAATGAACAAATGTAGAATCAGTAAATTTGTTGATTGAATATTTTCAAGGCCCTAGAGTTAACTTGTACTTCTTCAAGACTCAGCTGTATGCAGTAGTAAATATGTCCATTTAGATCACAAGGCATAGCAACAAGAGTGCCTTTCCTTGGATCCAAGGATATTTCATGGCATACCTTTCTTCTTTTTTGTCTTTTCTTCTCTGTCTTAGAGTTAAATTTGTGCTGAAATTACAAATCTTTGAAATTAGAAATTATATATATCTGTCTTTCTCCTTTACCCACTCTCAATGTCTAGAGAGATAAGAGAGTTAAATTACCTTACCTAAAGTAACTCATATGGATTACTGAGATTCAGACCCTATTCTCAAAGATCCACAAGGCTCTATGTCCTTTGCTTTACATCATAGTATGTTGAGAGCTTATAAGCTTAAAAGACTGTAAAATTTGATCATGTCATGGTTCTCATTACTGACAGAAAATGTTATTTCATTTGGTTCTAAAGTCCTATTAATTTTTACTCAGTTTTTGGTTGAGTTCTCAAGAAAATACATTTAAATAACACAGGGTCTCACCAGTACTTCCTTCAGGAACAGCCTTGTGGGGTATGTACTAGCCTCATTTACTCTCCTTTCAAGCCATTATTGTTTCCAATATCTGAAATCTAAGAATTTTTAGCATATTATCAGTATTAACATGATAAAGAGCTTCTTTTTCTATGTCTCTGTTCTTCAATTCTGCCACTGTGTTTATAAGATTCCTTGAAACTATACATTATACAAATAAATTTAAGAGATTTTTGTTTTGTTTTATATATTTAAGATAGACTTCAAGTTTCATGTGTCTGTAATAAGATTAGAATAAAAAACAATGACAGACACCTGGTTTATATTCATAGTTATAAACTATTGCTTCTATTTTAATGTGATGATAATTTCATATGGGATTTGGCTCTTTCAAATACCAGGTCCAACTTTCTCCCCTCTCCAGATAACACAACATTTATATTTTTATTTCCTAGGAGAGATATAATGACAAGCCAAAAAAAAAAATATATGGTCTTATTTGACAATAAGTATATGCTACACCAGCTGGGACTGTCTTCTGGGAGACAAAGTGGGTCAGCACATTGTCTCATCAGCACTTCTGTTCTCCAACAAACCCACCTGGCTTGTCGGCCAAGGAAAAACACTTGATGGGCCTTTGGTAACAAATTCCAGTACCAGAAAGACAACTGTTCAATTTTGAGTCCTGGTTAAGTTTTATTCTCAAATTTAATATTACCACCTTCAGCAAACCTCTTTTAGAGGACTCTTTTACTGATGAGATACTTAATCAGGGGGCAGTATTGTACAGTGGGGAGATAATGGGATGTGGAATTAGGCTGGCCTGGTTGTAAATCCTGACTGGTACACTTATATTCTCAGAGTAGCTTCCATTCTAATTTACAGTCGTTGTCACTTAATGAATTGTAGACATATGGCATGCATTGTGTAAAGGTTTGACATGAATTAACTCATGTATCCTATATCCATAATGTAATAAACACTTTAGTATCTCTCTCATTTTACACATTTAAAAAAAAAAAAAAAACAGCAAACAAAAAACTGAGTGGTTGATTTGATTGTCCAAGGCCCATTGTTCTCAAAGAGCTGAGGAGGGATTTAAACTCTGACATTCTGACTGAGGAGGAGGGATTTAAACTCTGACATTCTGACTCCAGTTTTGTCTTTAATAGAAATAACATTAACAACTTCACTGGCTTAACAGAAGCAGAAACTGGCTTGACATGATTGCATGAATGACAGTTAGATAGGTAAATTAAAAAAGAAAGAGGTAGAGAGAGAAAGGATTTAAATATTTTACATCTTTCTTTTCCTTAGGAGAATTTAGAACAAATAATAAAGTCCATGACAAAAGTATGATCCACATTGAAATAACCTTATCCCCTGACCTTCATGACAATAGTATTTAATTGCATATCTGTTGTACCATTTTATCAATATTACAAATAAATACATATGTTAATCAACTATAAGAAAATATTTTTTAAAAAATTTCAAGGGATATCTATTTTCATCTTTATAACAAAATGATAAAATAATATGTAAGCCAAACAACATTATAAAATATTTGCTAATATCTAACATAATAAAGTAGACAAAAAAATACTCACAAAAAAAGAGAAATGTCCATATAGAAGTTGAAATTCAAAGCTTAGTTTGTTGGTCTGTACTACTGGATTGGTCTTTAAGCAGAGCTCTTGATGTTAAAGAAGGCTAATTCAAGTTGTGTCTCATGAAATTAATCAACATATTCATATTCCAGAAAGTTATACTAGGAATGATGGTAGCTGTTCATAATTTTATGAGAATACTTATTATTGCTTCTTAGGAAATCAGTTTTCCATTGAAACAATATCCTGTTTAAATTTTCATGAACAAATTTGTATCTATTGAAATAGTTCCAGTCTTTAAAAAAAGTTATGATTTTTACTTGCAGTTGGATTTGTATTTTGAAAATGCATGCTGATTGATATTATTAAGATTCATCATTCCGGAACTCTTTTCAAAATAAGTATGTTCAACTACAATTCTATATAATTTTTGGCTGGGTAACAAATTTATGTCATTGAATTTTTCCCCAAATTTGTACTATTATGTGCTTGGCTTCATTAGTGACATTTTTGGCAATGAAAACGATTATTCTTCCTTTAGTATTTTATGAAAAAGTGAAAATAATTGTCTTTATTTTTGTGCTCAAAGTGTGATGGATAGTTATTTCCTAAAAGCACCTGACTTGTTTTTATCTATGTAATAGCCCTACAAGGCAAATGGAGAATTGAAATAAATATTTTTGACTACAATGACAAAGATTCCATATACCTGAAATCTCATATTGTTAGACTGGTTTTTCTGACTCTTTATGTATAATACCACTAATTACATAATTATTTATCTTTATAAAATACTTTTTCATTTTTATAGTTTATGTGAAATACAACTCATTTATATTTTAAAGCATAAACACTACTTAAATCCTTGATAGCAAGTGGTATAATATTCTTGTTCAACACATTTTATTTATCTTTTATTATAAGTTAAATAACTTTTTCTAAAGTTCTCATGATTAATGAATTATTTGTTAATTTGTTTAGGGTATATTTATGATTTATATATTTACAAGAAATTTACAAGGAATGATAATAATGCCATTTGTGAATAATAGTTGCTATAATAGCATAATATGGCCCTGACATTCTAAAGTCTCCACCGCTCTACTAATCTTATGATGGTTTAAAAAAAATGGCAGATAACAATTGATCTGAATAGCAGTTAGTCTTGGCAAATGCAGTCTCTTGAAAATGCTTTATATTTAATCAATTTTGATTGCCATAACTACTTGAAAGAATGAGTCATTTCTAGTTGTATCTTTCTAAATATGTCTGCTTTGTGGTCTTCCCTTGCTCAAATGTCTTTAATTCAATGGATTTTCGTATTAAGGACACTGGCTTACAAGGTGTTTTTTGTTTTTTGTTTTTTTTTTTTCCTTAAAGATTTTATTTATTTGAGAATCTATACACAGAAAACTATAAAGTACTCATGAAAGAAATTGAGGAAGA
>NW_019154105.1:41273669-41300409 GCF_002288905.1 Enhydra lutris kenyoni
AAAAAAAAAAAAAAAAAAAAGATTTTATTTATTTGAGAGAGAGAGAGCATGAGCGAGTGGAGGAGGGGCAGAGGGAAAGAGAGAATCTCAAGCAGACTCTGTACTGAGCATGAAGCCTGAAATAGACCTCTATCTCATGACCCTGACATCATGACCTGATCCAAAATCAAGAGTCAGATGCTTAACCAAGTGAGCCACCCAGGCTACCCTGCAAGATGGTCTTGTAAGTCCAGAGAGATCCTATCACTTGACTTGGATATGAGCCTAGAAGCCAACACATCCTAGATATATTCACTTCCCTGTGCCACAGAGAATGTCTCTGATAAGACAAAGAAATTGGAATGGTAATATCAACTACTAGAAAAATATCTAGGGATTCCAATATAAGATAAGAATTACAAAAAGATGAAATTTGAAAACATTTTGAGACTGTGTACACATTATCTGTGCAGAGGAATGGAGTAGAAATTCAGTAATATACAAGTTCTAGAAATATACTTAAAGTAGAATGGCCAATGTGTGTCAAACTAAAACCAGACATGATTTTCCTAAATCTGAAGGCTCCTGTAAAGCCTTTGTTGAATTTCAGTTATTCAGCAAATTGCCAAGGTTAGGCAACTTGAATAGCTCCAGTTGGGGATTGTTGCTTCAGTAAATAAGTATCATTCAACAGATGTCCCTATCATCTGGAAGGCACTAGCTATCATTTCATTTCCAAACACTGTCCTCATCCCCCAGATATTCCTTGGTCCCAGAAATTTAGCATAAATATTACCCCACATAGAGGCTGCCTTAACTACACTGGCTCCCTAGAATTAGATTCTTTTTCGCATGTAACACTTACCTATTGCTATAGATTGTATTATTTTTCCCATTACGATGCCTTATTGAATTAAGATTCATTTTAACTTGTTTTGGTCATTGAAATAGGAATGGGAATGACATATATCATATAAGAGCTATTGTTGATTTTTAAAAAGATTTTATTTATTTATTTGTCAGGGAGAGATAATGGGAGGGCACGAGCTGGTGGAGTGGCAGATAGAGGGAGAATCAGGTTCTACACTGAGCAAAGAGCCCAATGCAGGGACTCGATTCCAGGATGCTGGGATCATGACCCAAGAGGAAGGCAGACACTTAACCTACTGAGCCCCCCAGGCATATTCGTACTATTGATTTTTATCCTTGGTTTTCCCCTCTTATGCAGTGTAATTGGCAACACTTCAGATAGGATTTACTACTTTAGTGAGGGTCCTGAAACAAAAGATACATGGGAGCAAAACCACAGCTTTCCCACAGTGATAGATGATATAAGCAAATTAAACTATTATGGCTATAATCCTTTGAGATTCCAGGACTGTTTGTGACTGCAATATAATTTAACAAAAACTGACTGATTCCTTTGCCTCAATTTATTAATTTAGTTCTTACTGGATTTTTATTGCTACAAAGTCACCCACATCATTTAGCACATAATTTTAGCTATACTTAGCTTGTGATTGTTGCATTTTGTGTACTATTTATTTTGTCACAATAATGTGATTTGTTTTATATATTTCAAATTAAGTCTCAGGTAATCATTGTGATACTCCAATGGTCACAAAATTATTACTTTATAGAGCTAGGACTTGAATCCAAATATGGGTAATGCTAACATTACAAGATTTGCTCTATCATACAAATAGAAGATGTTCAAGTATTTGTTGAATAAAGGAGTTAATGAAAGAATGAGTTGTTGAGTACTATTCTATGTCATTTTGTATTTTTACTAGTCTTAGACTGAGAGACCAGAATCATGAACAACTCATGATATGGTAGAAGGCACAGTAGGATAAAACAGATTTGTTTCTCTTACAAGGTCTGACCAGTCCCAGTCATTTAGATTCTTAATCTCAGTTACCCATCATAATTTTAAGGGCAAAATATGACAAAAATACAGTGCTTCTCCATCTTTCTAAGTGCTTTAATGGAATTGTATAAATGTTAAATAGTGTTTTATTGTAAAAGTGGTATAGGACTATGCTTTTATTTGCAAAAATAATTAAATTTTAATAATGCAACCAATAAAATAATTTATTATAGCCAATTATATTTCAGTGAATGAATGACAACCTTTTCCCTTTAGGACAACTCAAGTAACAAATTGATGGTGTGCAATGCATTTCATGGATCAAGAGATAGTATGAGTCATATAAGCACTTCTGTTAGAAAAATCTTCCCCGGAGAGTTAATTTATATTCACTGCACCAATGTTCCTGTTGCTTTGAGTTGGCAAGTAGACTCTTAGATTTTTTTCCTCCAATATAATCTACCACCATGAATTCTAAGTTGAAACTGATTTCTAAGTATGTACAGATATTTGTTCATGAAAATGTGCATTTGAAAAATAAAATATTGATTCAGTATTAGAAGTTATGCAATTTCAAGTCAGCAATACGTCAGGAGCTTATTATATTAAGAAAAATGGACTCTCTTAAAATGAATCTTTCTTGAAATGATTGATTATATAAATTCAAATAACTTTTGCAAGTTTGTAAATTACTCCTAGGAAATAAAATATATGCTTTTTTGAAAAGTCTCTAACTCTTAAAGCCCTTTATTATGCTGCAAAGGATGTTTGCTAACTTGAATACTAATTCCAATGCTTGCACAAGAGCCTGGTAATATTAGTAATCATCTCTCATACTTACATGGAACTTTATAGTTTAGAAAGATCTTATTCCTATATTATTTCAGTTGACCTTAATTGAAACTTTAGGTATGGATAGAAGTTAAACACATATTTCAACATGAAGTGAAGTCTTCTTTTTTAATGAAGAGAAAACTATTGGTCTGTTCCTCTCGTTTCTCTGAGCCTGAAAACTATCTCACTATTGGTTCCTGATCTATTTTCAGAAGTCTCAAATTATACATTTATTTGGTTTTCCAATACAGAAAAACTAGAGGAAATAGGAAATAATAATAATAATAAATAATAAATAATAATTATAATATAATATAATATAATAAATAATAATAATAATAATAAATATTTTATTACAGGTGCAATGTTAAGAACTACACAAGAATTAGCACATTTCATGCACATTAAAAATGCATGAGATGCAGCTAAGAACTATTACTTATCCACTCAATGAATGAAGACTCTGAAACTAGGAAGTCACTAATAATTTGTTCAAAATCTTATAGCTAATGAGAAAAGAAATGCAATTGGAATCCCATTCCTTCTATCAGTATTTGATGATATTATTACATTCTTCTCTGTAAATTACTAAAAATTTAACTAAAATAAAATAAAATAAAATAACTAAAATCTGTTAAAGAAAAGAAAAACCTAAAATGAGCCAATAATCAAGATACCCTGAAAACTAGCAGTATACTTTGTAGAGACATTTTATTCCGTGATTTCTAAGGAGTACATTAGGCTTTTCCTGACATCTGGATGTTTATACTGCACATCATCATTCTTAGTAGTCAGTTCTTTTGAATTCTGCATCGCCCAGGATCCATTCCTTATCCAATTTAAATGACCTTAATGGGTCTATTGTGACAGTGTTACAATCTTAATGATGTTAGAGAGCAGGCAGAACTTTCCAGGCAAGTTAGACTAGGCTTAATTATTCATAAGGTTTTTCAAAGAAAAACACTAAGTTTAAATGACTTCAAAGAAACAAATATTTTATGGAAGTTCGTATTTCTTGTTTTTATAGCATTTTATCAGAACACTGCATAGAAGAGATCTTCCTATGTAATTAATGTTTCAGTTTACCTGTAAATAGATTGCTTCTCCTCAGGGTAAAACATGACTGATGCACTAAAAGCACAAGAGACTGACAAGGCGTATAAGTTATACAAACAGCAAAATATGAAAAGGTTCAAGAATATTTATTTTAATAAATTACTTGTTTCTTCTGACAGAAATGATACCTACTGTGAAGAATTTAGGAATGTTAGAAATGTAAATTATTTCAAACGTCACCCCTGAAATACACACAGTTATCAACACATGGTTGGTTGCCTCTAGTTTTTTTTTTTCTTGCAATTTAAACAAAATGGTTAACATAAAATAAATAATAAATCATTATTTGTCTCATATCTTTTAATTGTGCACTTTTATACCAGCTTTTCCAATGTCATTAAGTTTTTTAAAAATATATTAATGGCTTTATGCTAAAGTATACTATGTGTAAATCATCAGATATTTAGTGTAGTTTCTTATAATTGGACATTTGAGTCATTTTCAAACAACTGTATACTTAAACTTCTGTTTCATTTTATTTTCTAGTACTACAGTACACTTCCAAAGCTAAAAACTATGCATTTTTAAGCCTCCAGATACACAGTGGAAAACAGCTTTCCAGAAAGATGGTATTTATTTACAAATAATATTAATCTTATAAGTAACATTTTACAAATTACATAAAACCTTTTAAGTCTAGACTTGTCCCTTTAAGCTAATCCAACTCCCACTTGCACAATCTAGGGCTTCAGTTAAATTAGTATTTTCTACCCAGATCTGTATTTTACTGTGCTCTAACTTATACAGCCATGAACATATATTCTTCATAACCAGATGGAAAATTATTAGCCTGATTATTGACATTAAAGAAACTGAGACTCAGAGTTGAACTTTTCCTAAGACTCACAGTGGTGTGATATAGGGCTAAAACTGAATCTATGACTTTTTTCCCCCATGATATTTGGGCTGTCTCTAACTGCATCTTCCACTAACTAAGTATCAGAACATACGGACATGCACACACACACACACACACAGACTACTGAAAACATATTCCAGTGTGGCTTTGGTGATTCTTATCGTTAAGGGTATAGTTTCCCATTTGTCACCCCTCTGATGGTAATTGCATCCAGTCTCATATAATGAAATGGAAAAAAATCCATATAGGCCCCTTTGGCTAAGCTCTCTTATAAACTCCATACTGTTATATCTTAATTAACCTACCTACCTACTTGGATATCTTGTAGTTATTTTAAGCTTCAAAACTGAGTTCCTGATCTTCTGTTAAGAAAACTTTCCTACTTACCTTCTTCGTTTTAGTTAATGACTACTTTATTCTTCTAGCTGTTCAAGCTCAAAACTTTAGTCATCCTTGACTCCGTTTTTCTTCACACTGAGAATCCAATCTATCACTAAATTACATTGGTGTTATCTTTAAAATATACACACACTCCAGCCACTTCTTATCACCTTCCACCCTATCATCCTTGTCCAAACCTCCACTGGTTCTTACCCAGATTACTAACCTTGAGTAGTATTGTTTTATTGATCTACTGTTTGTCTATTCTCAGTAGTCCAAGTGATTCTTATAAAATAGAAGAAAACATTCTGTGGCTCAAAACCTTATAATGATTTGTAATGAAGCTATGAGTGGCTATAAATTGTGATTGGTCTTAACTGCATTTCTCTCTGTGACTCATTCCCTTAATCTTGTGTTAAAGCCAAATGGACCTCTTTTCTCTTTTATAAAGATCAGGAAAAAAAAATAAATAAATAAAGATCAGGAGACTTTTAGATAAAAGGGACCTTAAAGTATCTAAATTGTTCTCTTTGTTATACTCTCCAATTACTCTTGTATATTTCCTTCAAAGTACATATAATACTCTATAATTAACATGTTTATTCATTCATTTGTTTACAATTTTCCCTGAATCTTAAACAGCCAATATTTAGCTCTTACTCCAAGTATGTCTCAATCTTTCTTCAATAGAAGGTAAAGGAATGGCAGTTCAGTCAACAGGCTTTCAAAACACCTAGAGCTCTGACCCCCTTCTCCCACCCAAAGAGTTATCTCCTGTCCTGAAATGTAGGCATGTATGACTATCAAGAGGAAAAGTTGAGGGGCGCCTGGGTGGCTCAGTGGGTTAAAGCCTCTGCCTTCAGCTCAGGTCATGATCCCAGGGTCCTGGGATCGAGCCCCGCATCGGGCTCTCTGCTCGGCGGGGAGCCTGCTTCCTCCTCTCTCTCTGCCTGACTCTCTGCCTACTTGTGTCTGTCAAATAAATAAATAAAATCTTAAAAAAAAAAAAAAAGAGGAAAAGTTGAGGTAATGTGAGTCTTTTGATTTGTACTTATTTTCAATTGCCGTAAGTGCTGAAAAACTATATAAAGGTATATTTAGGTTCAGTTTTACATATTTGTACAAAATATGAAACTAGATTTCTACCCTAGCAACTCTGCTGAACATTTTACAATGCTACTATAGTAAGTAGCTACTATAGTCTCAAGAGACTATAATAGGTTATCCTTCCTTATCATGTCATTTAATTATTATATTTATATACATTTAATTATTATGTATACACACACATACACACAAACTTTTCCCACAATGGTTTGCTGATGTTTGGTAAGTTTAATCAGACTTACCTGTTTTAAACTGTACTTATACTTTTTGTTTTGCCTTGAAGCAGTGGCTTATTTTTCTTAGGTTTATTTTTCTGGTATCTACTTATTTACATAATACTGTAAGACATACTTGAATTGTAGTTTTTCTGACCTATATCCCTAACTAAAATGTAAGTTGAAATTGCATATATCTTTCTATATGGTTCACTGCTCTATTGCCAGTACATAACACATCTTTTGTATGGTACTCATTAATTTTATTTATTTAAGAAATATTTAGTGAATGTATACTCTGTGACAGGCTGCCTTAGATTCTGGGCACACAACAGTCAATAAAGTAGAAAAACTAGTCTAGTACAGTGGACCTTAAGTTCTGGTGGGAGAGATAGAAAACAAGCAGAAATAAAGAAGTAGATAAATATATGACATTTTTAAATTATGAGAAATGCTAAGAAGAAATATAACAGGAATGAGTGAAAGGAAAGTTGGAGGAGGGGTTAGATTTTAAATAAAGTCAATTTAAAATAAGGTCTAATTTTTTTCTGAGAACATAACGTTTGTGTAAAAACCTGAGAAAGGGGATTGAAGAAGACTGAACAAATTTGAAGTGAGATGGGGAAGAGTATTCCAGACACACAGAGTACAGCAAATGCGTAAAATCAATAGCCAAAAAGTGGATGTGACTGGGTGTATTCTAAGATTGGCAAAAAAGCATTGAGGCTGGAGCATAGTTAGTAAGGAAGTCATTTGTAGATGTCATTTACAATATTTGGCTTTTAATCTAGAAGTGTTGGGAAATGTTTGGTGGGATTAACCAGGGACAACATGACTATATATACATTTGCATTGACTGGATAAATGGATTAAAACTATTAATTTGAATTGCATAATAAAGGAGTAATTAAAGATAATAAACTAATTAACACCAAGACAGTACTAGAACCTTAGTCTTGTTCCCATTGTTATCCTTATGCTGATTTGAGTTGTATTTTCCTTTATCCTCTATTAGTACACACCACATCCCCAAATCTCCAGGGACAAAACAAATTAATTTATATTTTATTATTATATGAATGTCACATACTTTCAAAGCATGATAATTTACAGACACAGAGATTTTATCTTTTGAAAAATCCCAATGTCTTCTTCAAATGTGTAATCTCCCTAAATATTGTTATGTGCCCTTTAAAAATAGATTTACTTTTATGTAAGAAAATTTCAGAAATATGTATAGTATGATAAGAAGAAAGTGTAATAGAATTTAGAATAAGGAAAGTTCTCTTTCCTAAGGCTGCCAGAAAATCCCAGTCCATGTCAGACGAGAAAACTAGCCTTTGGAAAGTAGGAATTATTGACCTCTATTTCTGAGAAGTAGCATTTAATTGTACTCTTCTTACTAACTCCATTTCCTGGAATGAGCAGAGGCCCTTGTCCTTAGCTCTAAACCACTGAACATTATCAAAATGAAATGTTATTACTTAGGCACCTCTTGCAAGCATTTTGTTCGCTTTTATTGGTACTGTAGTTCATATTTAAATCTTTTTATCTGTCACTTTCATTTCTTGGACAGGGAAATCTAATGTGTTTGCTCTTACTCTACAAGCAGCATAAAGCAAGTTTAGTAAGCAGTAAAACTATATTTGCCAAGGAAGATAGTGGATGAGGATGTTGAGTCCTATTTGCATGCAATATGCATGCTCAGACATATGGTTGAGAAGATAAAAGTAAATTCTATTGCGCCTTAATCATTAAATCCCATGTTTGTCACTGATCACGCAGGGCAAAATGCACTGAAAATCCTTGGGTCATTGCAAATGGAAAGATTCCTGAAACTATAATTTAACTTTTTGAACAATAGAATCATGGATTTTAGCATCTCTTTAAGTGGATTTACAAATCAAAGACTTTTCAGTCAGCTCTACTTTTTTCCTGATTACCAGTTGCTGTGACCTGAATGTTTGTGTTCTCCTAAAGTCATATGTTGAAAACCTAATCACTAATGTGATGGTATCAGAATATGAGATCTTTGGGAAGTAAATACATCTTGAGGGTGGATAATGTCATCATGTAATTAATTAACGCCCTTATGAAAGGGACTCCAGCATGCTCCTTTGCCCATTCTGCCATGTTATTTTTTAAGAGGAAGAAGATGGGAATATATGAACCAAGAAGTGGGCTCTTACCAGACAATGAATCTTCCAGGACCTTGATCATGAACTTCTCAGGTTCCAGAACTATGAGAACTAAAAATCTGTTGCTTTATAACATCTCTTTTATTCATTTATTCAATCATTCTTTCATTCAAAAACATTTATACAACATGATCATATAATCATTAGGATATTGAAATGATTATATCATATCTTCTTTATTTTGTTAATATGCAAATTGCTTGGGTGTTCAGATTTTAAACTTATACATTATATTTTTGCTTTTTTGAGCCTTTCCATTTGCATCTGTTTATTAACTACTATCCTAACACTACAATGTCTTTATTATTTTAACATAATTCTGGATTTGATTTGTAAATTTTTAAATAGATTTTTGTATATATCTTCCTTCAGGATATCGACAGCTAATTACTCTTTTCCATGTTATATTATCCAAAAAAATTACAGTAGCTATCTAAGCTACTAGATACAACATATACAGTCTTTTTATTTTCTCTGGAATTATTATGTAATATTAGAATTTTTTTTCTCTTTTTATGTTTAGTAGAATTTTGGCTTGGGGTGTTCTTCACAGAATGTTCTTACATTTCAGAGAGGAGGGGAAGGTTGCAGAAAAGTAGGAGACCCTGTTTCAACTGGTCCCCTAAAGTGAGCTAAATATCTACCAGAACACTCTGAACACCCATGAAAACAGCCTGAGATGCAAAATGATACAATTCTGGATCTCTAAGGGGACAGAAGGCATCAGTGGAGAGGTAACACAGAGTGGAACACTCAGACTGATATAGGAAGATAAACACCAAAAGTGATCTATTTGAAAGTAATACCCCCAATACAAAGATTGGAGACCAACATTAACTTGGAGACTGGTCAAAAGCATTCAAAAAGAGCAAAAGATCTTAAGAGGCAACTGGTGGAATTGGGAGGTCGTGTGCACAGGCCTAAGCCCATGGTCCCAGGATGGTCACTGCCACTGGTCTCTAGGCCTACAGCCTTCCATGACCTGTGCTGCTGTGGAGTCTGAGTACACACAGCCTGTGCTTGAGAGAACCAGCATGGTCTCAGGTTGGTTTCCCTTGACCCACAGTCTTTGGTGACCTGTGCCTCCACCACATGTGGGTGCACAGGGTGTGGGCATGGACCCCAAATAGCAGTCCCAGCAACAGCAGTCACTCGAGTTTGAAGTCACCTGGCCCAATATCACTTGTGGTTTTAGTGGCACAGGGGTACAGAAACAAGCGGGGGCCTCAGACAACCACTGGGACAGTGGCTGAGGGTGTTCACAGCCTGTGAGAGGTTGCAGTGTTCAGAGCAATTTACAGAGGGGGAGTCTGTGTGTTCTGGATGCCCCAGGGGGGAACAGACTAAGGTTTCCTCTGAGGCTGAGATCTGGGTGCAGACAGTTTGCTTTCCACTAAACATCCGAAAAGCACAAAAAGCTGCCAAAGAACAAAAGCCTCCAGAGAACAAAAGCCTGAAAAACCAGTTTCCACAGAGCCAAGCCCCTTGATAGTGAGCAGGGTGACTCAGCCCAAGCAAGACTGACTGAGAAACAATGTGTCAAGCCCCTCTCCCAGAAGACAAGCCAAAAGAACAAGAGGACAACCACCACAGGGTCCCCATAAAACTGTAAAACCCCAACATCAGAGGAAAACAATATATTAAGCTCATGGTATTGCCTCAAAATCTGTATATTTCATAGATACAACTTTTCTTTCTTTTCCTTTTTCTTTTCTTTTAATTTCTTCCTACAATTATTGTTCTTTTAATTTTTTTAACCTACTTACCATTACAACTGGAGGTTTAATACAACATATTCCATAATAACTTCTTAACTTGAACTTTTTTCATACATGCACCTGTGTTTCTTTTTCTTTTCTTTTCTTTCTTTCTTTCTTTCTTTTTTTTAATATATATAGATACAAGCTTCAAGGTAATCTTTTGTCCCTATTCAATACTACCCCTATATATAAGCCAATTTTAATTTCCCTATATCTCTGGAAAGTTGAGTCTTTTAACAAAGATAACAAGATTCACCTAGGAAGCAGTGAAATAAACTTCTTTATCCACATCAAGGGTTTATAACCATCTTCCTATCTTATTTTTCTGTTAGTGTTTCTGTGTATTTGTTTTTGTTTTTGTCCTATATAAATCTTATTCTTGGGGTTCATTTTGGCCAGGGTTTTCTTTTTTATCTTGTCCTTTACTTTTGTCTGTCTTTTTGTTTGTTCATTTTTGTTTATGTACTTTATAAGTCTTGCTTTTGGCTTACTTTTAGTCTTACTTTTGGCTTACATTCTGGCTACATTTTCTCTCTCTCTTTTTTCTCTCTCTCTATTTCCTTTTTTTTTCTTTCCTTTTTTTTTTTCTTCTTTTCTTTTTGGTAGTGTCCCCCAATTGCTCTGAAACTTTTCAGAATGCATGTTGCCTAGATTGTGGTTGATGTGTTCAGCTATACATCCCCTCAATCACCTCTCACCAAAATGACTAGGAGGAGGAACACCCAACAGAGGAAAAATTCAGAGACTGTGCCCTCTCCATCAGAGCTATTGGATATGAACATAAACCGTATGTCAGAAAGAGGATTCAGGGTAACAATTATCCAGGCAATGGCTAGGTTGGAGAAGACAATTAGTGGCAACATAGAAACTCTAAGGTTGGAAGTGAGAGCTGATCTGGCAGTTCTAAAATATGCTATCAGTGAGATCCAATATGATCTATATACTCTAACAGCTAGGGTAACTGAGGCAAACATCAAATTAGTGATCTAGAAGACAAAATGATAGAAAAAAAGGATCAGGAGGAGACCTGGAACAAAAATCTTAGAAGCAATGAAAACAGAATTAGGAAAATAAATGATGCAATGAAACGTTCCAACATCAGAATTATTGGGATGCCTTGGGGGGGGGGAAGCGTGGAGAAAGAGAAAAGACTAGAAGATATAGTTGAACAAATTCTGGATGAAAATTTCCCTAGTCTGGGGAATGGGACAAATGTTCATGTCTTAGAAGCAGAAATTACACCCCCAAGATCTATGAATCTAGAAAGACCTCCAGGCATTTAATTGTGAAATTCATGAATCATTTTAGACAAGTCCTAAGGGCAGGTAGGTGAAGAGATTCCTTATATACAGAGGAAGGACCATCAGAATAACATCAGACCTATCCACCAAAACCTGGCAAGCCAGAAAGGGCTGGCATAACATATTCAGGGCACTAAACGAGAAGAACATGCAGCCAAGAATACTTTATCCAGCATGGCTGACATTCAAAATGGATGGAGAGATAAAGAGCTTCCAAAACCAGGAAGGTTTAAAAGAGTATGTGACCACCAAGCCAGCACTACAAGAAATATTAGGGGGTTTCTATAAAAGAAGAAAGAACCCAAGAGTGACATAGAACAGATATTTACAGAGACAATCTATAGAAACAAGGACTTCTCAGGCAACATCATGTCAAGAAAAACTTGCCTTTCAATAATCACTCTCAATGTGAGCAACCTAAATGTTCCCATAAAATGGCACAGGGTTGCAGACTGGATAATATGACAGGACCCATCATATGGTTCTACAAGAGACATATTTGGAACTTAAAGATACATCCAGACTGAAAGTGAAGGAATGGAGAACTATCTTTCATGACAAGGGGGCTCGAAAGAAAGCTAAGATAGTGATTATCATATCAGATAAATTAGACTTTAAGCTAAAGACTGTAGTCAGAGATACAGAAGGACATTGTATCATTCTTAAAGGGTCTATCCACCAAGATCTAAGTATTATAAAGATTTATGCCCACTTTATGGGAGCAGCCAAATACATAAGCCAACTGTTAATCAAAATGGAGTCATACTGATATGAACACATTAATTGTAGGGGATGGACAGATCATCTAAGCAGCAAATCAATAGAGAAACAAGAGCTTTGAATGACACATTGGACCAGATGGACCTCATAGATATATACAGAACGTTCTACCAAAATACAACAGAATACTTATTCTTCTTGAATGTGCATGGAACTTTCTCCAGAATAGACCACATACTGGGTAACAAACCAGGGCTTAACCAATACCAAAAGATTGAAATTTTTCCCTGCATGTTCCCAGACCTAAATGCTTTGAAACTGGAACTCAACCACAAGAAAAGTTTGGAAGGAATACAAATACTTAGAAGCTAAATGCCATCTTGCTCAAGAATGTCTGGATCAACTAGGAAATCAAAGAAGAAATTAAACAATTCATGGAAACCCATTGGAAAGAAAACACATCGGTCCAAAATCTATCGGATACAGTAAAGGCAGTCCTATGGGGGAATACATAGCCATTCAAGCCTCACTCAGAAAAACCAAGCCAAACCAAACCAAACCATAACAAAACAAAACAAAAAACACTGAAAAATCCTGTTTCTACCCTGAGGTAGAAACCAGAGATACAGCAGAACATATCAATGAAACTAGAAGCTGGTTTTTTGAAAGAATCAATAAGATCGATAAACCAGTGGCCACACTAATCCAAAAGAAAAGAGAGAAAGCCCAAATTCATAAAATTATGACTGAAAAGGGAGAGATCACAACTAACATCAAGGAAGAAAAACAATCATCAGAAGGTATTATCAACAGTGATATGCCAATAAGCTAAGCAACATAGATGAAAAATCCTGAATAGATGAAATGGATGCATTCCTGGAAAAGTATAAACTCCCAAAATTGAACCAGCAAGAAATTGACAACCTGATTAGACCAATATCTAGTAACAAGATTGAAGCAGTGATCAAAAACCTCCCAAAAAACAAGAGCCCAGGAACTGACGGATTCCCTGGGGAATTCTAACAAACTTTCAAAGAAGAAATAACACCTATTCTCCTGAAGCTGTTTAAAAAAATTGAAGCAGAAGGAAAACTTCCAGACTCTTTCTATGAACCCAGCATTACCCTGATCCCCAAACCAAGCAAAGACCCAACCAAAAAGGAGAATTTCAGACCAATATCCCTGATAAATATGGATGCCAAGATCTCAACAATATCCTAGCTAACAAGATCCAACACTACATTAAAAAGATTATATACCATGACCAGGTAGGATTTATCCCTGGGATGCAATGGTGGTTCAACATTTGCAAATCAATCATTGTGATAATCAAATCAATCATTGTGATAGAACAAATCAATAAGAGAAGAGAAAAGAACCACATGAACCTCTCAATTGATGCAGAAAAAGCATTTGACAAAATATATCATTCATTCCTGATTAAATTTTTCAAAGTATAGGGGTAGAGGAAACATTCCTCAACTTCATAGAATCTATCTATACAAAACCTAGAGTGAATATCATTCTCAATGAGAAAAAGCTGACAGCCTTCCCTTTGAGATCAGGAACAGACCAGGGATCCCTGCCCTTGCAACCACAGTTGAACATAGTACTAGAAGTCCTAGCAACAGCAATCAGACAACAAAAAGAAATAAAAGTTATTCAAATTGGCAAAGAAGTCAAACTCTCTCTGTTCACAGATGACATGATGCTTTATATGGAAAACCCAGAAGGCTCCAGCCCCAAACTAATAGAACTCAAACAACAATTCAGTAATGTGGCAGGATACAAAATCAAGGCACAGAAGTCAGTTGCTTTCTTATACACTAACAATGAAAACATAGAAAAGAAAATTAGAGAATTGATCCCATTTACTATAGCACCAAGAACCATAAGATACATGGGAATAAACCTAACCAAAGAGGTAAAAGATCTGTACTGGAGGAACTACAGAACAGTCATGAAAGAAATTGAAGAAGACACAAAAAAGATGGAAGACCATTCCATACTCATGGATCAGAAGAATAAATATTGTAAAAATGTCTAAACTGCCCAGAGCAATCTACACTTTCAAAGCCATCCTGATCAAAATTCCACTGGCATCTTTCAAAGGGCTGGAACAAACAATCCTAAAATTTGTATGGAACCAGAAGAGAGGCAAAATTGCTAAGGAAATGTTGAAAAAGAAAAACAAGACTGGGGGCATCATGTTGCCTAATTTCAAGCTTTACTACAAAGCTGTGATCGCCAAGACAGCATGGTACTGGCACAAAAACAGACACATAGACCAGTGGAACAGAGTAGAGAGCCCAGATATGGACCTGGAACTCTATGACTAAATAATCTTCAACAAAGCAGGAAAAAAATGTCCAGTGGAAAAAAGACAGTCTCTTCAATAAATGGTGCTGGGGAAATAGGACAGCTATGTGTAGAAGAATGAAACTTGACCATTCTCTTACACCATACACAAAGATAAACTCAAAATGGACAAAAGACCTTGGAGGCAGGAATCTATCAAATCCTAGAGGAGAACACAGGCAGTGACCTCTTTGACATTGGCCACAGCAACTTCTTTCAAGATAGTCTCCAAAGGCAAAGGAAACAGAAGTGAAAATGAACTTTTGGGACTTCATTGAGATCAAAAGCTTCTGCACAGCAAAGGAAACAGTCAACAAAACAAAGAGGCAACCCATGGAATGGGAGAAGATATTCACAAATGACACTACAGAGGGCTGATATGCAAGATCTGTAAAGAATTCCTCAAACTCAACACACAAAAAACAGATCATTACCTCAAAAAATTGGCAGAAGACATGAACAGACACTTCCCCAGAGAAGACATACAAATGGCTAACAGACACATGAAAAAATGCTCATCAGCATCAGCTCATCAGGGAGATTCACATCAAAATCACATTGAGATACCACCTTACACTAGTTAGAATGGCCAAAATCAACAAGACAGTAAACAAAAAGTGTTGGGGAGGATGTGGAGAAAGGGGAACCCTCTTACACTGTTGGTGGGAATGCAAGTTGGTGCAGCTGCTTTGGAAAACAGTGTGGAGATTCCTCAAAAAATTAAAAGTAGAATTATCCTATGACCTTGCAGTTGCACTACTGGGTATTTACCCCAAAGATACAGATGTAGTGAAAAGAACAGCCATCTGTACCCCAATGTTCATAGTCACAATGGCCACAATCACCAAACTGTGGAAAGAACCAAGATGCCCTTCAACAGACAAATGAATAAAGAAGATATGGTCCATATACACAATGGAGCATTATGCCTCCCTCAGAAAGGATGAATATGCAGCATTTGTATCAACATGAACAAGTCTGGAGGAGATTATGCTGAGTGAAATAAGTCAAGCAGAGAGGGTCAATTATCATATGGTTTCACCTACTTGTGGAGCAGAAGGAAGAACATGGAGGACATTAGGAGAAGGAAAGGAAAAGTCAATTGGGGGAAATCAGAGGGGAGACAAACCATGAGAGACTGTGGACTCTGAGAAACCAACCAACGGTTTTGGGGGGTGCGGGAATGGGTGAGCCTGGTGGTGGGTATTAAGGAGGGCACATATTGCATGGAGCACGGGGGTTGGTGCATAAACAATGAACATTTGAACACCAAAAAATTAAAATTTAAAAAATAAAATAAAGATTGAACTGCTTTATTAGATCTACATATGTGAAAATTGAATGCTACTATTTATGTCAAACTTGGTAAATAGATTTCTTTATTTCATTTAAAAATTCATATTTACAATCATAAATATTTTTGAAAATATTTTTATTTTCCTTTTCATATCTAAAATATCTTAGATTATGTCTCCTATTTTATGTTTGATGTTGGGTTTTTAAAATATTCTTTATTTTCCTTCACCAGTTTTGTGAGAACTTTTTCAGTCTCTTGGTTTTCTCATCTGTAAAATAGGGGAAAATAGTAATCATTTCATTGGAATGGTATAATGATTAAATTTTGTCTCACATGGAAATTGAACAGTTTTTGGAACTTAACAAGTTCTCAATATGGGTAGGTTGGTAACTATTATCCTATTATTATTAATTCTGCATATTTTTATAAACTTTCTAGGACCTGCTGCAACTTAAACAAAGAAGGGCACACATTAAAAATGCAGAATATTGGTGCTAGTTGCAAACCAGAAAGAAGATACAGACAATTCAAAAAGGAGCACCAGTGCCTTAGAAGGTTATTTGTTAGAAAGCTCTTAAGCTACTGGACAGCTATGCCGTATTGAGCCCAACATCACTGAAACGAGGCAGCACAGTTCTGACGAGCCAAGGGATTACAAAAACCTCACTGTAACAGTTATTGGTGAATGGTATTTGCCTCTCCTCTACTTCTTTCTCACTATAAAGGGGAAAGGAGAAAAAAAGAGAAGGAAAGATGTATGAAAAGAGTTACTTCCTCTAATTCTTAATAATTCAATTCATTTAGCTATAGTGCTAGCCTGAGATAGTGGGAGAAGTGGATAGTTTTTAAAACAAATATAATTTAGTATCAAAAACCAACCAAATAAACAAATACAAAGGACATGATTCTTGTTTTTAATAAAAAAGTAAGGAAAGAGTTAAAGATCTGATTAAGACTTATTGTATGGAAAATGTAGATTTCTAATATAATGTGTTAGTAGGTGCAATTAATTAGATATGTAAGTAGAAAGACGATAGATGGGGCACCTGGGTGTCTCAGTGGTTTAAGCCTCTGCCTTTAGCTCAGGTCATGATTTCAGGGTCCTGGGATTGAGCCCCTCTTTGGGCTCTCTGCTCAGCAGGGATCCTGTTTCTCTCTCTCTCTGCCTGCCTCTCTGCCCACTTGTGATCTCTGTCTGTTAAATAAATAAATAAAATATTAAAAAAAAGAAAGATGATAGGTAAACACACACAAATAATACATATTTACACATGCATATTTGGGGAGGTGAGGGTAATTGCATGAGTGGGAGCGATACAATGCATTAATGTTGGTTGCTGTAACTAAATCTTAAGGTAATACTGAAAGATAATCATCATTTAATTTCAAAATGGGTGTTTCTATCTTCCAAGAAGTGATTGAGATTCCAAATATCTTCAACACAATGGCTCCCCCATGTCCTAGGAAATAATTATTTTCTTCTGGTTACCAAATACTGATTTTACTAATCATATATTAAAAACACATCTTACCCATTGGTGTCAACGTAAAGTCTAATGCACTCATGTCTTCCAGTTCAAGATCCTAAATTACTACCTGATGTAGGGTCTTTTCTTCTTCCAAATGTTTATATCCTAAAATTTCTGAACTCTATTTTTTTTTTCTGTTTGCAAGCTGTCCAGTTCTGGTCTGTGAACATGGATTTCTTACACATGTCTAAAAGTAAGAGCAAAAGCCAATGTCCATTATCTAACTACATCTCTTAGAGCTATATGCTCTGTGTACTGCCTTCCAAGTCATGGTATGTAACAGTTTTAATAAATGTTGTGTCACTGCATATAATGATTTTCTATCTCTTTAGCCTCCAGAATTTTTCATTGTTGTCCTCTACTCTAATATGAGACCAATGTCATATATGTTAGAAGTTATTTTTATAGTCTTGCATCACCTATTTCTGTATTAAAGTAACATCAGAACAGTAAAGCATAAACTCTGTAATCTCTGTGGCTTAAGTCGGTAGAAGTATTTTTTCTACCCACTTAAAGAGCAAAAGAAGTTTCTGGTCAGCAGATTGATTTCTTCTGAGCAGTGATTCTGGATCTCTGGTTACTTTCCTATTAAGGCTCTACTCTTTCACAGGCATATTGATTTTTTCAGTGGAAGAGCAGGTGAGAGGAAAATATACATGGGAGGTAACAAAGGCCATGCTAGATGTACACATTACTTCCACTCAGATTCCATTGGCTAGAACTCAGTGATGTGGCCATTCAGCTACAGGACCATATTTAAAAACAATGGATGGTGCTGATAAGTGCAAATTTGTTTCTTATGCAAGGCAAAGAAAGACATGTTTTGTGATCCACTAGCTGATCCCTTCCACAATAGGCTAATAAGTTCTGGATATTTATTTGAGATATGTAAGTTTACCCTGATGTCACCAGAATGTATTTTTTATAAAAGAAGAAATCATACCTGACTTTTATATGATTATAATCCTAGCATTTAGTTTATGCTATAAATGTAATAAAAATCATTAACTAGTTATAATCCAGTAGGTAGTTGGATATAAATTTTTTTTTAAAGGTCCTTCATGAAGAACCTTAAGTAAAATGATTGTAGTTTGAAGTAACTATCTGAGCTGAAAAGAGTGGGACCAAGGATTTGTGAAAATAGATATGTCATGAGACTAGAGCCATCATTCAGGGGATGAAGATAGATGGATCACTGACATGGAATTAAGAATTTACCTAGATGAGGAGAGATGTTCATAAAAAGAGGGTGGGGAATGAACAGGAATCAATGTTAAAGGAAGCCAAAAATTAACTTATTTACTTCCATGTAGTGTTCTGTATACATACTAAAAATATTCATATTTCTGATTCATTCACTTTTATCTATTTTTATTGTTGTATATACTTTTTCCCAATACATTATTAAGATCTTCAGAAGTTATAACAGTCCTTTAAAAATATCTCTGCCTTATAATGACTATTTCAGATCTTTGTATATAGTGTATATTCCATGAACATCTTTTTTTTTTTTTTTTTAAGATTTTATGTATTCATTTGAGAGAGAGACAGAGACAGAGAGGGAGAGAGCACAAGCAGGGGAGAGGCAGAAGGAGAAGCAGACTCCCTGCTGAGCTGGGAGCCCAACATGAGGCTCAGTCCCAGGACCTGGATATCCTGACCTGAGCTGAAGGCAGACTCTTAACCATCCAAGCCACCCAGGCACGCCTTCCATGAACATCTTAAGTTGACTGAAGATTCTTAATATATCCCTTTAAAATGCAAAATATATTTAATGTTAATGTTGAATTCACATTTTGTAAGAATCAATACTTAGAGAATGAGAAAGTGTTAGTTTAGTAGTCATTAGTGCTATTATTTTGTCATATTTTGGAGAAAGCAATTTTTAGATATTAAAAATGAAAAAAAAAAGCTGCATTATACAATAAGAACTTGACATTTTACCATACTCCAAAGTTCAAAAAATAAGTCTCACTGAGAAGCACAATTACCTGCTGGTGTACTATGAAGCATCAGAGTGAACAAGGATATTGTAATGCACTGACTGAGAATGAATCCCCTTATTAATGGGAGAGGAGGCGATAATTTCATAGCCTTGGGAATTTTTATTACATGGAGAGTTTGGTATGGCATTTTTATCATATATATTTGAGTGCATCTTGGCAGCAAACACATTGTTTTATATAACAAGTTCTTTAGAAGATGACTTTAACTTGAGGTGAAATGAAAAATGTACCTGGAGTCCATAATTTCTGCCATGTAATTAGTTCCCTCGCTGCTGGCATTGTAGGAAATTATGGCTCCTAGACAGCTGAATCAGCCTTTCTAGTCCAATCTTCCTATTATTACTACTAATCCTTTTCTCTTTCCTTGGCTGTTCACAGTCCCATGAGGCTTCTCAATCAAGAGTCTCAATAAAAGACTGAGCAGCACCATATGGCTGTACAGTGGTGAATGTAGAATGCGCTATTGGTAAGAACGTTCAGGAAGAGGAGGACTAATACATTCTGTGCCCTCAAAGGCTATAATTTCAGGTGATAATTAGAATAAAGTACAAGAGAGAGTCTGTTTCCAGACTCTATTTGTATAATGTATTCCATTTGAAATCTCCCCTAAAACAGAAAGTAAATATCATCTAGATTTTTGGGGAAAACACAATAAAATATCTTGACCTTATTTGCATCTTAATATCAAATCTTGCCAGTAACTAAAATCAAATTCTTAATATAGATGTTTCAAAAGCCCAAACTGAAAAATCCTCTAATAGTGTTTTGTAAAATTTTTCCACAACCTGTCTCAGTGAAAAGTTATAGCTGTGAAATCAAATAGGCATGGGTTTGAATTCTGTTATATGCTTGGCATGTGAACTTGAAAAAAAGATTTTCTATTTAGATCTTTACTTTTCCTATTTTTAAAATAAAAGTGTAGTAAATGATTTTTAGTGTTTTAATTTATTAAAATAATATAATATGTATACTACTCTGCATATTTAGTTGTTAAACATATTGCAAATATAGGGTTGTTATTTTTTTGTTGTTTTTTTTTTTGGTTTGTGTTTGCTTTTGTTTTGTTTTGTTTTGTTTTGTTTTGTTGGAGGGAGAAGTTTTAAAGGTTAATTATCTCTGACAGGTTCCATCTCCAAATACTGTCACACTGGGAGGGTTTCAATATAGAATTTGGGAAGAACACAATCACATCTATTGCACTCCTATAAAGAACATTATAGAAAGTAAAGGTACAGAATATTTTCTTGGAATCCAAAGAAAGTAAGTTCAGCAGACATGCTTTAACTAAACCTGAAAGCTAGGAGAAGGAAGATACCTCTTGTCTCACAGGGACTCTTGTCTATTCATCTCCTCTTCCCTTATTCTACCTCTTCCATCACCCTCTTACTCCATACCATTTTCTTTTCTTTTCCATGACAACTTGCATATGACTCCCACGTAACATAATCCATGAAGATTTTTGCCTTGTTTAATTACCAGAAGAATGAAACTGATTTCTCAAACTAATCTTCTGTATTCAAACTACAAGTTTTAAGGAGCTAAGCATTCCAGACTGAATGTATTTAGATCAGGTGGCATCCTTAGTAAAATCACCAAAGGTTGTGTCTATGAAGTCATATATTCCACTTAGACAAAAGAATTAAGGTCTAAAAATTAATGATACATATGTCTTATATAGATAATGTGTATATTAATTTTCCTTCTAGTTGTAGAGGTGAGAATAAATTCTAACCACAGAAGGTTATAGATTTCAAGGTTCTAAGAGAGACCAGGGCCAGGACTGCACATAGCATGTACAAACTTCCAGAACAGAGTCAAAACTCTTCCAAAGTATTCATTCCCTATCTAGCAAATGCTTACATCTCTTTGATGCAATCTTGTCAAACACTCATTTCACAGCTGAAGTAACAGACCAGAAATTATAAAATGACATTAAGTTTAACAACAAAGCAGTGAATAAAATGAGATTAGAACCAAGATCACATGGATCAGGGGTAATTACTCTCATTCTAGTACACCACATGTGAAGCTTCACATGTTTTGATCAAAACATATATGCATGTGTGTATTCAATTGAATTTTTACAATATACACACATATATACAAATCAGATGGATCAGAGATTTGGATGTTAAAAAAAATTTCAAACTAAACAAAATTTAGAAACATATGTTCTAGTCATAATGAAAACTTTGGAACCATTTATGATTTGATTAATAAATCACATTTTAAAGATTTTATGGAAAAAAGAAAATAAATATAAACAAGGAATCAATAACATGTAACTGGGAAGAAAAGGGTCTCTAAATAGTTGCAGAAGAAAAGGTTAATTTGTATACAAGAATTCTGATAACAAAAAGGAAAACAAATCTCAATTTAAAGTCAATTATCATATGCTTTCACTCACTTGTGGAACATAAGGAATAGCATGAAGGACATTAAGAGAAGAAAAGGAAAAGTAAAGGGGGGAATCAGATGAAATATGAGAGACTGTAGACTCTGAGAAACAAACTGAGGATTTTAAAGGGTAGGGGGATAGGGTTATGGGTGAGCCTGGTGGTGGGTATTAAGGAAGGCACATATTACATGGGGAGCACTGGGTGTTATATGTAAACAATGAATCTTGGAACACTACAACAAAAACTAATGGTGTATTGTATGGTGACTAACATAAAACAATTAAAAAAAATTGTCTTAAAAAAAAATTGGGCAGGGGCACCTGGGGAGCTCAGTTGGTTAAGTGCTGATTCTTGCTTTTGTCTTGGGTCATGATCTCAGGGTTGTGAGATTGAGCCCCACAGTGGGCTCAGTGCTAGGCAAGGGAGTCTTCTTAAGATTCTCTCCCTCTGTCCCTCCACCCCTCTCTCTCTGTCTTTCTCTCTTTAAAATAAATTAATAAATTTAAAAAAATAAAAATTGGGCAAATAGTATTACTATTCAATCATCATTAGAATGTCAAATGGCCAGTAACCATATGAAAAAGTGTTCTTACTAGGTAAAAATTTTGGAAATAGCAAAAAAAAAAAAAAAAAGTATTACTTATCAGAGTGGCATAAAATATTTTCTAAAATATTCAGTATTGAAAATATCACAACTTTGTCATTTCTTTCCAATACTAAGCACTACACTGATATTAATAAGAGGTGTTTTTTGTTTGTTTGTTTGTTTGTTTTTGTCTGCATTTAATCTTTGTGTAAATAAAGCCTTTTTTACAAAAAAGTATACAGAAGAAAAATGCTTTATTTACACATATTAAATGCAAATCTAATGTTAATTATATGTATCCATGTTAGTGCATGTGCCATATTTCTTTTGATATTTTTTAAAAGATTTTATTTGTTTATTTTAACAGAGAGAGAGAGAGATCACAAGTAGGCAGAGAGGTGGGGAGGGGGAGGAAAGCAGCCTCCCCACTGAGTAGAGAGCCCAATGAGGGGCTCGATTCCAGGACCCTGACCTGAGCCAAAGGCAAAGGCTTAACATACTGAGCCACCCAGGTGCCCCTTTTTTGAATTTTTTTTCATTTAATTGAATTTATTTTTTTTCAGTGACCCATAATTCATTGTTTATGCACCACACCCAGTGCTCTGTGCAATACATGCCCTCCTTAATAACCACTACTAGGCTCACCCAACCCCCACCACCCTCCCCTCCAAAACCCTCAGTTTTGTTCTCACAGTCCACAGTCCCTCATGGTTTGCCTCCCCTTCCAATTTCCCTCAACTCACTTCTCTCCATCTCCCAATGTCTTCCATGTAATTCCTTATGCTCCACAAGTAAGTGAAACCATATGATAATTGACCCTCTCTGCTTGACTTATTTCACTCAACATAATCTCCTCCAGACTCATATGTGTTGATACAAATGTTGCATATTCATCCTTTCTGAAGGAGGCATAATGCTCCATTGTATATATGGACCATATCTTCTTTATTCATTTGTCTGTTAAAGGGCATCTTGGTTCTTTCCACAGTTTGGCGATTGTGGCCATTATGGCTATGAACATTGGGGTACAGATGGCTGTTCTTTTCACTACATCTGTATCTTTGGGGTAAATGCCCAGTAGTGCAACTGCAGGGTCATAGGGTAATTCTATTTTTAATTTTTTGAGGAATCTCCACACTGTTTTCCAAAGCAGCTGCACCAACTTGCATTCCCACAAACAGTGTAAGAGGATTCCCTTTTCTCCATATCCTCTCCAACACTTTTTGTTTACTGGCTTGTTGATTTTGGCCATTCTAACTGGTGTAAGGTGGTATTTCAATGTGGTTTTGATGTGAATCTCCCTGATGAGCTGATGCTGATGAGCATTTTTTCATGTGTCTGTTAGCCATTTGTATGTCTTCTCTGGGGAAGTGTCTGTTCATGTCTTCTGCCCATTTTTTTTTTTTTTAAGATTTTATTTATTTATTTGACAGAGAGATCACAAGCAGGCAGAGAGGCAGGCAGAGAGAGAGGAGGAAGCAGGCTCCCCGCTGAGCAGAGAGCCCTATGCGGGGCTCGATCCCAGGACTCCGGGATCATGACCTGAGCTGAAGGCAGAGGCTTTAACCCACTGAGCCACCCAGGCGCCCCTTCTGCCCATTTTTTGACGTAATGATCTGTTTTGTGTGTGTTGAGTTTGAGGAGTTCTTTTTTTTTTTTTTAAAGATTTTATTTATTTATTTGACACAGAGAGAGATCACAAGTAGGCAGAGAGGCAGGCAGAGAGAGAAGGGGAAGTAGGCTCCCTGCTGAGCAGAGAGCCTGATGCAGGGCTCAATCCCAGGACCCTGAGATCATGACCTGAGCCGAAGGCAGAGGCTTTTACCCACTGAGCCACCCAGGCACCCCGAGTTTGAGGCGTTCTTTACAGATCTTGCATATTAATCCTTTGTCTGTAGTGTCATTTGCAAATATCTTCTCCCCTTCTATGGGTTGCCCCTTTGTTTTGTTGACTGTTTCCTTTGCTGTGCAGAAGCTTTTGATCTCAATGAAGTCCCAAAAGTTCATTTTCAGTCGTGTTTCCTTTGCCTTTGGAGACATGTCTTGAAAGAAGTTGCTGCAGCTGATGTTGAAATTTTTAATCCATTTTGATCTATTTTAATAATGATAGTTATTTGGATTATTTCTTTTTTTTTTGTTCTAAGAATAATTGCTATAAACTTTTTTTGTACTTGTCTTTTTGTGCAGAAGTTCATAGATTTCTGTTGGGCATATTCATGTGAGTGAATTCATGAGTCATGGATTATGCATATATTGAGTTTTAATGTTTTCTAAATTAGTCACAACAATTTTCACTCTCAAGAATTGTGTATGAAGTATCTTGATGTGTCGCCTTGTCCTTTCTGACACTTGATATTTAAAAAAATAATTAGCAATTCTTTTATGTATGTAAGGGTACTAAATTTCATTTTAATTAACATTTTACTGATTACTAGAGAGACTGATCATGATTTCATAATTTATTGATCATTTGATTAGATTCTTTTGTAAAAATGCTTATGCAAGTCTTTTAGTGATCTTTCTATTGAATTGCTTTCTTATTTGTTCTATATATTTACATTCCTAACTGCCTACTTATCTACCAATCAATTTATCTTTACATATCTATATATCTATATATCTTTATATATATGTATAAATTTTATTTGAGTTTAAACACACTTTCATTTTATTTTTCTTATATGTGTATTTGCATTGTATTTTAAACACACTTGTATTTACTTGCATTTTATTCTCTAAAATAAGTTGTTTGTTGAGTAGGAGTTTGTATTTTAGTGTGCTATAACCCCAGTGTATCCTTCATTCCACTTCTCCTCACTTGGAAGCAATAATGCCTGCAGCATGTCTAACTCTACCCAAGACAAGGAAACTTCTTACAGGAAAATTAGTTTAGAAAAAGGTAACATTCTTAACCAATTTGCAAGAAAATGGATAAATTTACAAACTGTACAAAATGATAAGACCATGTGAAATATTACTAGTGCCTTTCCCAGTTCTTGGAATTGGTCCAGGTGAAGGGTCCTAACAGTTATGCTGCATTAGTTCATGGTTAATCTGTCTCTTTTATACAATTAATTAACCTATTTTGTTATTGTCTATCTCTTTTACTACAGTGTACTCCAGAGGATAGAAAATATTTACATTTTTTTCCACCCTTGTATCCCCAAATCCTAGAATAGTATCTGGCACAGAAGAAACCTTCATAAATGTTGGTTGGAAGAATAAGTGAATGGAAGAAATAATAAAAACATGCATAAAAAATGACCCAATGGATGCAGAGACTAACAACATGAAGGATTTTATATGTAAGATTGATCAAAGAAAATTTGTTATATTTAAGGTCTTTGAAAATTTTATTTTACGTTTTAAAGCTCTTTACTTCATTATTTTTCTCCTCAGTAAAAATGAAGAAATTTCACTGAAAACTAAGCTCTCTTTTAACACTCTATTTCATTTTTCATTTCTTTGTCCCACCACCTTGAAGCTATGATACCTGCCACATCTCTTTCAGTTGTAGACTATTTTAAGCACACCTTAAATATTTTAAAAAGCATTGCAAATGAAAATTTTAAAAAGTGCATGTAAGTAAGTATATCTTAACAAATAGCAATAAGTGCCTGGTACATGTTGAGTCTTCAAAAAGTGGTATTTAATTGGATATGTAACTGGACAAATAGGCCAAGGAATTCAAGTGGTGATTGATGATCATCTCAAAATAAAGTTTAAAGTTAATGATGGAGGATAAAGCCCTTCCATCTGAAGGACTATTGCAGGAAGATTTGCCCTAAGGATATAAAGAAAAGAAGAGGTAAAAAGTAAGTTAACTTCAGGTTTGATAATTTATTTCCCAATGCAGCCAGAAATAAAATACCACAAGTTAATTTAATACACTCTCTGATCTATTTTCAGGCAGGTAGAGTCAGGTCATAGGAGAGTGAAACAGAAAGAGGAAAAAATCATTCAGACCAACTTGTCTTTCTGTCTGAGGGACAGGTCTGAGGAAATCAGCTGAACATATGTTTTTCTTTATGTAATACTTTGGAGAAGAAACAGGAATGAGGAAAGGCAGGGATTGTTCAATGGAGGTTTTATGGCAACATGGTATTTGACCACACTGCAAATTAAGTACTGTTTGGAAGTACAGGAATAAGGAAAGGCAGGGATTGTTCAATGGAGGTTTTATGGCAACATGGTATTTGACCACACTGCAAATTAAGTACTGTTT
>NW_019154105.1:41300419-41596381 GCF_002288905.1 Enhydra lutris kenyoni
TACATATTGCTGTATTGATCCAGAAGGTGGGGGGGGGGAATCATATGTTTCATGGGAAAATAAATTCTGGATTAAAACTATCAGAAATGAGTGTATTCAGTTTCAAATAATGCTAACTTTTTAAAGGTTGTCTTTATCAGGGAAAAAATAGACATTTCTATAATGAATGCAATAGTTTTTATTTACTTCATTTAAATAACAATATGATTTACATTAAAACCCCTCATGGAGGAGGGGCAAGATGGTGGAAAAGTAGGAAATTCTGTTTCAACTGGTCCCCTAAAGTGAGCTAATTATCTACCAGAACACTCTGAACATCTATGAAATCAGCCTGAGATGTAGGATTATACACTTCTGCATCTCTGTGGGAGCAGAAGACTCCAGTGAAGAGGTAAAGCAGAGTGGGAACAATCAAACTGATATCAGAAGACAGACAGAAGGGGGAGGGAGCCACCAGAAGTGACCCATTGGAAAGTAATACCCTAATATGAGACTGCCCTGTGACTGGGGACCAGCATTAACTTGGAGTCTGGTTAAAAGCACTCAAAAAGAGCAAAAGATCTTAAGGGACAACTGGTGGAATCAGGCAGTCATGGCCACAGGCCTAAGCTCACAGACCCAGGATGGCCACCACCAGTGACCACCCATGCCAGAGAGAGTCCAGCTGAGCCCCTGGGTTGAGGGGCTTGCATCACTGCTCAGCTGGGCACATTCCTGCCCTCGCATAAGGGAGTCTGATGACGGTGCCAGCCTGCGCTCCCTAGAACTTTTGTGCACTGTGTGACCAGGGTCTGACCTTCTCCCTTCCAGTCCTGAGAAAGCTCCATCCTTGAGCTAGCCACGGTCTCTAAGACTGGCCAAGAGTCTGGACTCTCCCAGCTAGGGCTAAAGGAACTCAGTGTGATCACCCGTGATAGCAACCTGAGGTCTGCAGTCCCAGCAAAGGCATTACTGGAAGCAGGATCCCTGGACCTATATTGCTTATGGTGTTGGCACAGGGGTTCAGAGATAAGCAGGTGCTTTGGGTGACCCCTGAGATGGTGGCTGGGGACATCCTCTGTCCATGGGAGGTTGCATGGCTCAGCAGATTTTGCAGAGGGGGAGTCTGTGCATTCTGGACCACCCAGAGGGGAGCAGACTGAGGCTTCTCTCTGAGACAGAGGTCAGAGTGCAGTTTGCTTTTCTCTAAACATCCAAAAAGCTGCAAAAAGCTGCCAAAGGGAAAAGAAAACAAAAATAAACACAAACAAAAACTCCAGAGAACAAAAGCCTGAAAAACCAGTGTCTACAGAGCCAAGCCCCTTGATAGGGGCAGGAGGACTCAACCCAAGCAAGACAGTCTGAAAAACGAGGCATGGTTCCTCCCCCAGAAAGCCAGCCAAAAGAATGAGCAGAAAACCACCACTGGGTCCCCATAAAACTGCAAAACCCCAATATATGGGGAAAACAATATATTAAGCTCCTGGTATTGTCCTAAAACCTGTGTATTTCATAGACACAACTTATATTTTTAATTTGTTCTCACTATTCTTTTTCTATTTAATTTGTTTAACCTATTTACCATTACAACCAGAGGTTTAATACAACATATTCCATAATAACCTTTTAACTTGAACTTTTTTTCATACATATACCTGTCTTTTCCTATTTCTTTTATATATTTTTTTAATTTTATTTTTTATAAACATATAATACATTTTTATCCCCAGGGGTACAGGTCTGTGAAGCGCCAGGCTTACACACTTCACAGCACTCACCATAGCACATACCCTCCCCAATGTCCATAATCCCACCCTCCCCAACCCCCTTCCCCCCATCAACCCTCAGTTTGTTTTGTGAGATTAAGAGTCACTTATGGTTTGTCTCCCTCCCAATCCCATCTTGCTTCATTTACTCTTCTCCTACCCCCTTAACCCCCCATGTTGCATCTCCTCTCCCTCATATCAGGAAGATCATATGATAGTTGTCTTTCTCCGATTGACTTATCATGTTTATTGACTAAACATGATACCCTCTAGTTCCATCCACGTCGTCGCAAATGGCAAGATTTCATTTCTTTTGATGGCTGCATAGTATTCCATTGTGTATATATACCACCTCTTCTTTATCCATTCGTCTGTTGATGGACATCTAGGTTCTTTCCATAGTTTGGCTATTGTAGACATTGCTGCTATAAACATTTGGGTGCACGTGCCCCTTCGGATCACTACATTTGTATCTTTAGGGTAAATACCCAGCAGTGCAATTGCTGGGTCATACGGTAGTTCTATTTTCAACATTTTGAGGAACCTCCATGCTGTTTTCCAGAGTGGTTGTACCAGCTTGCATTCCCACCAACAGTGTAGGAGGGTTCCCCTTTCTCCGCATCCTCGCCAGCATCTGTCATTTCCTGACTTGTTAATTTTAGCCATTCTGACTGGTGTGAGGTGGTATCTCATTGTGGTTTGGATTTGTATTTCCCTGATGCCGAGTGATGTGGAGCACTTTTTCATGTGTCTGTTGGCCATCTGGATGTCTTCTTTGCAGAAATGTCTGTTCATGTCCTCTGCCCATTTCTTGATTGGATTATTTGTTCTTTGGGTGTTGAGTTGGCTAAGTTCTTTATAGATTTTGGACACTAGCCCTTTATCCGATATGTCATTTGCAAATATCTTCTCCCATTCTGTCAGTTGTCTTTTGGTTTTGTTAACTGTTTCCTTTGCTGTGCAAAAGCTTTTGATCTTCATAAAATCCCAATAGTTCATTTTTGCCCTTGCTTCCCTTGCCTTTGGCAATGTTCCTAGGAAGATGTTGCTGCGGCTGAGGTCGAAGAGGTTGCTGCCTGGGTTCTCCTCAAGGATTTTGATGGATTCCTTTCTCACATTGAGATCCTTCATCCATTTTGAGTCTATTTTCGTGTGTGGTGTAAGGAAATGATCCAATTTCATTTTTCTGCATGTGGCTGTCCAATTTTCCCAACACCATTTATTGAAGATGCTGTCTTTGTTCCATTGGACATTCTTTCCTGCTTTGTCGAAGATTAGTTGACCTTAGAGTTGAGGGTCTATTTCTGGGCTCTCTATTCTGTTCCATTGATCTATGTATCTGTTTTTGTGCCAGTACCATGCTGTCTTGATGATGACAGCTTTGTAATAGAGCTTGAAGTCCGGAATTGTGATGCCACCAACTTTGGCTTTCTTTTTCAATATTCCTTTGGCTATTCGAGGTCTTTTCTGGTTCCATATAAATTTTAGGATTATTTGTTCCATTTCTTTGAAAAAAATGGATAGTACTTTGATAGGGATTGCATTAAATGTGTAGATTGCTTTAGGTAGCATAGACATTTTCACAATATTTATTCTTCCAATCCAGGAGCATGGAACATTTTTCCATTTCTTTGTGTCTTCCTCAATTTCTTTCATGAGTACTTTATAGTTTTCTGTGTATAGATTCTTAGTCTCTTTGGTTAGGTTTATTCCCAGGTATCTTACAGTTTTGGGTGCAATTGTAAATGGGATGGACTCCTTAATTTCTCTTTCTTCTGTCTTGTTGTTGGTGTAGAGAAATGCAACTGATTTCTGTGCATTGATTTTATATCCTGACACTTTACTGAATTCCTGTACAAGTTCGAGCAGTTTTGGAGTGGAGTCTTTTGGGTTTTCCACATATAGTATCATATCATCTGCGAAGAGTGATAGTTTGACTTCTCCTTTGCCTATTTGGATGCCTTTAATTTCCTTTTGTTGTCTGATTGCTGAGGCTAGGACTTCTAGTACTATGTTGAATAGCAGTGGTGATAACGGACATCCCTGCCATGTTCCTGACCTTAGCGGAAAAGCTTTCAGTTTTTCTCCATTGAGAATGATATTTGCGGTGGGTTTGTCATAGATGGCTTTGATAATATTGAGGTATGTGCCCTCTATCCCTACACTTTGATGAGTTTTGATCAGGAAGGGATGCTGTACTTTGTCAAATGCTTTTTCAGCCTCTGTGGAGAGTATCATATGGTTCTTGTTCTTTCTTTTATTAATGTGTTGTATCACATTGATTGATTTGCGGATGTTGAACCAACCTTGCAGCCCTGGAATAAATCCCACTTGGTCGTGGTGAATAATCCTTTTAATGTACCATTGAATTCTATTGGCTAGTATTTTGGCGAGAATTTTTGCATCTGTGTTCATCAAGGATATTGGTCTGTAGTTCTCTTTTTTGATGGGATCCTTGTCTGGTTTTGGGATCAAGGTGATGCTGGCCTCATAAAATGAGTTTGGAAGTTTTCCTTCCATTTCTATTTTTTGGAACAGTTTCAGGAGAATAGGAATTAGTTCTTCTTTAAATGTTTGGTAGAATTCCCCCGGGAAGCCATCTGGCCCTGGGCTTTTGTTTGTTTGGAGATTTTTGATGACTGTTTCAATCTCCTTACTGGTTATGGGTCTGTTCAGGCTTTCGATTTCTTCCTGGTTCAGTTGTGGTAGTTTATATATCTCTAGGAATGCATCCATTTCTTCCAGATTGTCAAATTTGTTGGTGTAGAGTTGCTCATAGTATGTTCTTATAATTGTCTGTATTTCTTTGGTGTTAGTTGTGATCTCTCCTCTTTCATTCATGATTTTATTTATTTGGGTCCTTTCTCTTTTCTTTTTGATAAGTCTGGCCAGGGGTTTATCGATCTTATTAATTCTTTCAAAGAACCAGCTCCTAGTTTCATTGATTTGTTCTACTGTTTTTTTTGGTTTCTATTTCATTGATTTCTGCTCTGATCTTTATGATTTCTCTTCTCCTGCTGGGTTTAGGCTTTCTTTCTTGTTCGTTCTCCAGCTCTTTTAGGTGTAGGGTTAGGTTGTGTACCTGAGACCTTTCTTGTTTCTTGAGAAAGGCTTGTACCACTATATATTTTCCTCTCAGGACTGCCTTTGTTGTGTCCCACAGATTTTGAACCATTGTGTTTTAATTATCTCTTTTATATTTTTTAAAATATACGTATAGATATAAGCTTCAAGGTAATCCTTTTCCCCTAATCAATACTATCCCTATATATAAATTAGTTTTAATCTCCCTTTATCTCTGGAAATTTGAGTCCTCTAACAAAGATATCAAGATACACCTAGGAAGAATCAAAATAACCTTCCTCACCCACACTGAGGATTTATAACCACCGTCCCATCTTTTTCCTCTGTCAGTGTTCCTGTGTATTTCTTTTTGTTCTGGTATTATATAAATATTATCCTTGGGGTTCATTTTGGCAGGGTTCTTTTTTCTTGTTATTTACTTTTGTTGGTCTTTTCATTTGTCCGTTTTTGTTTGTATACCTTATAAATCGTACCTTTTGGGCCCATTCTAGATGGGTCTTCTCTTTTCTCTCTCTCTCTCTTCCTCTCTCTCTTTTTTTCTTTCTTTTTGGTGGTGACTTCAGATTGCTCAGAAATATTCCAGGGTATACCTTGCCTGGATTGTGGTTGATTTATTCAGCTATATGTCCCCTCAACCACCTCTCACCAAAATGGCTAAGAAGAGGAACACCAACAGAGGAAAAATTCAGAGACTGTGTCCTCTCCATCAGAGCTATTGGATATGGACATAAATCGTATGTCAGAAAGAGAATTCAGGGTAATAATTATCCAGGCAATGGCTAGGTTGGAGAACACCATTAATGACAAGGTGGAATTGATTAAGGCAGAAGTGAAAGCCACCTGGGAAGAAGTTAAAAATGCTATCAATGAGATCCAATCTAATCTAGGTTCTCTAATAGCTAGGGTAACCAAGGCAGAAGATAGAATTAGTGATTCAGAGGACAAATTGATAGAGAAAAATGATCAGGAGGAGGCCTGGAGCCAAAAGCTTAGAAGCCATGAAAACAGAATTAGGGAAATAAATGAAGCCATGAAACCTTCCAACAGAATTATTGGGAACCCTGAGGGGGAGGAGAAAGAAAGAAGACTAGAAGATATAGTTGAACAAATTCACCACGATAATTTTCCCAATCTGGACAATGGAACCAGCATTCCTGTCCTAGTGGCAGAAAGATCACCCCCCAAGATCAACAAATTAAGAAAGACCTCAAGACACTTGATTGTGAGACTGATGAATCATAATTTTAGACAAGAGCTCTTAAGAGCAGCTAGGGGGAAGACATTCCTTATGTACAGAGGAAGGTCCATCAGAATAACGTCAGACATGTCCAGAGAAACCTGGCAAACCAGAAAAGGCTGGCAAGACATATTCAGGGCACTGAGTGAGAAGAACATGCAGCCAAAAATACTTTATACAGCAAGGTTGACATTCAAAATGGATAGAGAGATAAAAAGCTTCCAAGACCGGCCAGGTTTAAAAGAGTATGTGACCACCAAGCTGGCATTACAAGAAATATCAAGGGGGAGTGGGTTCTAAAAAAGAAGAAAGAACCTAACAGTGATATAGAACAGAAATTTACTAAAACAATCTATAGAAACAAGGACTTCTCAGGCAACATGTTGTCAATAAAAATCTATCTTTCAATAATCAGTCACAATGTGAAGGGTCTAAATTCTCCCATAAAATGGCACAGGTTTACAGATTGGATAAAACAACAGGACCTATCCATATGCTGTCTTTAAGAGACATATTTGGAACCCAAGGATACATCCAGACTGCAAGTGAAGGGATGGAGAAGCATCTTTCATGCCAATGGGCCTCAAAAGAAAGCTGGGGTAGTGATTCTCATTTCAAATAAATTAGATTTTAAACTAAAGACTGTAGTCAGAGATAAAGGAGGATACTACATCATTCTTAAAGGGTCTATTCACCAAGAAGGTCTAAGAATTGTAAAGATATATGCCCCCAATATGGGAGAAGCTAACTACATAAGAGAACTGTTGTTAATCAAGATAGAGTCATATTGATATGAATACATTAATAGTAGAGGATGTTAACAAGCCACTCACAGTAATAGACAGATCATTTAAGCAGAAAATCAATAAAGAAACAAGAGTTTTGAATGACACTTTGGAGCAGATGGATCTCATAGATATATACAGAACATTCCACTCTAAAACAACAGAATACTCATTCTTCTCGAGCGCATATGGAACTTTCTCCAGAACAGACCACATACTGGGTCACAAATCAGGGCTCAACCAATACAAAGAGATTGAAATTATTCCTATGTATTCTCAGACCACAATGTTTTGAAACTGGAACTCAACCACAAGAAAAAGTTTGGAAGGAATTCAAACACTTGGAAGCTAAAGACTACCATGCTTAGGAATGTTTGGATAACCAGGAAATCAAAGAAGAACTTAAACAATTCATGGAAACCAATGAGAATGAAGACTCTTTGGTCCAAAACCTATCGGATATGGCAAAGGCGGTCCTAAGGGGAAAATACGTAGCCACCTAAGCCTCCCTCAGGGGAAAAAAAAAAAAAAATTGAAAAATCCTGAATACACCAGCTCTTTTTACACCTTAAAGAACTGGTGAATCAACAACAAATTAAGCCTACTTCCTACACAAGAAGGGAAATAATCAAGATTAGAGCAGAGATCAATGAGATAGAAAACCAGAGATACAGTAGAACACATCAATGAAACTAGAACCTTTTTTTTTGAAAGAATCAATAAGATTGATAAACCATTGGCCAAGCTAATCCAAAAGAAAAGAGAGAGGACCTAAATTAATAAAATTATTAATGAAAAAGGAGAGATCACAACTAATGCCAAGGAGATAGAAACAATCATCAGAAATTATTATCAATTGTTATATGTCAATAAGTTAAGCAGCCTAGATGAAATGGATGCATTCCTGGAAACCTTTTACCTTCCAAAACTGAATCAGGAAGAAATTGACAACCTGAATAGACCAATATCTAGTAACGAGATTGAAGCAGTGATCAAAAACCTCCCAAAAAACAAGAGCCCAGGACCTGACAGATTCCTTGGAGAATCCTGCCAAACATTCACAGAAGAAATAATACCTAGTCTTCTGAAGCTGTTTCAAAAAATAGAAACAGAAGAAAAACTTCCAGACTCTTTTTACGAATCAGCCTTAATCTGACCCTGAAACCAGGCAAAGACCCAGCCAAAAAGGATAATTTCAGAACAATATCCCTGATGAATATGGATGCCAAGATTCTCAACAAGATCCTAGCTAATAGAATCCAACAGTACATTAAAAAGTTTATCCACCATGACAAGGTGAGATTATTCCATGGGATGCAGTGGTGGTTCAACATTCGCAAATCAATCAATGTGATAGAGCAAATCAGTAAAAGAAGAGAGAAGAATTACATGGCCCTCTCAGTTGTTGCAGAAAATGCATTTGACAATATACAGCATCTGTTCCTGATTAAAATGATTCAAAGTATAGGGATAGAGGGAACATTCCTCAACTTCATAAAATCTATGAAAAACCCACAGCGAATATCATCCTCAATGGGGAAAAGCTGAGAGCCTTCCCTTTGAGATCATGAACACAAGGATGCCCACTCTCACCACTGTTGTTCAACATAGTACTAGAAGTCCTAGCAACAGCAATAAGACAACAAAAGTAAATAAAAGGTACTCAAATTGGCAATGAAGAAGTCAAACTCTCTCTGTTTGCAGATGACATTATACTTGATGTGGAAATCCCAAAAGACTCCACCCCCAAACTATTAGAACTCATACAGCAATACAGTAATGTGGCAAGACATAAAATCAATATACAGAAATCAGTTGTTTTCTTATACACTAACAATGAAAATATAGAAAAAGAAATTAGAGAATTGATTCCATTTACTATAGCACCAAGAACCTTAAGATACCTTGGAATAAACCTAACAAAAGAGGTAAAGGATCTGTACTGGAGGAACTACAGAACAGTCATGAAAGAAATTGAAGAAGACACAAAATGAAGGAAGAGCATTCCATGCTCATGGGTCACAAGAATAAACTTTATTAAAATGTCTATATTGCCTGGAGCAATCTACACTTTCAATGCCATCCTGATCAAAATTCCACTGGCATCTTTCAAAGGGCTGGAACAAACAATTCTAAAACTTGTATGGAACCTGAAGAGATCCCGAATTGCTAAGGAAATGTTGCAAAAGACAAATAAGACTGGGAGCATCATGTTGCCCAATTTCGAACTTTACTACAAAGCTGTGATCACCAAGACAGCATGGTACTGGCACAAAAACAGACATATAAACTAGTGGAATAGAGTAGAGAGCCCAGGTATGGACCTGGAACTCTATGGCCAAATAATCTTCAACAAAGCAGGAAAAATAATATCCAGTGGAAAAAAGACAATCTCTTCAATAAATGGTGCTGGGGAAATTGGACAGCTATGTGTAGAAGGATGAAACTTGATCATTCTCTTACATCATACACAAAGATAAACTCAAAATGGATTAAAGACCTCAATATGAGGCAGGAATCTATCAGATCCTAGGAGAACAAAGGCAGTAACCTCTTCAACATCGGCCACAGCAACTTCTTTCAAGATATGTCTCCAAAGGCAAAGGAAACAAAAGTGAAAATAAACATTTGGGACTTCATCAAGATCAAAATCTTCTGCACAGCAAAGGAAACAGTCAACAAAACAAATAGGCAACTCATGGAATGGGAGAAGATATTTGCAAATGATACTACAGACAAAGGGCTGATATGCAAGATCTATATAGAATTCCTCAAACTCAACACACACAAAACAGATCATTACATCAGATCAGGGTTTTGGAGGGGATGGGAGTGGGTGGTTGGGTGAGCCTAGTGGTGGGTATTAAGGAGGGTATGTATTGCATGGAGCAATGGGTGTGGTGCATAAACAATGAATTCTGGAACACTGAAACAAAATTAAATAAAATTAAATGCATAAAAAAGCCCCTCATGAATAAAGTTGAGATATTCTGTCTTATTGAGATAATATTTCTTATACTTATTGCATGGAAATGTCAATATCTTCTTCTTAGGCTCCATAAAGATGCTGTTAATAGGCAAGATATTGGCATAAAATAGGAGGATACATAAGAGTGTAATTATCATATAAACTGTTCTTACCGCAAGAATAAAGGCAGATCCTTTTATGCACCTATCTCAGACCCTTAGTGAACTTCCTACACACCCACGATTAGTCTGAAATATTGAGTATGATAGTATTTTGTTTTAAATTATTTTTGTAATCAAATAACTACGTCTTTGAATCACTCATTAATAAAATAATATTTAACAAATATTTGTTGACTAGCAATCTACTACATATCTTTCTCACTTCATTCATTTATTTAAGATATAATTTTTGAATGTCTACCAGTTTCAAGGTTTGGTCTAGGTCCCCAATTCTATATATGTTACACTATTTCATTCTGTCTTCTCTGTCTCTTAATCTTACCCCTCAACTTCATTCTTTTGTCTCTCCTTTCTTCATTTTACCTATCTTTTCTAGTACTCAAATTCATGTTTTAGCTACGTTTGAGTTGCAGATAAATCTAGCCACAGAGACCTTAAATGTTTTTTATAGCACTTTGAGTCTAGCATTTCTATTTTATGTTTTTTGTTATTCTGAACTTTTGCAAATATTCTCAAATCTTATTATTTTCCTTAGTAAACTGAAGTTTTCAAAAATAATAGTCTGACATTGGTACTTTGGGATAAAGAAGAATAGAAGCTGAGTAATTGTTATGAAATTTATCTCTCAGGTTTTCCAGTCTTCTGCAGGCATGTGGAACACAACGTGATTTAATATGTCAATAAATTACTCTGCCATGCTCTTTTATTGGTGAATAATTGAACTTGGGGGGAAAACAAAACAAAACAAAACAAAACAAACAAAAAAACCCTCCATTCCAAAGTCTGTATCACTATGTTCTCTCCTGAGCATGGAATAGGCATGTGCCTAATTATCCAGGTCTTTATATTGAGCCAGATCTTTGCCAAGACAATTTCCACACAAAAGCTGATATAGTTGTATGAATGACAGTCTTATAAGAATATTGAAGGGCAGTACACATAAAAATAATTTTGATTTGAAGAACAACGATCTTTGGCTTAATGTCAACTAAATAAATAAACGTTCTTGTTTAGTATACTGAGCTAGCTTATCCTCTGACCCAAATTCTCATGTATATTTTTCTTTTTCTTTTTTTTTTTTTTTTTTTGAGAGATCACAAGCAGGCAGAGAAGCAGGCAGAGAGAGAGGGGGAAGCAGGTTCCCTGCCGAGCAGAGAACCCGATGTGGGGCTCGATCCCAGGACCCTGGGATCATGACCTGAGCCGAAGGCAGAGGCCTAACCCACTGAGCCACCCAGGCACCCCTCATGTATATTTTTCTTATCCTTGAGGTTACTGCAGTACTCCATGGTCTCAGGAACCAGGAACCCAGAAAGCAGGCGGCAGCTACCACTTCTGTTGCCATAGCTGGCATGAAGTCTTGTTCTTCCCTTCTAGGAGCCTGATTGTTGCAGGAAAAAAAAAAAAAAAAAAGAAGTAGAGTCTGAGCCCTTTCGGGACCAGAGTTGATTTCAGTTCTTTTGCTTGTTTTGATTTTCCAAGTCTCACATTCAGTTACTCGAGGGGTCTCTCTAGGGTTATGCTACTATAAAATCTAGAAATTTTTAAAGGCAAACCAGTCTTTAGTCACACTAGTCTCCACTGTTATGCTTGAAGTGCAAATTTTCATGGCACACTGCAGTTCTGTCATGTGCATATCCGGTCTGGATATAAGTATTTTTCTCTTGGGCACCTGAGTGGCTCAGTTGGTTAAGCCTCTGCCTCTGCCCCTCCCTGCATTTGTGCACTGACATGTCTGTGTTCTCTCTCTCTTGCTCTCTCGTTCTCACTCTCAAAACAAACAAACAAACAAACAAATAAGTATTTTTGCCTCGAGTGGAAGATATTATACCTAGTTTTCTGTATCCAGAGATGGCATCATGGATTTCTACTATTCCAGGGGCCTGCAGCAATCTAATCTTTTCTCTAGGCTTTCAAGAGAAATTATCCTCTAACATTTCTGCAATTAAGCACCTTGCACCCCTCCCACTTTATAAACAAGCATCTACATATTTATCACTTCTTCTTTCCCATGTAACTCCCCTTCAAAGATCCTGGAATTCACTAACTCCATGAAGCAACAGTGATCTAAGGCAAAGGAATAAAAGTGTATGAGGACCAAAGCGTTGTCCTCCATTTTGTTTTTTCCAAAGTATCCTGAATGGAAATATAACCTTTTATTAGATTTTACCATTTTCTCATTATATTGGGTTAGTACAAGTTTTTTGCATTTCAACTTAGCTCTATTCCCACTTAACCACTTTCAACATTACTTGCCATTTAAATACTCAATCTCTACCATGAATAGAATGCTTGCTATGTGCCTACCTTACTAAACACTTTTTAATTACTTTCATTTTCACAACAACTCTATGAAGTAAATATGACTATTATTACCACTATAACTAGAAAGAAACTAACGACAAGGCATTTTTATCTAATATCTAGTTTATCTAAGATTACATAACTAACAATTGATGGGGATGGAAACTTGTGCCCTCACCCATTGTGCTAGATTTCATTATTTTACCCTAATTTGTATCAACTAGTAGAGGTTTGAACCAAATATGAATCAAAGAACAAGACAAACCACACTCATTATGTTGAACTTTTGAATGAATATACATATTCATTTTGTTACTGAACCATGATTGATCACCCACTGAAATAGTTCAAGGCAGACAAAGACCAAACATTTCCTAAACTGATAGAGCTAGAATAATGAGCATCAGATTAAACCAACCCTATCTGGCTGTTTCTTTGTACCCAAGTCCTAAGAGAAAGATTATTTTCAGCTGTATTTACAAGCAAAATAATACTCCAGGAGGTTGCTGGTTTTGAATCTGGGAGGTCAAGAGAATCACCAAAGAAGGTTCTTCTCCTTTCCTCAACCTGGGAGTATACCTTATTGCCCACCCTGCTATAACCAGAAACACAAGTTTATTAAACCCCTTATTATTTTTGTTTCCTTAGACATAAGTATTTATGGAAAGCTTTAAAAACTTTGGACACCAACTCAGAAAGCTTTCATGTAAACATCTATTACTAAGCTTCCCTTGCTGCGTGTTAAAACCTTTGGGTCCTCAGAGTTATATCTGTGCTCCAGCTGCACTATGCAACATCATTGGCAAATTTTGAGGTTTAATTAAAGAATACTTATCATAGCTGCATGGTACAGGAATGTTGGATGACAAACCCCTGGTGTTGTGATATTAATTACATCACCATAGTGGACTCTGTGCATGTGAAAAACTTGAACCCAAAGAAACAACTCATTAATCTTCACAAGCTCTTGTAAGGTAGGGGAGTTTTATTTTTTTGTGATCACAACAAGACTTCAAGGGATAAACTCTGAGGGATTTGTTTTCCCCTTATAACAATTGTTTATGTTACAGAAATGAAACCCAAGAATTACTAAATGTTAGCAAATGCAAATAATTTTGCTAAGCATTGTTCTTTTAATCCTCGCAAAAATATATTTTAAAATAGTCTTGGTGGAATACCTGGGTGGCTCAGTGGGTTAAGCCTCTGCCTTTGGCTGAGGTCATGATCTCAGGGTCCTCGGATCCAGCCCTGCATTGGGCTCTCTGCTCAGCAGGGAGCCTGTTTCTGCCTCCCTCTCTGCCTGCCTTTCTGCCTACTTGTGATCTCTGTCTTCAAATAAAATCTTAAAAAAATAAATAAATAGTCTTGGTTACAGCTTTTAGCTACTATTTATTGGACACTTATTATGGACCTGCATACACTAAGAACCTTATTTATCATTTTTAATAGCAAAACACTTCTAATTTTTGATGCCAATACCCCTATTTTGTAGATGGAGAAACTAAAGCATATATTGGTCAAGCAACTACTTAAAGTTTCTAAATTGGTAATGGTGAGTCAGGTTATGAATCTAAACTCTATTAACTAAAATCCACTGTTTACACTATGAAGCAAAGCCAACAAGCAAACAAATCAGAAAAGTTTTCAAAAGAAGAAAAAATGCAAGAGAAACTTGATGAGGCATTAGTGATTAAACAATGAAAATGCTTGTGTTTTGGACAATTGGCTTATGGTTGAAATTATTTCATGTTTGTTACCTTGAAAATCCCACAATAAAATTTAAGTAAGACAATAAATACAACAAAATCATATTTATTGAAAAAAGTTATGCACTGAAAATATATAATTTGAAGATTGATAATTATGATTAATAGCATTACCTCTGGACAACAAATAACTCACAAAGGAGAAGAGGTAAAAATGGTAAGTATGTTCTTATTTTTAAATTTTATTTATTTATTTGAAAGTAGAGAGAGAGCATAAGAGCATGAGCTAGGGGTGGGGGCTGAGGCAGGCAGAGGAAGAGAGAGAAGCAGGCTCCCTCCTGAGCAGGGAGTCTGATGTGGGGCTCATCCCAGGATGCTGGGATGATGACCTGAGCCAAAGGCAGATGCTTAACTTGCTGAGACACACAGGCAACCTGAGGCAGTATGTCTTGGCAATGAGTTTTGCTTTTTTTTTTTTTTCCATAATGAATTATGAAAGTTTAAACACAATAGAATCCTCATGTCCTCACAACTTTGAAGATACTGCTATTTGCTGGAGTCATTATCACTGATTTATACTTAATTTTCAAGTTGATGGATATTTGCCTAATATCTTCTTTGTGCTTAACATTTACTTTACATACAGTATGCAGAATAGTTACTGGATTCAAGATCTTACTTATTTTGGTAAAAAGTGATTATGGTAGCCCATGACTCACAATCAGTGTTGACATAGATCAGGTTTGTCCCAGGATGTCCTTAGGAGTTGCCTATAAGTTCATTCTGATTGGTCAATGCCTATATTTTGTCTATCAAATATTCACACTACTACCTCAGCTTTTAATTGTAACACATTAGAAAATACTGTGCATTCGATTAAGACTCTCTATGACAGTGTCCTCTCTAGACCCCTATCATAACATTTAACATACTGTTAGCAATTTTGGGTGTACTTTTACCCTTTCCATAATACTCTGAGGTCTTTGAGTCCAGACAAAATGTTGTATTCTTAGAGACTTACACAGTGCTTGTCAACAAATAGGCATTCCTTCAAGTCTGCTATAACCTGGTCCATAGAGATAATGAGAATTCCAATTCTATATTTTTCTAAAAGCTAGAATTTTTAGAGATGATTACAATATTCCTTAATGGTAGTCTGCAATTATTTATATTCATTTTTATGTGAATATGATTTGAGAGTATTACAAGCTTAAGGGGAAATTCACCTGCGAAATGCCAGCCCGATGATCAGTTTCTGACATTGATAGGCCCTTGGTATGCTCTGAGAAATGTTCACCAGGATAGTGACTTTGATCCCATGTTGTAATCTTTCTTTTACTATTCACTTACATTTTCCTTTTGCCATCATCAGCATTTGATCAGTTACATTTCCAATAAACATATAATTTATAACTTTTAAAAATTCCATACTACTGATGGGATTTATTCATGAGAATATAAAATCCTTAAGGATAGGGCCTCTGTCACTGTTGTCACTTGTCAACTTCAATGTTGTATAACTGAGGGTCTAGGGAACATGTAGCACATGTAAAAATAGTAAAGGACTAATTTCTTGCAGCTGTTTAGTATTTATCAGGTTTTTTTTTTAAAGATTTTATTTATTTATTTGACAGAGAGAGATCACAAGTAGGCAGAGAGGCAGGCAGAAAGAGAGGAAGAAGCTGGTTCCCCACTGAGCAGAGAGCCCAATGCAGGGCTCGATCCCAGGACCCTGAGATCATGACCTGAACCGAAGGCAGCGGTCTAACCCGCTGAGCCACCCAGGTGCCCCTATCAGGTTTTTGTATTAAGATGTTTCTGGTATTCCCAGGAAAGCAATAACTTATTTCACAAGTTCAAATTCAGTCATTCTGGTCAGGCATGTTGCTCTGTACTTCCTAGAGCTACTCTGCACTTTCTTTGTCACCTTTTGTTACTTCAAGATTGACATAACTTAACTTAATACAGCTCTACCTCTTTTTCCCATTCATGGGCATAGACACTTCCTTCAAAGCTATTTCCTAGATGCAGACAACCTCAAGTAGCTATAAGCCTTCAAAATTGCCTTTTTAGTCCTTGGATTTTAAATAAAATTTGTTGAGTTGTTTCTATATGTTTACTCACAATAGGGCATATAAGTTTTATGACAAAAACTCATTTTTTAAAAGATTTTATTTATTTACTTGAGAGAGAGGTGGGAGAGAGAAGGAGAGGGAGGAAGAAACTGACTCCCCACTGAGCAGAGACCCTGACACAGGGTTCAATCCCAGGACCCCAAGATCATGACCTGAACTGAAGGAAGACACCTAACTGACTGAGCCACCCCCATGCCCCCATGCCCCAATAAGAATTCAATTCTTTTAAAACTGTTGATTCATTAAATATACTGCTCTTGCATTCATGGAACTAACGTGTACCACAAAAATACCAAGCTATAGTGAAGCCAAAAGTAATTAAATTTCATGTCTATATAATATGTGACCATTTAGCATGATGATAACTCTTGAGCTAGAGGATTCATTTCCCTATGATTCTTCCTCTTGGCCCTTAGAGTACTTCAAAATGACCTTAAGGAAAAGAAACAGAATTTGAGTAACTGGTGTAGCACTGCTCGCCTATGCCAAAAGTATATAATTTGAAGCTAGAAGCATGGTAAGCATGCACAAAACTTAGTACAGTTTAAAGTACAGGCTGAGACTAGGGTGGGGCGGGGGGGGAATAACACACAGAAAAAGGAGTGCATATTTGTTTTGCATTTCTTATGTCTAAAAGGCTGTCCATGAAGAGACATGGTTTTTTTTTTTTTTTAAGATTTTATTTATTTATTTGACAGACAGAGATCACAAGTAGGCAGAGAGGCAGGCAGAGAGAGAGGAGGAAGCAGGCCCCTGCTGAGCAGAGAGCCCAATGCGGGGCTCGATCCCAGGACCCTGGACCATGACCTGAGCTGAAGGCAGAGGCTTTAACCCACTGAGCCACCCAGGCGCCCCAACATGGTTTTTGATATAATAGAATCATCGCCACAAACAGGAAAAGGTAAGCCTGCAAAGCTCAAATTCAAGCTGCAGCAGCTTGCACCCTGAGGTCTTCAGTATAAGACCTTTATTGAAGCCCTTCAGGAATGTATGTCTGTCTCTAACGTGGACTCTACTAGCATGGCCAGGATCTTCCTTGCTGGGGTCACGCTGCAACATCCTCTATCCACTGTCCCACTTTTCCTAAGCCTACCTAAATTTTATTGAATCTGACATATTTTTTGTGACCCATGGACTTGCCTCAGGTCCATATTAAAACAGACACTAGTCCCTAAATAATAGCTTTGTAAGTAGTAAGATCAGTTTCCATATAATTTGTTTCAAAGCCACATGCCAGAACCTCGGATATTAAAAAAAATAATAATAATAATCATATCATATAACACAGAAACCTGCAGAATATACAGATCAAAGACCCTTAAAGACTATACTCATTATGGGATGAAGAATTCTTAAATTACCTGCCCTGGCCACACCAGAAAGATGCTTCAACCTTTCCATCTATATATTATTCCTTCAATTATTTATAAATATTTACAACTACTATGACAGATGTTGGGGCATAACCGATTCAATTGCCAGCATGCCCTTCCCTTCCCTAAGTTCCTAACCAGTGGGTAGATAAGCAGGAGCCATGTTGACAAAGCTGCAAGTATCACCTTTGTTTATTTATACACTTTTATATTAAGTTAGATTCTTAATACTGTTTTCCCAGGAAACAGATTTATCAGTCTCAGACTGTGCTACACAATGCTGGGAGATGGGAGAGAAGAAAAACAAGACAAACACAATCTGGATTTAGAAGAAGAAACAAAATACAATTATCTAATTTTGCCCGAAGTAGAGCTCCACAGTCAAGGCTGGCTAGGGTGTAGGTAGTGACTGGAGGGATTCTTTGGCACAGTGATGCTCAAACATTTTTGACTCAGGACTAAAATTTGCATGCTTAAAGCTTACATTTTTACACATTTATTTATGTGGACTACACTTACTGATATTTAGTGGTTTAAAATTGACACTAAGACCATTTAGAATTATGTATTTATTTTAAAATAATAATAAACCCATTGTGTTAACATATTTTTTTTACAAATATATTTTACAAAACAAAAAAAAATAGTGACAAGTGGTATTGTTTTACACTTTTGCAAATTTTTGTCTGGTTTAAAAGAAGATGAGTGAATTTGCACCTGTTTCTGAATGCAATCTGCAGTCTACTATTTATACTGAAGTACAGGCCCGGGCGGGGAGTTGGGGGTGGAATTTGCACACACATGTAGTTGAAAATGAAAGACTGTAATTGCCATTTTAGATAAAAGATATTCTTCTTCAATACTAAACTAAATATCAACATGTGGTATTTCCTTAAAACTTTGATAAAATATAGAGAATATAACCATACCCGTGAACTGCTGCTCCCTTCAATAGCCTCCAGCTGTTGGGTCTTTAAATCTGCCATAGCCCACATGTCAAGGTCATGCCCAGTCAGCTTCCAGCTGATGACTGAGAGCCATGGGGCTACTAGTGTGACCACTCCTGCTAAATGTGGGACTCATCTAATGAGCAATCTTGCTCCGCATTCCCATCAGCCTGGATGAGGCTTTCTCAGAGCCACACTTCAGACTAAGTTTTCTTACACAATCCATCCTACTTCCTATGTTCCTTTCACAAGTGTCAAACCTGACTTGGAAAGTTCTCTGTCTAAACCTGCTCCCCCAGGTGCCTCGTTAGCACAGTAGGTAGCGCATCAGTCTCATAAACCTGCTCCCCCTCCCCTCTTGCCTTCACTGGCATTATTCCAAAAAAGAAGTAATTTGCCAAGTACTTTCTTCTTGGCATCTGCTTCTCAGAGGACCCAAACTGAAAGCCTGGCTAACTCCTGGTGTAGACAATAATATCCAAGCTAAATGCAAAAAACAGGAGGGAGTCAAAAGCCTTTCCTAGTCCTTTTTTGACTGTCCGTGTTACTGCAGAGGTTGATTTGTGCATACAACATAACTCTGTTTCCAAATTTAATCTCATAATTTTTATTTAATGTAAGTGTAATTTAAATATTTGTAATCCTAACTCTGTCCTCCTTCTTTTGTCTTCTGAAATGTATTATGGGAACTATGAGTGAAAGTTGGGAGAGTGTAGGTTAGCCAAACAGCAATCACTTTTATAATTAAAGAATTCCACTCATTTCTGGTAATTGATATATGTTTCTGACCACGCATGTACATTACTAATCTATGTTATACTTTTATATTTTGCCAGTTGTCTCCTTTTCATTTGCTGATATTTGTGCAGCCAGATTTTTTTTTTTACTCTTTGTATATTAAATAATATAGGATAATTGAGTCTTCAGTAAAAGCTGAACTCTATAGTACTATGATATCAGAGTTGGTGATCTCTAATATAATGACCATTTTGTATTTCTTCCACATAGTCATAATGTTAGCAAATTTGAATAGAAGATATTTGTTATGTAAAGAACATATTTATTATTTTAACAAAAGAGCATTTTTATTATTATTAGGGCTCTGCACGTACCACTCAAGCTCATTTGTCCGAAGAATAAGACCCTCAGAGTCCAAAAGTGATGCCACTTGAACAAATAATTATCAATCCACTTACATATGGCAGCCACTTTTGTGAGAAATGTGGGAGTGATAAAGTAATCAAAGCAATAAAGCTACTTACAATACAATAGTTAATGTGTAAAGAAAAGAATAGGGTGTAATAAAAGTAATTATTGAATTTAAAAATAGTCTTTAAATTCCAGTTTAAAGATCATCTGAGGACACTGGGGAAAGTGTCATGGAACACTATGAAAAATACAGTTTCAGTGGAATGAACTAATTCACACTGCCAGGTATCAGGAAAAAATGAATAAACAGAAAATATACTGATAAAGTTCAGACACTCTTCTAGTAAAGTGGTGGAAATGAGTGAGTATAATGTGGAGTACCAGCTTGTGAGGAATGGAAGTCGGTAATTGTTTCAAAATTTAGATCCCAGAATTTGCCCAATCCTTCCCTGACTCCATTTTATTGTATAGTTATAGCCCATAAAGATTAAGTAACTTTCCAGGTCATATAGTCTATGTAAGGTGACACTGATAATGGGACTTGTTTCTCCCATTTTATCCTGGGACTAAAAAAAAGGGCTTAAAATAGCACTGTGCTCACAAGTTATTATTTCCATAATGACAGCTTTTTATGGCTTTGGAATAATGTAGACTGTATTCTTGGTGCATCAGATGAGCATCTAGAAACCAACTATAGATATTCCAAAATTAAACAACAGTTCAACTTCCTCTCCTTGGGTAATAAACAAGGTTACCTCTTCTGTCAACATTGTCTTACCTAGTGAACAAATCTTAAAACAAAGCTTTTTAAGTTTCCCTGTTTGATTTATCACTTTTATTTGATCCTCACTATTCCTACAAGAGACTAAACGTGAGAGGGGAATCCATATGCCATGATTTCTGTAAATCCAGATGCTAAAGTATATAAAATTTCAATGTAAAAAGAAGTACCAGAATTAAAGACTGTCCCAAATTGATAAAGAGGCGATTTTCCATGTTCTTCCTAGTGTGGTTCCCTTCACCTTCAGCTTACTCAGTGTAGTTACAATGAAAAGTGGATATAATTTGGAGAGTAAATTTGGTTTCTAAAATCTTTGAAACTTCTAACTTTATGTGGGATTTTGCATGATTTTTACCACATTGAGAAGGTCATGTAGCCAAGAAATTTTCCAACTTTCTGCCTTCAGTAGTTACTGTCGTTATTTATGCTCTCCCTGGAGCCACAGAATCTTATGTGTCTGTTTCACAGAATATATAAAACTTTGGATTGAAAAAAACTAAGTTGCTTTTCTTTCTCAACATCTATGAATCAATAGGAAAAAGGCAGAAAAGCAAGCTGGGAATAGGGGCAAGAATATAAAATAAGTTTTGTGGGGTGCCTGGGTAGCTCAGTGGGTTAAGCTTCTGCCTTCAGCCCAGTTCATGATCTCAGGGTCCTGGGATTAAGCCCTGCATCAGGCTCTCTGCTCAGCGGGGAGCCTGCTTCCCCCTTTCTCTCTGCCTGCCTCTCTGCCTACTTGTGATCTCTCTCTCTGTCAAATAAACAAATAAACTAAATAAAATAAGTTTTGCTAATTTTTAGACAAGTACTCTAGCCCTGGTCAAAATGAGTCCTCTGAGTATTTGAAACAATTTGGTAACCTAGCTAATGGGTCATTTGTTTAAAATACAATTTATTTTACTTCAAGTTGAAGGATGTTTTTTGCATATTTCCTTCATGTTCTTTAAGATTTGAACACTGGGTTATATAATTTTAAGAGACTGGGTTATATAAGTAAATATTGAAATGTGCAATATTAAAAAGAATTGGATAGCTTTGCTAGACAAATTCATTGTGAAATTTTTTGTAACTTAGAATTGTATTTCATCCTTTTGGCCTTTGTGCTTTTAAACTACAGATGCAGTCCACATACAATGAAAGCCATCATCATTTGTCTGATTAAGGAGTGAGCACTGCAAGAATTTAGCTGTTACTGGTAAAGGACACAGTATTCATTGATGAAACTACATTATCTTTGTTTTTAAGATATTATTTATTTCTCAGAGAGAAAGAGAGATAGAGAGAGAGACTGCACAAGCAAGGGAAGCAGCAGGCAGAGGAAGAAGCAGGCTCCCCACTGAGGAAGGAGCCTGGTGCCATACTCCATCCCAGGACCCTGGGATCATGACCTGAGCTGAGGCAGACACTTAACAAATTGAGCCACCCAGGCGTCCCTATAGCACCTTTTTAAAAAGTTTTTATTTAAATCCCAGTTAGTTCACATACAATGAAATATTATTTTCAGGTGTAGAACATAGCAGTTCAACAGTTCTGTACAACACTCCGTGCTCATCACAAGTGCCCTCCTTGATCTCCATCACCTATTTAACCCACCCCCACCCACCACCCCTCTAGTAACCATCAGTTTGTTCTCTATATTTAAGAGTCTGTTTCCTGATTTGTATCTCTCTCTCTCTTTTTTCCCTTTGCTCATTTATTTTGTTTCTTAAATTCCACCTATGAATGAAATCATATGGTATTTGTCTTTTTCTAACTGACTTATTTCACTTAGCATAATACTCTCTAGCTCCACTCATGTTGTTGCAAGTGGCAAGATTTCCTTTATGGCTGAATAGTATTCTATTATATACAAATCAAAATTACAATGAGCTATCACCTCATACCTGTCAGAATGGCTAAAATCAACACAAGAAACAACAGATGTTGGCAAGGATTTGGAGAAGGAGAAACCTTCTTACGCTGTTGGTAGGAATGCAAACTGGTGCAGCCACTCTGGAAAACACTATGTAGTTTCCTCAGAAAGTTAAAAATAGAACTACCCTACAATCCCGCAATTGTACTACTAGGTATTTCCCCAAAGAATACAAAAATACTAGTTCAAAGGTATATATGCACCCTGATGATTATGGTAACATTATCCACAATAGCCAAATTAAGAAACAACCCAAGAGTCCAGTGACTACATATATTAGTTTTTCTTTATTTATCTTTATATATAATAAATATTTGTATCTACATCACTTATAAATAGAGATCAATAGATTTAAATTCAAAAGATACATCATTCCAGTTATTGTTGTGGTTTTTATCATGAAAAAATACTGAATTCTTATTGAGTATTATGTCTAATTCATAGACTAATCATGTCTAATTCATAGACATAATGAAATGGAAAAAAAAAGTATCTTCAGAGATTTGGCAATCCATTAAACCTCTCAAACTTTTAATATCAATATCTGAAAATAGTCATAATGATACAAACTCAAGAGGGCTAATATATTGAGTAAATCGCTATAGTATAATTCTTTTATTTCCTTGTAAACCAACCCAGTCATAATCAGTCATGACAGAGTAGTGTTTGCTTTTGGTAGTCATACTTTTTTTTTAAGATTATTTTTTTTAAATGTATTTATTTGACAGAGAGAGAGAGATCACAAGTAGGCAGAGAGGCAGGCAGAGAGAAAGGGGAAAGCAGGCTCCCCGCTGAGTAGAGAGCCTGATGCAGGGCTCGATCCAAGGACCCTGAGATCATGACCTAAGCCAAAGGCAGAAGCTTAACCCACTGAGCCACCCAGGCACCCCAGCAGTCATACTTTTTTTTTTTAATGATTTTATTTATTTATATGAGAGATAGAGTACAAGTGGTGGGGAGGGGTTGAGGGTGGGGAGGGGCTGACTGCGCAGGAAGCCTGAGGTTGCTTACACTATGATGTCAGAGGGCTCAATCTCAGGACTGTGGGCTCATGACCGGAGCTGAAGCCAGACATTTAACCATTGGCAGTCATACTCCTACAGGAAGATATATGTCCTATAGTAAAAGTTATTAACCTTGCTTTTATATGGCTTTATGGTTTACAAGGCACAATTTAACAAAAGTGGTTTCTCATAATCACTTTTTTAAAAAACAGATTTCTCTGTTAACAACAGTATGGTTTGGTGATGAGGGAACAGAGTTAGCTATTGGTAGAACCAGGACACAAACTGTGTATTCTGAATCTGTGATCAGTATTATTTTCATTATAGCATGATGAAGGAAATAGAAATAAGTTGTGATAACAAATAAAAAGAAGATATAGATTCACCAAATCTAATTTTAATCATGAAAAAATCATGACCACAAAACAGAAAGAAAGTGGTAATTATAAGAAAAGGCATATAAAATCTCATTTTGAGATCCAGAAGAGAACACCTACTTCAACCCATTAAGATTCATAAAATAATCACTACAATTTAAAGTTGACTAGATTAAAAATTTCACTGATTTTACATCAAGATTTATATCTCATTCCCAATACAGAAGAATATATAAATTTGACATTTATAAATGCAATATTAAAAGAGAGGAAAGTAACAATTACTGAATATCTACCATGTTCTATGAACTAGAAAATTTACATGCAAATGTTTATTTCATGTATAGAACCTCTAAAAAGCACTGTTAATAAAATTACCTTATGTGGTCATCCATTATCATTCCCAGTTCTGTATTGGATATCATGAGGATTATTTTAATAAAAGTACTATGTATGCTTGAAATGAATACATATATTTCAGTTCTTGGGTATAATGTTCTCTCAACATATATCCAGTTCTTTTTTTTTTTTCCCTACACATATCCGTTATTTCAGAGTTGTCACTTGTGTTTATATTTTTACTTTATTGTTATAACTTTTATCAATCACTCAGAGAATTACTGTGGATTCATTTACTTCTCCTTGAAGTTTACTCAATCTTCGCTTAATAAGATCTAAATTTATCAGAATTTTGTATCCTCATGAAATGAATGTTATAACTTTGTAATATATCACTCTAATAATGCTTTCTGCCTTAAAGTCTAACATGTCCTAGATTTTTCTATTAATATTTGACTTATTTTGGCATTTTTTTGCTTTCACATCTATTTTTTCCTTATTTTTTTTAAATGTGTGTCCTGTATATACAACATGTTTTGCTACTTAATAAAGTGTAAAAAAGTTGGCTCTAACTGATGAATTTAGTTCAGTTACATTTAATGCAATTACTACTACAGTTACATTTACATTTCCCTGTAATTTTTTTCTTTGAATTTTCCATTTGTTTCACTTATTCTGTTTCTTTTTTTCTTTTTTCTTTTTTTTTGGTAAGATTTTGTTTATTTATTTGATAGAGATCACAAGTATGCAGAGAGGCAGGCAGAGAGAGAGGAGGAAGAAGGCTCCCCACTGAGCAGAGAGCCTGATGTGTGGCTCGATCCTAGGACCCTGGGATCATGACCTGAGCTGAAGGCAGAGGCTTTAACCCACTGAGCCACCCAGGTGCCCCTCTTTTTTGCTTTTTAAAATATTTTATTTATTTATTTGTGAGAGAGTAAGAGAGTACAAGGGGGAACAAAGGGCAAAGGAAAGGGGACAGAGACAAGCAGACTTCCTGCTGAGTGGGGAGCCCATGTATGGCTCAATCCCAGGACCCTGAGGCCATGACCTGAGCGAGTCAGATGCTTAGCTGACTGAGCTACCCAGACACCCCACTATGTTTCTTTTTCTTTACTCTCTTATTTGATGAACTTAAAAATTTTTGAGGTTTTGTTTAATTAATATATACACACAGAGAACTTCACATAATAATTCTAGAGCTTGGTGTATTAATACAAAACAAACCTGGTAATAAAAATCCAGGTCAAAATTAGGGCATTACTAGCAGCTCAAAAAATCCAGTAGTGTCCTTTTATAATCTCTAACTTCTCTTTCCTCCTTCTTCTACAAAGATAACCACTATCCTGACTTCTAAGATTTTTATAAATTACTTTGCCTATGTCTGAAATGTATATAAATGGAATCATAGAGCAGATATACTTTTTGTCTGGTGATGTTTGATAAATAAGTTTTTATAACATATTTGTATACTTATTTATAATTGTAATTATCTTAGTAGTTTTTATAATGTATTTGTATGTTTATGTATAATTGTATTTGGCTTAGGGTCAGTGTTTTATGGACTCTACTTATAACTCACTTATATTTTTAACCATCCTAATGGTTATGGATTTTTTAATTTGCATTTTTGGTTAATATAAACATCAAATATTTTCACAACATTCTTGTACCTGGTTTCTGTTGCATAAACATATGCATTTTCTAGGGTAGTGGCTCTTAACCAATGATGAATTCCACCTCCTCAGAGAACATTTGACAATGTCTGGTGACATTTATTTATGTGATGATTGAAGAGGGTGGTTACTACTAGCATGCAATTGGTAGAAGATAGGGATTTGGAAAAACATCCTCTAGTCACAAGATAGCCTCCTGAAACAAGGATTATTCTACTCAAACTGTCAATCATAACATGGTTGAGAAATCCTTTTTAGGGGGTATACTTATGAAGTATTGTGATCTAACAGAGTAAGTCCTCATACTTTATGCTTTTAGTTTACCCCAGTACTATAATACTTTACATTTTTAGAAAAAAAAAATTGCATCAATATTGATTTCCATTCAAAAGTTGCTGGAAATTTTATTAGGATTACATTGCACCCATAAATCAGTCTGTAAAAACAGACATCTAAAATTGAGTTGTCTGATCCATGACTCCATTAGATATTTTCCAATTATTTTTAAAGATTCTCTCCATATTGTTTAAGATTTTCCCATTTAGAGGTTTTGTATATTTGTGGTTAATTTTATGTTTTAATTTTGTTTTTTAAACTGGCCTTGCATCCAATGTCTTGTAATGCATGTATTAATTCTAATAACTTACTTATAATTTCTTTTGTACTTTCTTTGAATGTTCTTATATGTGAAATTTTTATTTCACATATAATTTTATCACAGTTTTATAACTTTTTCTCAATCTTTTTTTTTTTTTTTGCCTTATTTTAGGCTATATGGTCCAGTAAAATATCAAAGTAGTTTTAAGGGTTATGATTCTCTTATTCTTAGGTATGATTATTTTCTTACTGTATATTCAGAATTTCATTTTTTCTTAATTATTCAGTTTGAATATTTTCTTCTGACCTACAGATCAATTAACTAATTCTCTCCTCAGTAGTATGTAATCTGAAGTTACACAATCATTTGTGGTCTTATTTCAAGTATTTATATATTATTTTGCACTGTAGAATTTTCATTGTTTCTTTCTGTTTATTGATTCTAGTTCTGTGTCAAAGTTTTCATTTTTGCCTTTTAATATATTTGAAGTCACTATGCCTAGTTTGTTTAAAGTTCATGACTCATCACCATTTTCTGGACCCCTTTGGGACTCTTTCTCTTACCCATGGTTTTTCTTTGTGGTCATGGCATTTGTCTCCTCTTACATTTGGCTGTTTTCTACTGGGTGACGGTCATTGTGAATATAAAATCGTAGAGATAATTTGAGGTTCTGTATGATGTTATCTTCTTTAGAAGTTTAATTAAATTTTCTTTTGCCAGCCTGTTAGCCTAAGGGTGATAATCACGTTAATCAAGTAAAGGATTAAGTATTTGAATTGGAGGGTTAGTCCCTGTGAGTACTGATCTGTTTCTGGTTCTCCCTTACTTCCACGGTCTAGGCCTTCTGAGACCAATTTAAATTTTGAATTGTTACCAGGGACTTTTCTCCATAACTGGATTAGTACTTCTGTTTTTGTTCTCCCAACCCTGTAAGAAAAAATGTTCTGTGAGTTTCCATATATTGAAAACATTTATTAAGTGGTAGCTCTTATTAGAGTTGTGTTAATATTAGTATCAGGCACTTCACAAGTACTTGTGGCTTACTCCTACTTAATTAGATAAATACTATAACTTTGGCCATAAGATTATCTCCAAGCCCTACTGAAGTTAAGACTGTGTTTGCTGATACATTATGTTCTCTGGAAAAGAGGATCTCAGTAATTGATAGGACTAAATCTGCATTTGACAGGCATCACAGATTTCAACTTTGAAAGGCTTGGGGGAGAAGGATCTGACAAATGGGATAGGGTGGAAGTGGGCTCTTTAACATTTTAAATGTACATAGTTATGTAAATCCACATAGTTATGTGTTAAAAAGCAACATTTTTTTCTATAGAGTTCTCTGTGTTCAGAATAGAAACCAGAGCAAATTAAAATTATGTAATGAAGCAAAGATGTTTTTCTCAGCCAGGAAATCATTTGCCTTGTTTTCTTCCCCCATGATGATTCACATCAGAAGAAAAGATGTAAAACTGCTAATATGAAATTAGCCAATTAGAAACAGAATGTTGGAATCCATCAGTTTATGTGTGTTTCTTCCAGTTGCCTTCCTATTTGTTTTAAGAAATATTTTGGCATAGAAAAAGCTGTCATTTCCCTCCACTTGATTCAATATCATATTACCTCTTAAAAAATGGATAAAGCTAACTGTCCCACCTGACCTACACCCTAACAAAAAGCTTGTTGGTAAAAGTTTATCTTTATTCAAGTGATGATATATTTCCTTTACATATTTCCTGCCTGCCATTTTAAGCAAATTTATTTTTCCTTATGAATTGTATAATGATGGGTAGTCCAGTTACTCCTAGTTATCTCTCCATAATCATTTACTTAAATGGAATAAATTTTATATCTTCTAGTTCCAAATTTAAATGTTTACAGACCTTCAAGTTCTATATGCTTATATTCATAGCATATTGGTAATATATGCTCATTTGGTATCATACACTCATGTTGGTGTAGAATTGCTTCATTTTCTGTATACAAAGATGTTACTTTGCCCATAAGTATTTATGAACTTGTATTCCTACCAGTAGTTACTCTCATATCTTAGGGTTGGGTCAGTTCTTCTTATAAAATATTTAATCTAATTCAAATTTCTTGTAGTATATTGAATCTAATTCCAGTTCTTCAGAATAATGAATAGTGTGGTACTTTGACAAAGGAGATATATACAGATTTTTTTTTTTTTAAGATTTTATTTATTTATTTATTTGCCAAAGAGAATAAGAGAGAGAGAGCACACAAGCAGGGGGAACACCAGACAGAGGGAGAAGCAAGCTCCCTGTTGAGCAAGGAGTGGATATGGGACTCTATCCCAGGACCTTGGGATCATGACCTAAGCGAAGGCAGATGCTCAAAGAGAAGGCAGATGCTCAACCCACTCAGCCATTCAGGCATCCCACCTACAGCATCTTGACACAAATATCCCATGGCTGTCATAGTTGACCATTTGGGCTGAGTGTTATAGTCATCTCTTTCTATAATATTTTCAATAATTTCAATATTAAAATATTTTCAATATTTTCAATAATTTACCATAGTCTACTTTAACTAACACACTTCTTGGGAGTATTCTCAAATCTATGTGACTATTGTCTCACATACACTCTAAATTCAGTTTCAACTTGCTACCGGCTTTCTACATTGTCCATTTCATTGAGTAATGGCTTCTTCAAGATCACATAACTGAAATCAAAGTCATCAAATTCACCTCCCTGCTACTAAACAATCCAACTTTTAACTCTTCTGTTTCTAGCAGTTCTACTAATTTAATTGAATAATTAAAATCAATAAACCTTATTGAGTATAGATATGTGTGAGGCACAAACTGCTCTCTAAAAGAATGTATTATCATCCTGGGTGGCTCAATTGGTTAATCATTTGCCCTTAGCTCAGGTCGTGATCCCAGGATTCTGGGATTGAGCTCTACATTGGGCTCCTTGCCGCATCAGCCTGCTTCTCCCTCTGCCTGCTGCTCCCCCTGCTTGTGTTCACTCACTCTCTGACAAAAAAATAAAATCTTAAAAAAAAAAATGAAAGAATGTATTATCTATGTCTCACAATGCAGTATAAAATTTTTAAGTTATAGGGTCAGCTTTTGCTCTAATTGATAGGCCTGGAAAATTAAAAAAAAAAAAAGCAATTCTTATTCTCCAGAGGATCTCTGTAATGTAGATTCTCAGATTTATCTTGTCACTGGACACATGGTCCTTGAAAAATGCATTATTTTCAAAGACTGTTTACGGCACACATGAAAATGTCCAGGGTCCTTAGGAAACAATCATAATTAACCAGGCACACAGGCAATTTTCATATGTGAATAAGATCACCAGCTATTAGACAAAGATTGACCATGCTCTTTAGTCAACAGTGATCATAATGGCATAGAAAAGCTACAACATGCTCTTCGATACATAATGAAATTTCTTTTTCTTGTTCAGGTAGAATGTGGTATTTGGTTGAACTAGAGATTCATCTACTGACTGATTAAGATTTACTAGAATTTTCAGGGTCATATATTTGATAAATTTTCCTCTTCACATGGCCTGACTTTCTGTATTCATGTGGAAATTACTTGAGAGTTTGTGTTCCCACAATGAACTCTGTTTCACCTAACAGTGAAATCTTACTATATGCAAGTCTTCTGCTTCCAACTAGTTTCTTTCAGTTATCATATCCAATAGTAAATGTGAAACATATTGAAAATAAAAAAAATATTTAAGGATGGTTTTGAAGTCCTTAATCACTTTACCTCAAACAGATTATGGAAAGAGTCTATAAACTGAATCTCAAATCTAGATCTCTTTTGAGATATAAATCCAGTCATAAAAATATAAAATAAGAACCACTTTTCCTCTTCTAGAGCTTAATACAGTGTGTTGTCCTATCAAAAGAACACACTTGGGAAAAGAAATAGCTCAATTTACATACAAAAAGGAATTTTCCAGCTTATTTCTCTAAGTTACAAATACTTTGATATCTTTTGTTGTTGTTGTTGTTGTTTTGTTTTGTTTTAACTATTGGTCACAATCAGTGAAAAGTGCCAATAATAATAGAGGCATTTGCACTGCTGCAAATTTTTAAGTGGAAACTCTTGCCAACAAACACCAGCTGTACTGTGATCTTTTGCTGCTGTCTCATTTCAGTATTGAACAGCTTCTTTCATTCTTTTCTTTCATAGCTTGGGAATATGTGGTGAGAATTTCAGATCTCCACACATACTTTAGAGTGTTTTAAAAATCATACAGTTGCCATGATAAAAAAACAAACAAAACAACAACAACAACAACAACAACAACAAAAACTAGATAAGCAACAACAGAAAAGAAAAACAAGTGCTTGTGGCATTGGTTTAATTACTTCCACATTCAAAGCCCAAGCAGGGATCCTATTTGCATCTAATCTGTTAGAACAATGATCACTTCTGCCAGACATTATTAAATGGTTGTGCAAGCCAACGAACTCCATAAGATGTCGCTGCAGAACTAGGGCCTCAGAGTACTGATAAATAGACCAAATAAATGTGAAAAGAAAAGAATTTTGATGAGTTAAACAAATCAAGCTTTCTGAGAATTTTAATAAGCTATTGACTTTAAAACCCTTATTATAAAAACAACATAACTAATTTCCTTCTACTGATGCCTTATTTGGTTTTTCAGTTAATATTTGGACATTTATTTTATGATGGACAGGGCAAAACTTGTGTTTGCTTATTATGAAAACAAGAGTATTTGTTAACTCATTATTTGGAATTATTTTATATTAAACAAACCATATATTTTATAGTGAGGCTTTTATTGTTATCACTTCAGTCGTTCAGGTATTATTTTATTTTAAAACTTCCAAAGGAAAGAGATGGCTAATAAACCATTAACACTTTTGAAATCCAATGTGTCTGACCTACTGGACTGCACTCAAGCAATACAATACTGCATAATGACAAAAAGAAATGTAAATACCATAGCAAAAGCAGAGTACATAAAATTTTCATTTCCAGATTCAAAAGTTTTAAATTCTGCCATCCTCTAAGACACAGCCTAGATCTTTTGTGAATCTCTGCAGCCTATGAGTTCCCATTATACTTTAAGATCTTTTGATTTGTATCACTTCACATTTTCTAGCTTGTACCTTAGTTGTCTATGTGCTTGGCTTTGGTTACTCAAGCTTCTTGAGACAGGACATCCTACCTTCTTCCTTCTTATATAATAAAAAACATTGCTAACCTAGCAAAATACGAATGAATCTAATCCATGAAGAAAGCACTACAGTGTAGATTTTTAAAATCTGTATTAATCCTTGCAAAATTGAAAGTCAATTTTAGAATTCTTCCCACTTTATCAGTTAGAATTTGTTTTCAAAGTTACACCAAGTTGTGACTCAAATTTGATATTAACTATGGACATCATTCTTTCCATGAAGCACTCTCATTGCATACAGAATAAATTTTTGTCACAGAATAAATCTTTGTCTTCTTCTGAATTCATAGACATAACAAGCAGCCCTCTTCAAAACAGGTATGAGTTTTTGGTCATTTTTCTACTGAACTACAGCATATCTCTTTTCACTCTCTCATTTGGGGGCTGCAACAATTTCTCTGCTTTGAGAAATTTCATAAATAAGTTTTTTTTTTTTTAAGATTTTATTTATTTGACAGAGAGAGATCACAAGTGGGCAGAGAGGCAGGCAGAGGCAGAGAGAGAGGAGGAAGCAGGCTCCCCGCAGAGCAGAGAGCCTGATGCGGGACTTGATCCCAGGACCCTGAGATCATGACCTGAGCTGAAGGCAGAGGCTTAAGCACTGAGCCACCCTGGTGCCCCCATAAATAAGTTTTTATAACTTCTCTTCTATTCACTTATTTAAAGTTGTTTCATATCGCCTCTACTCATCAGGATTCCTGATTGCAAACCACAGAAATGTTCTTTCTCTTAAGCAAAAAAGGAATTTATCAGAAGAACATCAGGAAGATTACAGTAAGATGAAGCTGGCTGAGGTGAGAACAGCCACAGAAGAACCAGGTAGAACAATAGTTTCCTCAGGACCCTGGAGCTTCTACACGTCCTTTCACTGCCTCCTCTGGCTCTGCCATTCCTCAGTCTTCTAGGCACAAAGCCTACGCACAGCATTTTCCACAAATAATCTCTCAAGAATCTTTGCTTTTTGATGTAATGCTTTGAGTGGAAGCCTATGCTTGGCTATCCTTAGGTAACTTGAGTAGTTGAATGGAAAAGTCAACTCAATTTTCTGTAAATGATCAGGAGACGAATCCAAGCTTCTGTCTTTATGATACATATCTCCCAAAGTCCCCTGCTGATGAAATACAAGGAAAACTCAAAATAAGGAATTACTTGATATAAGATGGCAAACAAATTAAATAGATTTTTGACAACTATATGGCATTTAGGCTAAATTTCCTACAAAGATACCTAGGTGGCAAGAGGTACTAGATATTCTGACTCAACACTAAGTCAGACATAAGGACTTACGTTACACAACTTAGTTTACCATAGCAAATGCCCATTATGGCGTAGAACTAAAAGTCAGTACTGTTATTAATAAAGATTAGAAGGAAACTGTGCCTCATCTCTTCAAATTTGGGAACCATTTCAAGTTGTCACACCCTGAATCTCTGGCCCAAGCTACTACTAGTGTGACTGTGCTCAAACTCTAGCTTCCAGGAGGCAGTGTGAAAAAGGCATACTCTTTTTAGAAAATGTCTAGATGGGTTTCAAACCATTACACAGTTTTTTTGTTTTGTTTTGTTTTGTTTTTAATGATGCGATTCCTGTATCTCTTTTTTCCCCCCAGTGTTCCAAGATCCACTTTTTATGCACCACACCCAGTGCTCCATGCAAAATATGCCCTCCTTAATACCCACCCAGAGGCTCACCCAACCTCCCCCTCTCCCTTCCAAAATCCTCAGTTTGTTTCTCAGAGTCCTTGGTCTCTCATGGTTTGTCCCCATGATATCCCCCATCTCACTTCTCCTCTCCTTCTCCCAATATCCTCCGTGTTACTCCTTATGCTCCACAAGTAAGTGAAACTATATGATAATTGACTCTCTCTAATTGACTTATACCACTATACATTTATTAAGGAATAAGGCACAGAGCCATAAGACTAAAATAGACTAGAAATATAAATTTAAAAGTTAATTTTGTCTCTTAAAACTCTTCTTGTATTTGATAGTTTGATCATTTAAGTTAAAGCTATTATGGGGGCATTTGGGTGGCTCAGTGGGTTAAAGCCTCTGCCTTTAGCTCAGGTCATGATCCCCAGGTCCTGGGATCGAGCCCCGCGTCGCGCTTTCTGCTCAGTGGCAAGCCTGCTCCCCCCACCCCCGCCTGCCTCTCTCCCTACTTGTGATCTCTGTCTGTCAAATAAACAAAATTTTTTTTTAAAAAGCTATTATGGACTTTATTTTATATAGTATTTAAACTTTATTTGTAGATAATTGTTTACAAATGTTTTGGAGAGCAGACTTCTGTTAGGAAAATGTACCACATTCCTATATAAATTATACAAATTAATTGTAGTTTAAATTTAGTGAATTCTGAAGATTGAGAGCTTCCAAAAGCACACTATGGGGACTAGGAAGAGTTTTCTTATCACTATACATTTTCTTTTCACTATACATTTCTTACCACTACACATATCACTATACATTATCACTATTACATTTTGCCAACGGGATTAATAATACTTGGCCTTCTTCCTATAGTTTTAACCAAGTTTGCATGTCCCTCCATGGATTGGACAAAGGTTAGCTCAAAAAAATACATTTTAAGTGCTTTATTCTGTCTTCAATTTTTTCACTGGAAAAACATATGGAGAAAAACACTTTGAAATTGCTTCATTTCTAAGATGTTGCTTTATATATTACTATGGAGGGAGAGAAAAATAATCATCTCCCCAGTAAGTAGCAGTAACACACAAATTCATTAGGTATTATATTTGTGTCTTTATTAAAAAAGGTCTTAAAATTAATAGTTGATCTTTGACTATATAGCTCTTCCTCCTCTAAAATAAGGAGGAGGGTATATCACTTTCTTTAAGAAAAAAAAGAAAGAAAAAAATGGGATACCTGGATACTTGGTCAAGCCTCTGCCTTTGGCTCAGGTCATGATCTCAGGGTCCTGCAATCAAGCCCCATGTTGGGTTCCCTGCTCAGTGGGGAGTCTGCTTCTCCCTCTCCCACTGCCCCTATCAATTGCCCCTCCCCCTGCTTATGTGTGCTTTCTCTCTCTCAAATAAATACATAAAATCTTTGAAAAAATTGTATATATATTTTTTTAATGGAGGTAATAATAATATTACATTGTGCTCTTTAAATTTTTTTAAGTAATAAAAATTTATTGAGAATTCCTGGGATGATGGTTATCACCTCCCGACCTGGAGGGAAGAACCAACACTGTAGGCAATCACTCCGAAATCACACCGTCCCAACACTTCCGGCCAACACAGGAAGGAGCAGTATCACTGCTCCAAAAACTGGTCAGGCTTTGTTCATCCAAGAAGGGTTGGAATGACAGATGCAGGAGGGACCATCACGTGATACTGGGAGTGGGATGGGGGGGGGTGTGCTGGACCCCAAGCTGGCTCCTCGAAAACCAGGGGAGGAACAGATATACTTCTTCTCCGGGAGTGGAGTTTCTGGAGACTTGGGGCAAGTGGATGGCTTAGCCAGTTAAGCAGCCAACTCTGGGTTTTGCCTCAGGTCATAATCTCAGGGTCATGGGATTCAGCCCAGGGTTGGATTCCACCCTCTGTAGGGAGTCTGCTTGGGATTCTTTCCCTCTAGGTCTTCCTCTGCTCCTCTCCCCACTCGTGCATTTTCTGTCTCTAAAATAAATAAATAAATATTTTTAAAAAGAAAAAAAAAGTAAATAAGTATGATTCCTTTTTATAAGCCCAGCTTTGAGTCACATTAAAATGTTTTTTCAAGATAGAAAAAAAAAAGTTTCCTTAATGTTTCCTCATTCAGGAATATACATCCCTATTTCTACTACATATATCATCCTTTCTGCAAAGTAAAAATCCAACAAGCTTGCCTTTTTGGTATTATCCTTCATTTCAAATGAAATAAAAAATGCCATAGACAGTTGATATAAAATATTAAGAAAAAATGGTTTTCTAATTGCAGGGGAGAAAAGAAAAACTAGCAAACTCATAGATGGGTTGAAATTATTAGTGCATGAAGCACAAAGGTGAAGCTGATCGGTTGACAGACCTCCAATTTCACACTGCTGCAGTACATTCTTTGGTAAATTTAATGGAAGAAAGAACCAACCAACCAGAAGCAATCTAACATAGTCAAACAAAAGTCTGTTTAATAGATGCTGATTCTTTAGAAAATGCTAATAACAATACCACATGATAACTTTTTGCAGAGTCAGGAGTTAACATGATTATGTTCCTGTTGGTCACCACCTGTTGTCCTTGCCATTGTCATTGTCTCCTGAAGAAATAGAATGCCTAAGGGTTAGCACAGGCTGACAGACATTACATGCCAAATACAGTGCTTCACACCATATGCTAAAACACAGATTAGGACACCACAGCTCTGCAGAAAGAAGTTTTCTAATTTTGAGGACTTTAGAAAAGACAGGTATTTTCTGATCCATTATCTGGAATTGTTTTTATGACACTGATGATAAAATACCCATGAAAGGGTGTGAGTGCCAATGAAATCCTAATTAGAAGAAAAATCCAAGAACCCAGCCCTGAAGAGCTCACTAAGTTTAATGAAAGAGTCTGGATTCAGCTAGCGGCATTTGTTCTACTCTCATTTTTAATTAGCATCAAGGAGTTTAATTAGAAGTATAGCATATGAGAATCACAGGGAATGCAACAGCTAGAAGGGACCAAAGACTTCTCTGGTGCAGCTGCTTTATTTTTTCCAGTGAGTCAGGGAATATGTCGGGGAAGGAGAAGATTTAGGGACTAGCAAATGCAAAGCCCAGATGGAAACATGCATGTGTGCAAGCCTGCTCAAAAAAAGCACACACACATAGAGTACGTTCATCACACACATATTCCCTCCCCACCCCAGGATTCTCATCTTACAGATTGTGGTGAGATCAGTATTAAACAAGGAAATCATGCAAATGATAAAGATCTTTATTAATGTGCTATGCTTTTTATGTTTTCTTAGAACCCCTCCATAAAATATGATGCTACAAAACCAAAGGATCCTCATTTATTTATTCAATAAATATTTTAAACAACACTTATGCACCAGATATTTTTACTGGGTAGGAAATAAAATGTTTAGGAGGAAAGAGAATGGGAATCTTCTATACTGTAGAAAGAACAGTTAGAGCATGTCTAGCTATCTCATGACATGTTTTACCTTAACTCACATACTAGTTAAATTCAGTTCTACATCATGATATCAAGTTCCCCCCAGCAACTGCTGATGTGATAGTATTAGTGAGTCAATATGCTCTTAAACAAAGAGCACTAACTCAGGAACCAGGAGTTCTGTATTCTAGTCCTAACTCCACTAGAATATTAGCTAAAGAAAAAATTTAAAAAAAAAGTTAAATCTCCTAATATCAGTTTACTAATCTAGATGATGAAATTGAATTACACAATTTTAAGGACTTTTATACCTCCATTATTTGTTGTTTTTATGAATTCGTTTATAGCAAAATGAAATAGGACAGTCAAAGTGACATGGAAATATGGGGGCTTTAAAGAAAAATTTCTTGTATGACTTATAGGATTTTCAGATTCAAATCCATTGCCAATTAGTTCCTCTGCCCACATTTCTTGTCTTTTGAGACCATATACTGAATCATGTGCATAGGAATATTTTTGGTTCAATTTCAGATCTTGAATTTTATCTATTAAATTAAATGATGTCTCAGATGAGAAGATATCTAATAGAATTTCTTTCATATGACTTTTTCAAATGGTAAGCTAAATGAATTTGCCAGGTGGTCTTAAATGAGGTAGAAAGAAGCCAAACAAGAAAGCAATTCCTCATGTATTTCTAGTACTTCTAATTTATAAAGTAAAACCAAAGATGAAACTGTCTTCTGTACTACAAGGTTAAGAGTCAATTCAACAGAATATATTGACAAGCTGCCATGTGTTTAGCACTCTACTCAACATTGTGGTAGACACATTATTAAGATCTGTGTGTTAGAGACAATGATTTTTGCTCTCTACATGCATTTACTATATTTCAGACACTGCTCTAAGTTAATTATGTGTATTAACTTATTTAATTCATGCAGTCTTATGACTCTATGATGCTTTTCATAGATATATGTGAAGCAGCATGGAATCATGAATGAAATAGCCTTTCAGATGTCAGATGATTTGGGAAATTCTACTTAATTCATTTGGTTCTGGTGCAAGCAATTCTCTGGAAATGGAGTAGATAGATTTTTGCATTATTTAGAGAAAAATATTCTATTAATAAGTCCATCAGTATGTTCTTTGTACAAATAAAGCCACAACCTGCACATGCTGAATGGGTTATTTCAAATGTTCTATCTCCAATAGTTTTTGAAGCTATTATGTTAACCTAATGCTAGGTTTTTGGTTTACAAGCAAATAATCATATCAAGAGAAGAAGAAATATTTATATCAATGATGAAACTAAATAAAAGGAGCACCTGCATGGCTCAGTTGGCTAAGCAACTGCCTTCAGCTCAGGTCATAATCCCAGAGTCTGGGGTTCGAGTTCCACATCAGGCTCCCTGCTTAGTGGGGAGTCTGATTCTCCCTCTTACCCTCTCCCCTCTCACGCTCTCTCTCTCTCTCTCTCTCACTCTTTCTCAGATAAATAAATAAAATTTTAAAAAGAGAAAAATAAAAGTTGGAGCCATTCTTGTTTTTCTAGAAAGGATTATAAAAAGAGTTTGTTGGATTTATGACAATAATGAAAGAGAATATAGGTGGAAAATCTCATTTATTACTATTAGAACATTTTTTATTGTTGTTGCTTAGGGATCCCTGGGTGGTGCAGTAGGTTAAGCACCTACCTTCAGCTCAGGTCATAATTCCAGGGTCCAAGGTTTAAACCTGGCATTAGACTCCCTGCTCAGAGGGAAACCTATTTCTCCCTCTGCCCCTCCCCACTTTAGTACTCTCTCTGTCTCAAATAAATAAATAAATAAATAAAATCTTAAAAAAAATCCTGCATTCTTAAAAAACCAGAACATTTTTTGTTTAGAATAAGAAAGCTGTTTAAAAACATAAAAACAATTCAGGAAAAATAGTACTGACTCAATGACTATAATAGAGACATTGAGAAAAACATTATGCTCAGGAATAATGCTTAAGTGATCTATTTTTTTTTTAAAGAAGTACAACCTTAAGAGTTCCATAACTTAAGCTGCCTGCATTTAATTTAAAAGTCTTATGGAAAAATCAATTAGCATTCATTACAAGCTGAGTTAACATTACAAAATTTGTGGGTGGGCTATTTGAAGAATCTACCACATGAAGAGCACAAAGAAAGAAATAGGGGATTTTGTCCATTAAAAACCAATGTAACATGAGGACATATACATGACAATAATAGGGGAAAAACGTATAAAGAAGAATAAGGATACAAAGGTAAAAAAATTAAAATACATTATGGATTTGACAAAAGAAATCTATCAAATTCTCAATTATTATGTAACAAAAAATTTCAAAATGGTCTTTAATATGAAAACCCATCCTCATTTCTAAAATTATTATCAACACAGTACGGGTGTAAATAAATTATGTTAAACAATAAAGAAACAGAGCCTTTGTCATCAGAACCTTTGGTTGTCAATTTTTTTCCTGAGGCTACAAAGAAATAACTATGATGATTGTCGTGTTTCCCATTAAAAAAAGAAAATTGGTTAAAATAATTATTGAGAACATATATGTATCTGTCAGTTTAAGCTGTCATTAAAAAATACCATAGATTGGGTAGCTTAAACATCAGAAATTTATTTCTCACAGTTCTGCAGGCTGGAAAACCCAAGCTCAAAGTGCTGATAAATTTGGTTTCTGATGAGAGAGCTTTTGCCAGTTTATGGGCAGTGGCATTCTTGCTGTGTCCCACATGGCAAAGAGTGAGCACTGGTGTCTCTTCTTACAAGGGCACCAGCCCTATTGGATGGATGAAAGCCTATGTCCTCTTTTAATCTTTATCACCTCCTCCAAATATTTTCTATCTCCAAATACAGTCAAATTTGGGGATTAGGTCTTTAACATATGAGTTTTGGAGGAACACAATTCAGTCCACAGCAACACAGAAATTTGGTATTGCATCAGATGACTTGATATCATGTGCCTCATCCTTTATTTTTCCATTTTTTGCCATTAAATGTTTTGATAAATGAGAAAAATTAGAAGCATTTAATATTACTTGAAAAATGAGCTATCAAAAGAAAGAATATACAGGAGAAAACCAAATTTGCCAGTTCAATGTTTTTCAACCTGATTTTAAAATCTGACAATATTTATTTTTAAATAACAAAAATAAAACAGCATAAAAATATTATTTTCTATTTTATCCTAAAGGAAATGTTGAAGTTGATCACCATGCTTCATGGTAAGATAAAAAGCAAACAACAATATGACCCAGATAATAAAACATCTTGGTGGCAGCAGCACCTATAGAAATGTTGCTTCATAATCATAATATAAAATAAGAGGAATATGCCCCATAAATGGGACATCTAACCTTGTTTAATGTAGATGAAATTTGACCCAAATTAATCAAATGATATTAAATAAAGCAGACCATACCACTCCTGAAAAAGTTCTCTGATCACTTTAGCTGAGAGAAAAAAATTAATAGGCCTAGGAATCTAGAGGACATACTTATTTGAATATATAGGAGAGAAATTTAAATTATTCACCAATTCCAACCCACTTACCACATCTTCCCTGGATTAATTTAAGGCTCTAATATATCCCAGTTTCCACTCTAGACCTCTTAAAACCAGTTGTCAAAATAGCTGTCAGAGTGATCTATTAAAAATGGAAATCAGGTCACATGCATCTCCTCCTTTAACCTTTCCAGTGACTTCTCATAAATGCAAACTGTTGAACCTGATTTATAAAGCCCTACATGAACTGGTTGGTATCTGCCTATTTCCATGTACTTATGTCTTGTCACTCTCTTCCTTACCCACTATGCTCAGAAGGCCACACTGGACTTAGTGTCCTTGAATTCATCAAACTCATTTGCATCAAACTCTTGGCTCAAGGACACTTGCAAAGGATTTCCCATTTAAAAAAAAAAAAAAAAGTCTTTCTGCTTTCTGTCTTTAGCTGATGGCTCATCAGGCAGATCTCAGTATAAATGTCATCTTTCTAAAAGACATCTCCTGACCAACAAATCTAAAGTATCAATTAGACATCTTTATGCTATCATACTATCTTAATTGTCTACATCTAGGTTAGCACTTTCTGAAGGATTATTTGTGTATTTATTAACTGTAGCTGTCAGCTTTGCTGTGGTAACAAATGATCTCAAGTCACAATGGCTTAATAGGATGTTTCTCTATCAAATTGAATGAGTGCTGCTGGAAGCTATAGTTATGCTCCAGGTTTAGGCTCTATGCCAGTCTATGGCTAGGTTATAGGTTTGTTTCACGGATTATTGCATTCCAGGCCTCAAATTAAAATCATGCTACTTTCCAAATATATGTATTCTTGTAACAGAAGGAGAAACTTGTGACATTTAAAACTGCTTGGGCATGCTGCATACCATGTTCATTCATATCCACTGTCCAGAAGAAGTCATGACCAAGACTAAAATCAATGAGATGAGCATATACATACATACATTATATATTATATTTGTTTCTCTCATGGGGAACATGGACAAGTCATATAAAATAAGTGGGAATGTGTAATCCTTTTAAAAGGAATAGTAGAATGAAAACCTACAGTCAATACAACCTATAATACAATATTTTAGTCACTTAGAACTGGGCCTTTTTTTCTCTTGGTCATTGCTCTAACTCCCAAACTCAGCAGTATCTGACATACATATTTGTTTAATAAATACACAGATGGGGGACTATGAGCTAATACATGAATATTCCTGTTTCCATCATCCCGTGGTGCACCAACTCTTCACTCCATTGCCAATTAGCTAATGATCTATTAGTGGTTTCATGTTCCGTTTCACTGACAGAGAATCATTATTCCCTATTACAGGGTGAAAATGAGTATAAGGAGCAGATTCTAGATTGAAGAAATTGTTGTAATTTTATTGTATATTAAATGACAAATATACGGATGCCTGGGGTGGCTCAGTGGGTTAAAACAGCTGCCTTCAATTCAGGTCATAGTCCCAGGGTCCTGGGATTGAGCCCCTCATTGGGATCTCTGCTTGGTGGGGATCTGCCTGCCTCTCTGCCTACTTGTAATCTCTGTCAAATAAATGAATAAAATCTTTAAAAAAATAAATGACAAATACAATGTGTTAAACCATTATAAGTAGATAGGCAGTAAAAATCTACTCTATATTTTTCCCATTAATTGGACAATCAGGACTATATTGATAACCATGAATTATCAAGTTCTTATCATATGTCAGTCACTGTGCTAAGCAATTTTTGTATGTTGTCTCTTATATTGTCTTCATAATGATTGTTTGAGATGTATTATTCTCATTTGAGAGAGAGCAAAGTAAATCAACTGATAATATGAAACAGAGCTGAGAATTGAACAAATACCTGATTAACTAAAAAAAAAAAAAAAAAAAAAAAAGCCCATATTCACTAATATCAACTACTTACCCATAAGGAAATACTTAGCTTACAAAATAAAAAGAAAATGATATATTTTACAAAGACACTGACTATTTTTAAACAAAGAGAATAATGGCTATCTAACATTGACAAGAATTAAGAATTTATATCTAATATTTTCCTGTTATAGCCAGCTTGTCTTGTTCATGAATACAGTGTCTGCTTATATAATTATGCATTAAAAACTACCTTGGGCCAAACAAGTCATCATCTATCATTTGTCAGTCTTATTTGTCTTAGTCTTTAGTAAGAAAAACCTGCCTGCCTCTGAATTATACATATTTGATTAGCTGTAAAGTTAACCAAAAATAAATAAATAAATGAAATGAGGAGAAACTAAAAATGAAAAAGATGAATAGAAAACATCCCAAAGGAATTTTCAAATTTCATCTCAACATTGCAAAAACAAAGAAAAATTTTTAAAAAATTAAATAAATAAATAAATAAATAAAAATAAAAAACGTTTTCATTTGCTGCCTGGAAATATGTACTACGGCTCAAAAAAAATAATATTTAGATTTTATATAAATGAAAACAAACTTCTTTAGATAAATTGTGAAAGAGTTTATACTGCAAACCAGATTGTCCTCAAATTTTTATTTTACACTTTTGAATAGAAACAGGTACATAACTTGTTTTGTGATTTCTATGTGACTTAGCTATATTAAATTAAAGCCCTCATTTCCCAGCTCAGCCAGTTCTTCGTAACGTGCTAGGAAAGGTAAAGAGTTCCTCCTTACTCTTCTCTCTTATGTTAAAATTCATATTGAAAACAAAAGTTTGGCTAACTGGATTAATGAGGGTTTCATGAGAAATCATGGATATGTGAGTTACTGGGCTTGTGATTAGTAGTGGGAATGGACCACTTTTGTTTAAACTACTAGAAATCCAAGGGAGGAAAAAATCTGATCCTGTCCATGGGAAAGAAATCCACTGTGCAGATGAGTGAGTATATGGTAGAGTGACTCCCTGCAGCATATTGGTTTGTAATGATTTCAAATCCAATTGTTGAAGACTTAAGGGAAGTTGTTTTGATCTAAGGGTGAATTTTAGAGACCCTGTCAGGATGATATTGGCAGAACTAGCATGCCAATAGGTGCAGAGGAGTTACTATGATGTAATGGCATTTAACTTTAAATATTAAGAATTTCTGAGAACTTGCTGCCTGTATTCAGTCTACATTTTGCTGATTTAAACAGCTCTGAAGAGCTTGAGACACTTGCTCTTGCTGTGGTCAGGCTACTCTTTGACAGTGGTGTTAAACCATGCAACAGGCTCAGGAAGAGAAGGGATATCTATTCTTGCCTTGGTGAGACTACGTCTTGGAAGGAGTGGTGTAATCTAAACCCGTAGAGGAATCCACCTTAACTGATTCTACCAATCAAAAATAATGATACTACCAAGAACCAACTAATAGAAAGCAATGCCTCAACTCAATTTGGACTTTCATTTCTCCTTTTCTGAGAAAAACAGTGTAATTAATCCATCATTGGCTTGGAGTATGTTATTTCCTTAGTGGCTCATTAAGAGACATCATCCTGTATGCTATTGGCTTATAAGCTTGTAAAACTTATAATTCCCACAGTGAACCTGGCAAAGACAAATTTCAGTCTCTGAGAATAGTTTACCCTGAATAACACCCTCTTTATATTTGATAAGTAAAAATCACATGGTAGTTTTCTGCTAATCTGGATATCTATAACTTTTATTTCAATGTTTTTCTATCTATTTTTATTTGCATATGTTTATAAGAAAATTAGCACAAAATTATTAAAAAATGTAGCATTGGTTTTTTAAAAACATTTTTTTTCTAAATTGGGCTTTATTCATATTTACATGAACAAATACGAAGAACGGAAGAAGAGTAAAACATATTTTTAGCATTATTATTTTTAATTATTTATTTTTATGAACATAAAATGTATTATTTGCCCCAGGGGTCAGGTCTGTAAATCATCAGGCTTACACATTTCACAGCACTCACTATGTCACATACCCGTCCCTGTTACGGACTGGGTGCTTTTGCTTATTCTACACCATTTAATCTTCAAAACAATCCTCATGAGTTAGGTATTTTTAGCCTCATTTTTTGCAGATGAAGAAAAAGAGGCTCAAAGAAGTAGTGTTATGGGAATATAATAACACTAGTCTAATCAAGTCTCCACATTTCCTGTTGATGAGCGCTTTCATGGCCTTAGGAGAGATGAGTCGGTAACTTGTTTTTAGCCCTTGCTCCAAGTCATTCATATCCTAACAACACAGCTTTTTATAAGGTAATCATAGATAGCAAAATTGTGTCTTTTGATGTTACAGGAAAAATAAATTTCCTAATCTCTCTAGATGACAGTGAAAATACTTCATCTCCCTTTAACTGAAAAAAAAAAAAAAGGCTTGTAAGTATGACAAAGAAACGAATAAATAATAGTGATCTCGAAGTATTCAGATCAGTTGGAAATACTTTGGATAGATTTTTGAGAAGATGTAACAGCAGTAACAGAAATGTCCATTAGTTTTTCAGAGCATTTTCCTGTTTATGTCAGTCTTAGGAGATGATAGAGTAAGACAGTGGAGTATACTAGAAAGAGAAAATGTGAGTAGCATCTTAACATTGCTAAAGTGTTGTAATGAAGTTGTAGTTATGAATTTCCATAAAACTTGGATTAAAATAAGGTATTAAGCAAGATTTCAAAGTCATACCATGCCAGACATGCCAAAGCCCCAGCTTATAAATGTATTAACAGAAGCAAGAAAGAAAACTTCTACAATACTTATCATTTATGTAAAGAAGAATCTTTTCACTTAGGAAACCAAAGTGAAATATCTATTCTTCTATCCCCAGAAACATAATAGGTAAAAAAACCTACAACTGTTTTTTGTTTTCTGTGATTTTTTTCCCCCCTGTTTTCCAAGGCCTTCCAAATAATGGCCACACTATAAATATCCCATGAATGCTTTGGCTTTTGGGTTTTTTAAGCACAGGGCTACTCCTACCATATTAACATTAAAAGTTGGGATATGAGTTTAGTGAGGCTTACCAGACTAGTATTTTGCATGATATTATTTATACAGCAGACAATTGTTCTAGCACAAAAGAGGGGCATGTTAGAATCATAGTATAGGCAATATATAGACTAGACTCATATTCCAAAGTTTAATTTTAATATGGTAGGAATAGCCCCTTGCTATACTGTTCTGGACTCAAAGACCTTTAGTAATGGTCATTTGAAAATATTTAACTTATTTTCCATCACTTAGTTCATTTGCCTCTTTGTTGAATGAACTATATGCAGTTTTGTTTCTACTGGAGTTCACTTGCTCTTTTCTCTAAAATTAAATTATTTGTTTGAGGTGAGGGAAGAAGGATAGAGGGGGAGGGAGAAAGAAACCCAAGCAGAGTCTGTACTGAGTACAGAGACAGACCTGGGGCTTGATCTCACAATTCAGAGACCACAACCTGAGCTGATACCAACAGTTGGAAGATTAATGGACAGTGTCACACAGGTATCTCTGAAGTTCACTTTAAGTACCACTTCACTCATTCATTCATTCATTCACTGGGGACTTGTGAACTGTGACAGAAAATAAACAAAATTTATAAATAATTATATTAGTTAAAATATAAGATTATGTGTTATAAGTGTAGATGAGAAATAGAAATTATGTGTTCTTTGAATGTAGAAAGAGAAATATTTGCCAAAGTATGTAATTTGGAATACTATCAGTGAAAAAGTAGTATTTAAACTGAACTAAAAAGAGGTAAGATATGTAATGGTAATGACAAGAAAGAAAAAAAGATAATCATGCAGTGATTTTTACCTTTTATAAATGTAAAGCTGGTAGCTGAGGATGGAAGAATAGATGTGATATCCAAAGAAAAAATAAGAAAGAAAGAACCAAAGATAGGGTCAAGATTATACATACTCAGAGGGCAACAATAAGAAAAAGATTTAGCAAAGGAGAAATAAAGGAATAGTAAAATGACAATATTAAATCTCGATTAAACTAAAGTTTTGAAGAGAAAGTATGAAGAAAAAGGTGATATGGTATAGCCACTAGAGTGAAATCATGAAGAAAACTCTGACAAATTGAAGATCAGGAAAGGCTTTGACATTAACTGATCATTAGAAATTGAGAAAACAATGTTTGCTTTACAAAGTGGAAGAAGAAATAATCTTATTGCACAAGATTCAGAATAATTCCAAGGTGAGGCTATGGAATCAACACATATAGGTTTCACCTTTGAAAAATGAGACCGTGAAATGAAGAATTGATATAGGGCAGAAGATTTAGACTAATAACTTGAGTGGTAGTAAAAGTATTGGTTGAAGAAAGTATGTCCTTCTGAATATTGAAGATGCTTGAACAAATTAGTCTTTGATGAATAAGGAACCAATACAGAGGGAAATATAACGATAGATTACACAAGAAAACAAACAAACCAACCAAACCAAACACTTAAAATCCAAGGAAAAGCTCTGGTTTTCCTGTAGTGGGAAAATGCATTTCCTAATTAGTGAGAGATAGATTTAACAACATTGCTGTAAAGTAGTAAGAAGGCAGCTATAATTTCCTAAGAACCTATGATTTTCTCTATTGGCTAATTTTGTGAATTTGTTGGATAATAGAAGGTCATGGTGGAAGTAACTCTTACAGCAGAATGAGGAACAGTGAGAAAGAAACCAGAAATCCTTTCAAAATGGATTTGAGGGACAGCATATTGACTGGAAGGAAAAAGACAGGTGTTCACAGTAGAGAGTTCTACAGCAGAGCTGTTCTGAATGATAAAAAGGTATGAAGCATAAATATGTCAATTAAGAAATGCTATAAAATGAGGAAAATCTCATCACTGAGATGGTTGAGAAATCAAGATACAGCCTGTTCATCACAAAGTGTTTTCAGAGTAGCTGAGGATGATGGAAGGAAAGTAGGAAAAAAGGAACCTATGAGTCAGGTGACAAAATTATTATTATTTTTAAATGTTAGAGTGTGTCCTAAAAAAGGTGACTCACAAAGTCTGGTGTGCTTAATAATTACTCTAGGAAATTTTTAAAGGTCTGGACATACCCTTACATAGTAAAGGTCACTAGGTTTCAGGAAGAACTTGACCCCTTATATTTTGATAGTCTCTCCCAAGAAATCCTGATATACTAAGTACTAACATCATTATCTTAAATATGGATATATAAGCACAAGGAATAAATGATGAGGGAAGAAATGTTTAAAGTAAATGTAATAGGCAAAAATTTGAAGTTTTAGAAAGATTTCCAATACTTCTTAAAATCAAGGAAATGGAAAATTTTTCTGAAGGGCCATGCAGTGTACCAAAAGTATGGACTCAATCTTGCATTTTGAGTAGCCTGGGTGTGATAGCTAAGGTTTTCCATCAGCTTTTTAGTTCATCAAATCTCACTGCAGAGTAAATTTCTCAGGGACAGGGGTTGAATATTTATATGGTACCTACCAATTCTTAGAAAATTGCAGAATATCAATAAATATTATTTTAAGAGAACTGCAACCTCTCATAGTGACTCCAACCAGAAGACTGAAACTAGTTGTACTACATGAATGGTGATTATTGGGAGAGTTATTTTATTTGCCTTGCTACACACAAAAGCAAAACCCTACATTTTATTTTAGTAAGAGAATTCATATTCAAAGTTGCTACTGATTTCTTGTAATGAAGAAAGCAAGTCAATTAACGATGGATTTTTTTGTATTTGTGCAGCATTGGGAAAAGTCCTTTAGTTCATACATTTAGGAAAACCATCCACTCATGGTTCTTAAATAACTCAGTCAATATTAGTAAAATACCTCAGGTTGAGGTATTATTATGAGGTTTTTGCTTAAAGGTTGGTTCCTGAGGGAGGATTGGATGTTTCTGAGTGAGATTTTATCATATATAATTGTTTGTGTAGGTTGAACAGAAAAGAGGAAATACGCTGGATGTTTTAGGAGATGTCAAAGCCCTAACCCAGAGATCTAAGAAGGAACTGCAGGGAGCAGCTAAGGAGAGGGGTAGAGGGAAGGAGCTGGGATCAGACTGAAAGTCTCAGGAACAAAATTGACATTTCACTGTAAGACACAATGGTGTCTGGCACCCAATTTTGTAACTTTCTTTTTGCTGTTATAAATCCCCTATGATATCCTCAGTAGTTTTGATTTACCACTGTGTTAGGGTATAAAGGAAAAGATTGTGTCCATTATCACAGGTAAACAATGGACAAAGAAACCACAGAGGCATGGCTGGAGATAAAGGAGATGGCTAGAGATAATGAAGAGCTGTTTGAAACAAAAATTCAGATGTGACAAGTAACAGCTAAGACATATAAGTGCTCCCAAGGGGTTCTCAGAAATATTCTGGAAGATAGATCCTGATGTAACAGATTGGGACTATATTTAATTTAGATATTAAGGGACAGGGTATGCAGAAATTTGGGGATACAGTATTGCATGATTTTAGAATGGCAGCTGAAACTACCTCTTTCCACAAAAAGCTACATAGTTTACAGAAATGCAAACTCTGTGCATATGGAGATGAAGACATTCAATCATTATGCATAACAATCTAAGCACTGCTTCTAAAGTGGAAGATCATTTGACATTTTATTCATCCTCTATTTTTATTTCCCCCCAGTGGTTGGTTTCATAGGGATGTCTTGTATGACATGACTTCTCTCTTCTCACTCTAATTCCTCTCCTGTGGCAGAATCCCTGAAAGGATACCACCAGAAGACTTTTAGAATTTCAGTCTAGTGACCAAAAGAGATTAAAATATACATTAAAAAAAAAACATTTCTATTTTAAACATTTCTTAATTGGGATAATGTGCTTCTACAGCGAGTTACTAAAATATACTTTTTGTATATTAAAACTACTAATTAATCCTGAAAAATGTGTTAGAATGTAATTGTGAAGTTTTAGCAACTCAATATGCTTCTCAGATAAATTTTCTAATGGGGAAAAAAAAATCCCAGGAAATATTCTGAGTCATTAGGTATTATTACACAGTTAAAATTCTCTACCTATCTAGTGATGATTCTATCAATCTTTGTGGGTGCATTCATGTCTAAATTATTTGGGTGGAAAATTTTCTGTTAGATACTGGCACACAGTGAATATTTATAATTTTGCTAATAATGATTTTATAGAAAACACTGGGAACACTTGGAAAGTTATACACATTAGTTTTTATATTTATATTTTAGCTCCCATACACAAATATATATATGGGTATATCTAAAATTTAGTTTCTGTATGGATTACAGCATTCCTATACCGTTTTCTAAATGCTGGAGAATTTGGGGGCTTTATTTCACCTGTCTGACATTACTGTGACTCCAGCATCTCTTTGGCCGTCTCTCTACCATCTTTCCTCTTTTGTTACTTTTTATTTTAGCCTAATATTTAAAATGTAGAAATATAACTAAAGGGAACTAAGAAAGACATCACAAAATTATAATACACTAATACTGCTTTTCATATGTGCTCAATTTTTTATGACTGGGCCCAAAGTCATGAATGTCTCTACAGAATTTTTTAAAAGATTTATTTATTTATTTGAGATAGTGCGAGCAGGACAGGGAGTGGCAGAGGAAGAAGGAGAGAGATAAGCTCAGGCAGACTCCCTGCTGAGCATAGAGCCCAACTTGTCTCCATACATACAGGACTCTGTATACCGCAACACTGAGATCATGACCTGAGCCAAAATCAAGAGTTGGATGCTTAACCAACTGAGACAACCTGGTGCCCCCAGATTTTTTTTTTTTAATGTGTTTAGTCTTCTACTGTAACTTTTTAATATTTCTCCCTATTTAGGTATCCAGTTTCCATGAGCTATTCTTTGGATTCCTCAAATTCATTTTTAGTCATCAAATTTTGCTTGCTCTCGTATCCTAATCGCTTAGTATTTATTGATGTTATGCTGATAAAATAATCAATAATTAAACTTACGTATAATCTGTACTATATTTAACTGAGCATTTCAAAAGACAATTTCTGTTAACTCAAATGTACTAATTTAATGTCTACTGTGGGCATTGTGTTTAGGGGCAACCAAAACCAAATTCCTCTACTCTATTCAGTGAGAACTTTAGGTATCCAGGCGTGAAGTCCCAGCTAAAGCATATAAGCTGTCTTTTCATCTCCCAATATCAGCTTTTCACAAGGATTAACTAAATTTCATATTCTGACCATCTGAATTTTAACTTTCATGGTGCTCACTGTCAACACCAAAACTTACCTGCTGGTCCAAGTGTTTTCTGAGGGAATATAACACTGTGTTTCCTCTTGGGCCAAGATATTTTTACATATCATATATCTATGTGGTTGTATTTGTACAAAAACTAGGTAATATGATAGCCTTCTGCCAAGATATTTTTAGATATTATATACCTATATGGTTGTATTTGTACAAAACTAGGTAATATGATAGCCTTCTGCCTGATTCTGCTGGCCCTTTGCCTGATTCATTTAAGACACAAAATGCTAAGATCTACTCTTCAGACACAACAAAACAGATCCAGCAGACTTCTCAAAATGGTATGAAGTATGTTGTATTTGGATAAAATTATTATCTCTGTAGCACAATGTTATGCCCGTATGTTTATTTCTTTGTTTTTTTCTACCTTTAGTTTCAAATTCATTTGTGATAAAAAACAATAAGTGTAAACAACAACAAACTACTTAATAATCACTAAGGAACCAAATAATTAGACCAGTATCTTTGACAATTTGTTCTCATAACTACAACATTTATATACACATAGAGATCTAGGGAACCTAATTTTATTCAATATTTTTTTCCAAAAAATACCCAGAATTCCATCACTAAGCATTGATTAACTCAATGCTTAAGTTGATGAAGACTTGCAGTAGCTTTAGCAAGTAACCTCTCTCACCCCTGTTATGTTAATGTCAATTTGAAAAAAGCATAAGAAAATTTTACTAGGGTTTCTGAAAAAGGTGATACACTATATAACCTATTTAAAAAAGCACCAAAATTATTCCCTGAACTTTGTTAGTTATAAGGAAAATATTATGATGACATGTAAATTATTTCTAATGTTTATAGTTATATATGCATGGGACAAAGAGAAATGAGATGTTTAGAAATTAACCTGTTTGATTTATTTTTAGGTAATTAATTCTAATTTCATTAGCAAAATGTACTTTAGGAAATTATTCAATTTATTTACCTGCACAAATAAGTTAACGAGCTAGTTATATCTATATATCTTACATTTCTACTTTATCTTCTCCATATAAAAGTGGAACAATTATTTTAGATAAAAATACTACAAATATTCAATAAGAGAATTGTTAATAAAATTCTACTGAGTAGAAAACATGGATTTTGCCAGTGATTGATTTCATTGCAGTCATTTTTCTGTTCATTTTTATGTATTTTAAGATAACCACACATTTTGGGGCGCCTGGGTGGCTCAGCGGGTTAAAGCCTCTGCCTTCGGCTCAGGTCATGATCCCAGGGTCCTGGGATCGAGCCCCACATCGGGCTCTCTGCTCAGCAGGGAGCCTGCTTCCCTTCCTCTCTCTGCCTGCCTCTCTGCCTGCCTGTGATCTCTGTCTGTCAAATAAATAAATAAAATCTTGGAGAAAAAAAAAAAAAAAAAGATAACCACACATTTTATGAGCATGTTTGTTTCTTTTGCTTGGGCAGGGAGATGTTATCTTTATTATACTGGACAGTGAGGATGCCTATCTCATGCTTTGGAGGAAGTCACTATATGTTCCAAAACTACTCTACTCAAATATCCTTGAAAGATAACCCAGGGGGCACGTGGGTAGCTCAATCTGTTGAGCACCTCTTTCAGCTCAAGTCATCATCCCGGGTTCCTTGGATCAGGCCCCACATAGGGCTCCCTGCTCAATGGGAAGCCTGCTTCTCCCTCTCCTGCTCAACCTGCTTGTGCTCTCCCTCTCTCTCAAATAAATAAATAAATAATCCTAAAAAACAAAACAAAACAAAACAACAAGGATAATTCAGATAAGGACAGACAGTACATCCCTTTAAAAAAGGGGGCAGAAACATGAAAGACCCATAGAGAACTACCTCTCAGTGCTTACCTAACAGATTTTCTGTGAGGATTGAGTCTATGTATATGTGTGTATATAAACATTTTATATGTAAAGCATATAGTGATCTATTATCATTTATTAGTATCTAACCAGTAAATAGTCTCTGAATTTCTCTATAGTACAAGGCAATTTAAAAGGTATTGAAGATAAAATATCAAAAGTTCAAAGAAACTGCATGCCCAGGCTTCACGTAAGCAAATAATTTAGTAATTAGGATGTAATTAGGATGACTGACTTCGAGTATATATTTTAAGGGTAATGACCTAGGCTATGGTGGCCTAAAGAAGCTGTATTTAATTTGAGAAACATGGGCAGAACTAGGCAAATAGTTTTGGGAATAGGGAACATGCCCAGCATAAAGTTCAACAGTTTCTAAGATGGAAAACAATATGGCAACCTCAAAAAATAAAGCACACAGATATGGCTTGAATGTAGGAACCTGAAAAGGAGAAATAGAGTACAAAACTGGAGAATGGAATAGCTCACATCAGGCATAAACTTTTGGGTCATGCTAGCATTTTGGCATTGATTCTATGGGCAATGCAGTGGTACAAGCAAGAGAAGGAATATTTCTCCTACAGCACCAAACAATCGAGATTGCAACTCAGTTTTATTCACTCCATCACTATTCTCCATTCTGTATGGAAAACTGAGTGCATAACTAACTCTGGGTTGCTTCTCTCCTTTGTAGCTTCAACCAAGTTGAAATAATTAATGTTCTCCATGAATAATATAAGCACAATTTTCAGACAAACATAAATCCAAGAAAATCAGGGAGAGGAAAAGAACTACAAAGAGCTGATTATTTCCTGGGATTACATATGAATTTTGTCCCTTAAAAAATGGATATTATAATATTTTCTACTTGGGAACAGTAATTTTTTACAAAAATAATGATTAAGGGGCTATTGTGGTGAAATACACACATGAGGAAAATGAGTTTTATCAAATTAGTTCCCCTTTTTATTTTTTTACTTTTCTCAATTTTTTTTAATTTAAGTTCAATTAAATTACCTATAATGTATTATTAGTTTCAGAGGTAGAGGTCAGTGATTCATCAGTCTTATATAATACCCAGTGCTCATTATATCATGTACCCTCCTTAATCTCCATCACCCAGTTACCCCATCCCCCTACCTGCCCCCACTCTCACCCCCCCGCTCCAGCAATCCTCAGTTTGTTCCTACAATTAAAAGTCTCTCAGTTTTTCTCCCTCTCTGGTTTCATCTGGTTTTGTTTTTTCCTCTATTTTTCCTCTATTCCCCATGATCCTCTCTTTTATTTCTGAAATGCTACATATGATTGAGATCAAATGATAATTGTCTTTCTCTAGTTGACTTATTTCACATGGCATATTACCATCTAGTTCCATCTATGTTGTTGTAAATGACAGGATTTCATTGTTTTGATGGCTGAGTAGTATTCCATTGTGCATATGTATATATATAATCACATTTTCTTTATCCATTCATCTGTCAATGAACATCTGGGCTCTTTTCTTAGTTTGGGTATTGTGGACATTGCTGCTATAAATATTGGGGTGCAGGTGCCCTTTCAAATCACTATATTTGCATCTTTGGAGTAAACTCTTAGTAGGGCAATTGCTAGGTCATAAGATAGCTCTATTTTCAAATTTTGAGGGACCTCCATACTGTTTTCCAGAGTGTCCACACCAACTTACATTCCTACCAAAAGTGTAAAAGAGTTCCCCTTTCTCTGCATCTTTGCCAACATCTGTCATTTCCTGGCTTATTAATTTTAATAATTCTGAAAGTTGTGAAGTGATATCCCATTATGTTCTTGATTTGTATGTCCCTGATTCCTAGTGATGTTGAGCACTTTTTCATGTGTCCGTTGGCAATTTGGATGCCTTCTTTGCAGAAATATCTGCTCATTTCTTGATTCGGTTATTTGTTCTTTGGGTGTTGAGTTTGGTAAGTTTTTTATAAACTTTGGATACTAGACCTTTAACTGATAAGCTATTTGCAAATAACTTCTCTCATTCTTTCAGTTTTTTTTTTGTTTGTCTGTTTGTTTGTTTGTTTTGTTTTGTTGGATGTTTCCTTTGCTGTGGAAAAGATTTTTATCTTGATGAAGTCCCAATAGTTTATTATTGCTTTTGTTTCCCTTGCCTTTGGAGACTAACAAGAAGTTGCTGTGATCTCAGTCAATGAGGTTGCTTCCTATGTTCTCCTCTAGGATTTTGATAGATTCCTGTCTCACATTTAGGTCTTTCATCCATTTTGAATTTATTTTTGTATATGGTGTAAAGTAATGTTCCAGATTCATTCGTCTTCATGTAGCTTTCTAATTTTCCCAACATCACTTGTTGAAAAGACTCTCTTTTTTCCATTGGATATTATTACCTGTTTTGTCAAAAATTAGTTGACCATATGTCAGGTTTGTCCAGCAAACCCTGAGGCGATGAATGAAAAGATTATTCCAGACACCTTAGTAAGAGAAAGGAGAGGGTATGGGGACAAGACACTCTAGTGGCAAAAGGTCCTGAGCCAAACTCTCCCTCCACTTTTATTATGAACATTATCAATACAACAAGGGAATTTAAAAAAAAAAAAAAGAATGTGATTCTTTAATAATCAGGACAGTGACACAGGGAGTATTATGTGATCGGAACCAAATGTGCTTGTGATGCACGTTCAGTCAGGAAGTACGTGATCTCCAAATATAAATGTCTTTCCTAAGAATTTACTCCCTGGGTGAGTGCACTGAACTGCAAGGAGGATCTGGCTATTTTCAGTCCAGAAAACTTAAAAGAGGCCCTGTTTTCTGGACATTACTTCTTTGCTTTTCAATAAGTCTTACCCAGGAAGACATGAGTTTATTAAATGTTATCCGGCTAGGCACTAAAATTTCCCACAACTAGAGAGTACAGGGTCCATTTCTGGGTTTTCTATTTTTTTCGCATTGATCTATGTGTCTGTTTGTGTGACAGTACCGTACTGTCTTGATGGTAACAGCTTATTGTGATGCCACCAGCTTTGGTTTTCTTTTTCAACATTTCTTTAGCTATTTGGGATCTTTTATGGTTCTATACAAAATTTAGGATTATTTGTTCTAGCTCTGTGAAAAATTTGATGATATTTTGATAGGGATTGCATTGAATGTATTGATTGCTTTAGGTAACATAGACATTTTAACAATATTTTTTCTTTCAATCCATGAACACGGAACATTTTTGCATTTCTTTGTGTCTTCTTCAATTTCTTTCATAAGTGTTCTATAGTTTTATGAACCAGATTCCTGGCTTCTTCGGTTAGGTTTATCCCTAGATGTTTTATGGGTTTTGGTGTAATTGTATAGGGGATCAATTCCTTACTCTCTCTTTTTTCTGTCTTATTGTTAGCGTATAGAAATGCAACTGATTTCTGTGCATCGATTTTGTATCCTGCCATGTTGATGAATTGCCATATGAATTCTTGCAATTTTGGGATGGATTATTTTGTTTTTTTTTCACATAGAATATCATGTCATCTACAAAGAGTGAGATTTGACTTCTTCTTTGCTGTTTTGGATGCCTTTTATATCTTTTTGTTGTCTGACTGCTGAGTCTAGGACTTGCAGTACTATGTTGAACAACAATGGTGAGAAGAGACATACCTGTTACTACCGATCTTAGGGGAAGATATTGATAGATTCCTGTCTCACATTTAGGTCTTTCATCCATTTTGAATTTATTCACTGAGGATGATATTCGCCATGGGCTTTTTGTATATGGCTTTTGTGACCTTAGAGAAAAAGTTCTCAGTTTTTACCCATTGAGAATATATTATCTGTGGACTTTTCATCTATGGTTTTCAGATATTGAGGTATATTCCCTGTCTCCCTACACTCTGAAGAGTTTTAATCAAGAAATGATGCTGTACTTTGTCAAATACTTTTTCTGCATCAACTGAGAGGATCATATGGTTCTTGTCCTTTCTTTTATTTATGTAGTGTATCACACCAAATGATTTGCAGATATTGAACCACCTTTTCAGCCCAGGAATAAATCTCACAGTTGTGGTGAATAATCCTTTTAAAGTACTTTTGGATGCCATCATCTAGTATCTTGGTGAGAATTTTAGCATCCGTGTTCATTAGGAATTTTCTATAATTCTCCTTTCTGGTGAGGTCTTTGCCTGGTTTTGTAGTAAAGGTAATGCTGGCCTCATCAAATAAGTTTGGAAAATTTCCTTCCATTTCTATTTTTTGAAACAGCTTTAGAAGAACAGGCATCAACTTTAAATTTTTGGTAGGTATTATCTTTTAATGTTTGGTAGAATCCCCTGGGAAGCCAACTGGTCCTGGATTCTTGTTTGTTGGGAGATTTTTGATTACCACTTTAATTTCCTTGCTCCTTGGGTCTGTTCAGGTTTTCTATTCCTTCCTTTTTCAGTTTTGGTAGTTTATACATCTCTAACAATACATCCATTTCTTCCAGATTGCCTAATTTGTTGGCATATAGTTGCTCATAATACATTAATTGTTTGTATTTCTTCAGTATTGGTTGTGATTTCTCCTCTTTTATTCATGACTTTATTCATTTGGGTCCTTCCTCTTTTCTCTTTGGTAAGTCTGGCTAGGGATTTATCAATCTTATTAATTCTTTCAAAGAACCAGCTTCTAGTTTTGTTGACTTGTTCTACTGATATTTTGGTTTCTATTTTGTTGATTTCTGCTCTAATCTTTATTATTTCTCTTCTCTGTCTGGGTTTAGGCTTTATTTGCTGTTCTTTCTCCAGCTCCTTTTAAGTGTAAGGTTAGATTCTGTATTTGGGACCTTTCTTGTTTCTTAAGAAAGGCTTGCATTGCTATATACTTCCCTCTTAAGACTGCTTTTCCTGCATCCCAGAGGTTTTGAACAGTTGTGTTTCCATTTTCATTTGTTTTCATAAATTTTTAATTTTTAGTGTCTTGTTTTACCCATTCATTCTTTAGTAAGATGTTCTTTCACCTCCACATATTTGAGTTCTTTCTAAATTTTCTCTTGTGATTGAATTCATTGCAAAGCATTGTGGTCTGAAAATACTCAGGGAATAATCCAAATCTTTTTGTACCAGTTGAGACTTGATTTGGAACGCAGTATGTGATCTACTCTGGGTAATGTTCCATGTGCACTGAAGAAGAATGTGTATTCTGTTGCTTTAAGATAGAATGTTCTGAATATATCTGTGAAGTCCATCTGGTCCAGTGTGTCATTCAAAGCCCTTGTTTCCTTATTGATCTTCTGCTTAGATGATCTGTGTATTGCAGTGAGGGGGGTGTTAAAGTCTCCTATTATTATATTATTATAGATATCTTTCTTTAATGTTGTTATTCATTAGTTTATATAATTGGTTGCTTCCATGTTAGGGGCAAAAATATTTACAATTATTAGATCTTCTTGTTGGATAGACCCTTTAAGTATGATACAGTGTCGCTCCTCATCTCTTATTATAGTCTTTCATTTAAAATTTACTTTGTCTGATGTAAGTATTGACACCCAGCTTCCTTTTGATGACCATTAGCATGATAAATGTATTTCCACCCCCTCACTTTCAGTCTGGAGAGGTCTTTTGGTCTAAAATGACCTTTTTGCAGACCGCATATCAATGACTCTTGCTTTTTTTATCCAATCTGATATATTGTGTCTTTTTATTGGGGCATTTAGTCCTTACACATTCAAAGTAACTATTGAAAGATATGAGTTTAGTACCATTATATTAGCTGTAAAGTCCCTTTTTCTGTATATTGTCTCTGTTCCTTTCTGGCCTATGTTACTTTCTAGCTCTCTCCTTGCTTAGAGAATCCTTTTTAATATTTCTTGGAGGGCTGGTTTAGTGATCACAAATTCTTTTATTTTCTGTTTTTACTGGAAGGTTTTTATCTTCTTCTATTTTGAATGAGAGTCTAGCTGGATAACATATTCTTGGCTACATATTTTTCTCATTTAGTACCCTGATTATATCATGCCAGTTCTTTCTGGCCTGTGAGGTTTCTGTGGATAGGCTTCTGCCAGTCCTACTCTTGTAGGTTACAGATTCCTTGTCCTGTTTCACTATTATTTTATGTTGGGATGTTGATCTATTATTTTTTTGTACTTTTATTTAATTTTGTTTTCAGTGTTCCAAGATTCATTTTTTTATGTACTACACCCAGTGCTCCATGCAATATGTGCCCTCCTTAATACCCATCAACAGGCTCACCCAACCCCCAACCCCCTCCCCTCCAAAATCCTCAGTTTGTTTCTCAGAGTCCACAGTCTCTCATGGTTTGTCTCCCCTCCGATTTCACTATTATATGTTGTGGTGTTTATCTATTATTACTGATTTTGAGTGGGGTACTCTGTGCCCTCTGGACTTAAATGCCTGTTTCCTTCCCCAGATTAGGGATGTTATAGACTATAATTTTCTCCCAGATACCTTCTTCCCTGCCTTCCTCTTCTTCTGGGATCCCAATTATTCTAATATTGTTTTTCCTTATGATATCATTAACTCTGGAATTCTCCCCTCATGATCCAGTAGCTCTTTCTCTCTCTTTCTCAGCTTCTTTATTTTCCATCGTTTTGTCTTCTATATCACTAATTCTCTCTTCTGCCTCATTTATCCTAGTAGTTAGAGCCTCCAATTTTCTATTGTATCTCATTAGCAGCCTTTTTTATTTTGACTTAATTATATTTTTGTTCTTTTACTTCTCTAGAAAGGGATTCTCTAATGTCTTCTATGCTTTTTTCAAGCCCAGCTAATATCTTTATAATCATTATTCTGAACTCTAGTTCTGACTTCTTACTTACGTCCATTCTGATTAATTCCCTTGCAGTTAATACTGCCTCTTGTTCTCTTTTTGGAGTGAGTTTTTTTGTTTGTTTGTTTGTTTTGTTTTGTTTTTTGTTTTTCTGGTTTTTTGTTTGTTCGTTTTTTGTCTCTGTCTAGAGAATAGATGGACAAGAGAACAAAATACTAAACTGTCAACAATGACCCCAGAGAAATATACACTAAACAAGTGAGAAGAGACCCAAAACCAAAACCAGGGGAAAAACAAAACAAAACAAAAATGGGAGAGTGAATAGAGAATATAATCAGACAGGTGAACAGATCAGAGCAATACACTTGATCCTATGTATATTTTGGTCTGTTTGTTAGAAAACTAGATTCCAAACTTGCAAAGAAAGAAAAACATATATATGTACAAAAATAAAATTAAAGGGTCACCTGGGTGGCTCAGTGGGTTAAAACCTCTGCCTTTGCCTCAGGTCATGATCTCAGGGTCCTGGGATCGAGCCCTGCATCGGGCTCTCTGCTCAGCAGGGAGCCTGTTTCCTCTTCTCTCTCTCTGCCTGCCTCTCTGTCTACTTGTGATCTCTGTCTGTCAAATAAATAAATAAAATCTTTAAAAAAATTAAATACAAGGAAAATGACAGAATGTAGCTGTAAAAATAAAAATCAAAAGACAAACTTTTTGAAGGAATATAAACAGCTGAACAGAATAGAGTAATACACTATATTCTGAGTGTATTTAGGTTGCTTTGTCAGAAGAAACTACATCCCAAAATTGTAAAAGATGAAAAAAAATGTATATAAAATTAAATACTTTGAAAGGAAAGAATGTAATCCTAAAAAGGAAAATTGAAATGGCTTTAAGAAAGAAAGAAAGAGAAAAGGAAAGAAAAGAAAAGAAAAGAAAAAAAGAGAGATTATGATCAGACGGGTGAAGAGAACAGAACCATACACTGGATTCTGGATGTATTTTGGCCTCTTTGTTTGTGGAAAATACATCCCAAATTATAAAGGAAGAAAACATATATATAATATACAAAAATAAGATTAAACACACTGAAAGGATGGAATGTAACTGTAAAGATGAAAATTTTAAAAGATTTTAAAAAAGAATTGGTAAATAAGAAATTAGTTGAAAAAAAGAGATAAAAAATTAAAATAGAAAGATTAGTAAATTTTGTGAGGAAAAAAAAACATGAATTCTATATGCTATTTTCCCTTACTGCTAGAGTTTTGTAGTTATGTGGGACTGGTAAATTTGATCTTAGTGGGATGTTCTTGCTAATCTTCTGGGAGAAAGGCCTGTTGTGCTGATTCTCAGGTGTCTTTGCCCAGGGCAAAATTGCACTACCCTCACCAGGGAGCCAGACTTATTAAGCTGCTCAGGATCGTTCAATGTGGCTTTTGTTCCCTGAAATCTTTCTGTGCCACTTTAGAGGATGATAATGAACATGACAGCTGCCCAATCTCCGACTTCATAGCCCAAAGCTCAGAGCCCCACTCCTCAGTATACCTCACGGAAAAGCAGTCAATCACTCCTGTCTCCCTGGTCTCTGTCTGCACTCCGTTTCAAGTCTCCAGACCCTGCAGACTCCTGCAGTGTGAAACCATGCCACTCCTCCCTGGGAGGAAGAAAATCTCACCTCATTTCTGCCACTTGTTTGGCCCCCTGCTCAGACAGCAGTCACTAACCTTGCCATGGTTCAAGGTATAGGACAACCCTGAGCTGAGAGCCCACTCCTGGGCTTGCTGATTGCAGTTAGCTTCTCAACTATGATGCCTGGAAGCTCTGTGACACTCGGCACCCCTGGTCTTCCTGTTACCCTGGGGATCATAAGACCACACTTTCTGGTGCCACTTTATGGAGGCTCCCTTCCCCCATGGTTTATCGTCCCATATATCACCTCAGATTCACATGTCCCACTTCTCCACATTTCCTACTTTGCAGAAAGTGGTTGCTTTTCTATTTTTAGAGTTCTGGCAATTCTTTCATTGAGTTCATAGGTGTTCAGAATGATTTGATAGCTATCTAGCTAAATTCCTAGGACCAGATGAAACTAAGGTCTCCTATTACTCCACCATCTTGGACTATCTCTCTAAGTTCCCTTTTAAACTCAAGTAGAGAAACTGAAGAACCATATAATTTGTTAACTGCTTAGTTGAGCAGGTTCAGCATTAGAATTAGGGTTTCGAAGCATCTCCTGTCTGGAGTAGGCCAAGTTTTGAATTTGTTTCAAAGTCCCTAGAGGCCAAGATAATTTTATTATGTAAATTTAGGTCCACGGAGATTTAAGCCTCCTCAACCTCCATTAGCCCAAATTTAATGCCCTAGAGTAAGGCAGTATTAGAAGAGGAATATATACTTTAAATAAATAAATGGACTTACCATAATCTTAGTGTAGAGAATGAAGATCATATATATATATGATCTTCATATATATATATATCAATCTCACTGAGGAAAAATGTGGGATTTTTTTTATATGCTATATGGCAATTTAAGAGCAGGGATATTAGATTATCATAATCTAAGTACAGAGAAACATAATTTTAAAAACATTATTCACATTTGAACTCTTCACTCAGCTATATAAGTATCTCCATGAATGCTAGCCAACTATTTTCCGTAGACTCTGCCACCATAACCAAGACTGTTATGAAGATTCCAGAAAGATCAGAGATAACTAGAAACCCATGATGAAATTATTAAATATCAAGAATGTTGTGTAACTACCATGACATGGCAGCTTGTAGTTCTTACCTCTGCTAGAAGGTCAACATGGCAGAAAGGTGTATATTTCTATTTTTTATATCTTTGCTGTGCTTCTGCTGTGTTGCTTATGATTGTATAGCCCTATTTAAACCTGCTGCATAGTTTCATCTTTAATATTTTGAGAGTCACTCACAAGACATTATTAATGCTTTTGTTAGTTGTTTTATTATTTTTTTTATTGCTACTGTTTCTGCTGCAATAGTGACAAATACAGACCTACATTTTCTCTTTACAGAACCTTAATATAAGAACCAGAATTTAAGTAACTGAAAGGACTAAAAAGAGGAAGGAGGGGTAGGAAAAAATTCTAATCTCTTACTTATTTATCATTAAATATTTTAAAGATCTAATCCAAGGTCCTCCACAAACAGAAACAAAAAAAAAAAAATTCCTTTTTCTACGGATGTCCATCCCCAGCCAGCCACACTACTCACATGTGATTATCCAAAGCTCAGACTCCCCTCTAAATGTGTTATTCTTACCCAAGTGTTTCTTCCTCTTTTCCCTTAGGTATTTTATAGTCTTTGTTGAGGAAACAAGATCTTGCTAAATCTTTTTCTTAGTTGTTACAGTCTTATCTCTTTCTGTCCAATTTTCAACAGAATTCTGTGTTATAGAATTATGGTAATCTGACATTCATCTCAAAAGAAGAATGGGGTTCATATGTAGAGATATTTCTTCAGCAAAACAGTATTGTGTTTTGCTTGTTTGTTTCTATCAAGTAGAGGAATAGAAGCTGCTAATAAACTATTGAGGTTTCCTTTGCTTTTCTTTCTTTCTTTCTTTTTTAACTCTCCCACCTGAGTAAACTCACTTAAAACTTTGAATTTAATATTTACATTTGTAAATTAAAACAAAAAATACTTAGACAAGAAGACCGTATATAGCCAAAAGGATTTAGGTTTTGAATCAATGGCTCTGATACTTTCTTCAACACGGTCTTACTGTCAATAATGTTTTTCATCAAGAAAATGAGAAATTATTTCCCATTCAATTAGATTCCCATAGTGCAATGCTCCAAAGCATGAAAATATGGACTGTGCCTTCTAGGATATTTGTTGAGAACAAGTTACCAAGAAGGGGATACAGAGGAATTCTGGCTTGTTATACATCCTCATTCGGGTAACCTGATTTACCACAGGTTTCTCTGGAAGTCTTAAACTATAAGAGATTTCCTTAACCAGACTTTCATTATGATTTTTTTTTTTTTAATTTATTTGACAGACAGATCACAAGTAGGCAGAGAGGCAGGCAGAGAGAGAGACAGGAGGAGGAGGAGGCAGGCTCCCTGCTGAGCAGAGAGCCCGATGTGGGACTCGATCCCAGGACCCTGAGATCATGACCTGAGCCGAAGGCAGAGGCTTTAACCACTGAGCCACCCAGGCACCCATCATTATGATGTTTTGTTTGCATTTTTCATGCACATTATGTTGATAAGATCAACAGGATTTTAGAATATGTAGAAAACAATAAAAGAATGAAAATATCCCCAGAATTTATATAGAGCATGGCAATGATAATTATTATATATTTGAGAACATTCATAAGACTGCATATATTGAAAGTTCTTACCACACACACAAAAAGTTTCTATGTGAGGTGATGAATCTGTTATCTAAACTTATGGTAGTAATTTAGCAATATATATGTATATCATTAAGTTGAACACTTTAAACTTATGCAATACTGTATATCAATTATATCTCAGTAAAGCTGGAAATAAAACAAATTAATAATATGCAGAATATTAATCAATACAATCATGAAACATTTATTTTTTTTCTTATTTTCTTCTAAAGTGTTTAGCTAATGGAAACAGATATTGGAGTTTGCATTTATAAAAAAAATGTATCTTCATAGATAAGAGGAAGGATAACACCCATACTATTGGTCAAAAAAGGAAAAAGAAAAATAAAAGAAAATACCAAAAAGTTTATGTTGATTGTAGAGAATGCAATATAAATATTTAATTGATGTTTTGTGTTTAAGACATTGACTATATATATATATATATATGTATATATATATATAGCATGCATGTGTTTTTAATGAGTGATCTATACATATAGATACACATATTTTATGTATATGTGCTATTGCTCTGTCTATGCAAATTATGCACTGAATGGCAAGATACTGTTTGTAAAACAAGTAAACCTGCTGGGTTTAGCCACCACAAAAAATAAGTCTCTCTAAATTTGCTACCAGCAGCATTTTGGTGTCCTTTATTAGTGGATATATAAAGGCCCCACTGAATTTTTAAAATCCATTGCTGCTGCTTTCCTTACAAGTGTTGGTACAGCAATATTCTGACTTGACCTACATTCTCCAGATTACTTTAATATTGTGCAGTTCTCCTTCTTACTACTAGAAGAATTCACCTGGGCAACGGAGTAGGAAGATTAATAATTGGTTTTAATTCCTAGGACTATGGCCAAATATATGTTTTCCTAAAGCATCCAATTCTGGGCAACCCCTCTGTGTCTGGGTGAAATAAATCCGCTAGCCTGCATTCCTCTTCATATAGGTATCAACATCCCACTAAGTGGTCCTCTACTTGCTACTGCACTAGGACACTCTAATCTTCTCCCTTCACCAGAAGCCATAACTTTCCTCAGGAATGAAAGATTTTCAAGGAAAGTATACTTGTGTATGTGACAGCAGCAGTAGGGGGACTGGTCTTTCACTTCTTTGCATACAAATAACCTAGTCTGTGCAAAATGTTTATTTCTAAACTCCAATCTCATGTTTTTTTTATAGTTTACATTCATTTTTTAGTAGACTTACAATTTTATTTCTTGTATAATGATAGTACTAGTGGCAATGATTGGTGTGTGTGGTCATGTGTGTGTTTGTGCGTATCTGAAATGAAATTAATTTCATTCACTATTCAGTGCTTTCAACATTGCCATCAGATCAAAAGCAGGCTGTGTCTGCAGCAGTAATCACTATTTCTAGTATCTGGCTCTGTTTGCGTGGCTGTCTCTTTAGTTCGGGTTCCATCCAGTTCTTTCATTAAGAAGTCTTTTTGTTTGGATTATTCTGCCATAAATAGATATGCCTGTATCATGTTTCTGAAACCTACAGATGTCTAACTTTTTTAAGAGTAAGTCTTTTAAAAAATCTATTTATTTCTTCCTGTCTTTAGCTGTTCTATTTCAGATCACTACTCTGAAGGACCCCAAAAATCAGGTAGTCACCAGGTCTCTCTAAAGAGGCAGCCAAGAATATGAAGAACAGATTAGTATTTGCTATAATATTTTCACCTCTAGATATTTATCAGACCTTAAGAAAGTTACTTATATCGCCTTGACTCATTTCTCTTATCCACAAAATAGGCATGATTTATGCCTATCTGGTTTTATTTATGACATTAAAAATAGCCAATGAAAATTTATAGATAAAAAATTTAAAACATCTAGCAAACAGCTGGAAAGTCATAGAAGACAAAGACCTTAAATTTGTGAGGGAGCTCTGAACTGTGTTGGGGGACAATTCTCTACAGGTCTGCTGTATTTTTGCACTTTTTTTTTTTTTTTTTTTTTTGAGCAGAAGTATTGATTCTGTTTGTACAAGCAAATCTTTCCAGGGATGTATGTATAGCAAACAACACCAAAAGGTAGAGTACTCATATTGAGAAAATAACAGGTTTGTTTAATGTCCAGTATAATAAAGATGTCTCCCTCTGTGAAAATAAGGTAGGCTTATTGCCCATTATAAAATATCTGGCTCCCCTAACCTTCAGTTTCCTCTCCTATAATACTGTACATTGAAAAAGTGGATGCCATCTGGACTTCATATCACCTGTGGAAACTGCCACTCAGAGAAGAAGTAAAAATGTTGATAATCTGGTTACTGCTAGTGCTTTAAGTTAAACACTTTCTTTTTTTCTCTCACCCAGGAGTTTCCAGACTTCTGCCAGCATCTATGAAACTGTGGGAAGCCTACTCAACAGCTGATAAGCAAATTAAACTTCCAAACATTCAATTTTAGGATGATTGACCAGGAGGCTAAACTCAACTTTAGTATTTATGATGAAAATTCAAACAATTCATTTAATGATCAGACTTCAGGTTTTTCCGTATTGTGGTATTGGGGAATTAGCTTAATGATTTCTAAATCATAAAAAGTATTAAAGATCATGGTCCTAGAAATGGAATTCCTGACAAATGGGTGAAGAAATGAGAAAAGATGGAGTTGTATTTATTGAATTTTATTTTTAATGGAGTGGTTGCAATATCATTTATAAAGTGCATATATGATCAAGGGAAGCAGATTGATCAATTGATTAGATACATATTTAAATATCATAAAGCTATCATTAGACTTAAAGATTTCTAATTTAATATCACATACAGTTTATGATAAAAGCAAGTTTCAGACTTAACTATATCACATATTGATTGACAACATGGCACAGAGTCACAAAAATATATATTTTCTATAACTGTAATTTCTTTTTTTTTAGCTCCAATAACACCTTGGCATGTAAGTACATTCAAAAAATTGCAAAGATATTTTAGTAACATGATTCAGCCTTTAACAAGATCAAGTTCAGACAGCAAGGATACTTATATTAGAAGGTGAAACAGAAACTGAAAGAACAGATGATACCTATAAGAAAAATAGCAAAATGGCAGATCTAAACCCAATTCTATTGATAATCATATTAAATGTAAATTATTTAAACACCACAATAAGACTGAGATCATGATACTGAATAAAACCCAAGTCCCCAACTATGTACGACCAAAAAGAAAACCACTTTAAATATAAAAGCAGAAAAAAATAAAGTAAAAGTGTACCATAATAACAAAATCAAAAGAAAGCTCAATTACTTATATTAATATTAAGGTACATGTCAAAACAAAGGATAATACTAGGAATAAATAAAGTCACTTCATAGTGATAAAAAGATAGAAAGTCGGGGCGCCTGGGTGGCTCAGTGGGTTAAGCCGCTGCCTTCGGCTCAGGTCATGATCCCAGGTCCTGGGTTCAAGCCCCACATCGGGCTTTCTGCTCAGCAGGGAGCCTGCTTCCTCCTCTCTCTCTGCCTGCCTCTCTGCCTACTTGTGATTTCTCTCTGTCAAATAAATAAATAAAATCTTTAAAAAAAAAAAAAAAAAAAAAGATAGAAAGTCAAGAAATATCATCAAGAGGACTCAGCAATCCTAAATGCTTAGGTGCCTAAGAAGAGAGCTTCCAAATATGTTAAGTAAAAATTGATAAAACTGAAAGTAGATATAAGCAAATCTTTAATTATAATTGAAGACTTACACACTCTCCTCAGTAATTAATATTGCAAGTAAACAGAAAATCAGTTAGGATATGGCATACCGGAGCAGTACTTTCAGCAAACACCCAATTTGGACATTTATAGAACTCTCCATTCAACAACTGCAAAATATACATTCTTTTCACATGCACACAAAACATATATACATTCTTTTCACATGCACATAAAACTAAGGTACACTACATTTTGGCCTACAGAGTAGATGTCAATAACATCTAAAAGGATACAAATAATACAAAGTATGTTATCTGATCACAGTATGGCAATTCTCTGTAAATTGATTTATAGATGCAATGTTGTCTCAATCAAAATCCCAGCAGTCTTTGAGAAAAATGACAGCTAAATGGGTTCTAAAATTTACAGAAATACAGAAGAGCTGTAATCATCGAAAGACACTTAAAAAAGGAAGAGAAAGTTGGAAGAGTTGTACTCCCTGACTTCCAGAATGAAGGAGGTTTGCTACTGGTGTAAAATAATAAAAAATAGCAATTGAATAGACAAGAGTGCCCAGAAATAGACCCACACACACATATGGTAAAATGATTTTTAAAAAAAGGTATCAAGTAATTCAATGGGAAATAGATAATCTTTTCAAAAAGTGGTGCCAAAAACTTTGAATAGTCGCACATAAAAAATGAATTTATCCTATTTCTCACACAGTAAAAAATAATACAAAATGGATAGCAGGTCTAAATATAAAAGCTAAAGTGTACTTCTACAGTCTAAAAAGATTTTCTAGTGCAAGATCTTAGTGAACATAACCTTGGCAAAGACTTCCTAAGTAGATACCGAAAGCACAAACTCTAAAACAATAAAAATAATAATGATTAATTGGATCTCCTAAACATTAAAACTTTCAAAAAGAAAAGCACTATTAAGTAAATGATAATGTAAGCTACAGATTGGGAAAAAGTAATTACAAAATACACATCTGACAGAATTTTTTTAAAAATTTATATATTTATTTTAGAGAGATGGGGAGGTTTGAGGAGGAGAGAGAGAATCTCAAACAAACTCCTCACTGAGGGCAGAGCCCAATGTGGGTTTTGATCCCACAACTCATGAGATCATGACCGGAGCTGAAATCACATGTCAAGCACTTAACCAGTTTAATCACCCAGGCTTCCCTTACAGAATTTTTTTTTTTTTTTAATCTAGAATATGTAGAGAACTCACAAGTGGTAGTAAGATAAACAACCCAATTAAAAATAGTCAATGACTTGAATGATAATTTCATAAAAAATGGGGGTGGGCAGAATGGGTGAAGGTGGTCAAAAGGTACAAACTTCCAGTTATAGGGTAAATAAGTCCCGGGTGGGAATGTAACATACAACATGATGACTATAGTTTAACAAGACTGTATGACATATTTGAAAGTCGCTAAGAGTAAATCTTCAAAAATTCTTACCACAAGAAAAAGAGTTTGTAATTACGTGTTGTGATAAATGTTAACTGAACTTATGGTGGTAATTATTTCATATGGTACACACATATATTATACATACAATCATCATGTTGTACACCTAGACCTAATTAAGTGTTCTGCAAACTGTATCTTCATTTAAAAAAAAAAGAAAGAAAAAAGAAAAATCTATATAGTCAGCAAACAATAACAAGAAAATATATGCAATATTATTAGTTATTAGAGAATGTATTTTAAAGCCACATTGAGTTTCTACTACACATTCAATATGATGACTAAAATTTAAAAAACTGAACATGTCAAGTGTTAGAAAGCATTTGGAATAACTGAAAATCTCATATGCTGGTAGCAGGAGTGTAAAGTGGTACATTTTTTAAAACTCTTTGACAATTTCTTAAAAAGTTAAACACAGTCCTGCCATAAGACATAGAAATTCTACTAGGTTTTATCCAAGAGAAATAAAAAGCATATGTCCATAAGAAGTGTTTTACATAATGTTCTTAGCAGATCTACAATAGCCTTAAAATGGGGAGAGAAAACCCAAAACATAGCATCTATCAACAGATAAATGAATAAGCAAATTTTGATATATTCAGACATTAGAATATTATTTGGCAATAAATGGGAATGAACGATCAATATATGCAACAAATATGGACTAATCTCAAAATAAGTATAGGGTGAAAGAAGACATACAAAGAAATGCTACATATTATGATTTTATTTTTATGAAATTCTAGAAAATTCAAACTAATCTACAGTGACAGAAGATCAGTGATTATCTGAGGACCAGGAAATATAAGAGGGAGTGGGAAAATACTGGAAGGGGCTGGAGGAAGTAGTTACAATGTGGCATCAGGACACGTTTGCCAGTGCTGTACTTGTTCATTTCATCATTGTATACTTTAAATTGTAGACTTTCAATATATGCAATTTGTTGCAGCCGATTATAGCTAAAGCTGTACCAAAGGGAACGAATAACACCCTGCATGTAAATTCTTGTCAGAATCAAGTATGTCACACTCTGAAGTACATTGACTCCTAGGCCATCTAGATTCTCTTTTGGTGCTCATACAAGAATGAAAGGAACTCTTGTACATTGTAGGTGGGAATGTCAATTGTTATAGTTACTGGGGAAAACAGCATGAAGGACCCTCAAAAAATTCAAAATAGAAATACCATTTGATCCAGTAATTTCATTACTGGGTACTTACCCTCCCCCAAAAAGACCCCACAAAACGCTAATTAAAAGATATGTAGGCAAGGGCACCTGGGTGGCTCAGTGGGTTAAGCCTCTGCCTTCGGCTCGGGTCATGATCTCAGGGTCCTGGGATCAAGCCCCACATCAGGCTCCCTGCTCAGCGGGGAGCCTGCTTCCACCCCTCTCTCTGCCTGCCTCTCTGCCTACTTGTGATCTTGATCTCTCTCTCTCTCTCTCTCTCTATCAAATAAATAAATAAAATTTTAAAAAAAAGTAAAAAAAAGAAAAAGATATGTAGGCAACCTATGTTTATTGCAGCATTATTTACAATAGCCAAGATATAGAAGTAACTAAAGTGCAGATCAAAAGATGAATGGAGAAGGAAGATGTGGAACACACACACGAACACACACAACCAGAGTAATAATACACAACCATACAAAAAAGGATGAACTCCTGTCATTTGGGGCAACATGGATAGATCTAAAGGGTATTATGCTAAGTGAAATAAGTCCAACTGAAAAAGACAAATACCATAATGTTTCACTCATATGTTGAATCCAAGCAAATGAATAAACAAACAAACAAAAAAGCAGAAACAGATCCACAGACTCATACATTCAATGAACAAACTGACGGTTGCCAGAGGGGAGGGGAGGGGAGTGGGGGATGGACAAAGTGGGTGAATGGGAAGGAGAGATGCTAGCTTCCTGTTACAAAATAAATAAATCATAGGAATAAAAGGGACTGCATAAGGAATAGAGTCAATGGCATTGTAATAGCATTGTATGGTGACAGATGGTAGCTACACTTGTAATGTAGAAACTTGAGGGATTACTATATTGTGCACCTCAAACTAATGTAACATTGTGAAACAGCTATACTCAAAAAATAAATGAGAGAAAAACAGAACAAGTGAGCTAGATAGATAACAAGTAATTGTAGTGCATGATCCTCACATGGAACATGATTTGGGGGAAAAAGCTATAAAAAAGCATTTTTAGGATAACTGGAAAATTTTAATATAGACTGGATAGTAATACTGTATTACTATTTTTTTAAGTGAAGTATGTCCAATGTTATTAATGTAAGTTAACAGGGTCTCTAGTGCTCTTTAGAGATCAGGAGAGCTGAAGCATTTTTAGAATTTTTAGAGCCATCCCTGGAGGATGCTATTCAGAGTAAATGATTTCATTTGGCATCTGACCAGTTAATATTATCAAATACTTGGGTAAATATTCTCTCTTAGAAAAATTAACCATCCGGGGCGCCTGGGTGGCTCAGTGGGTTAAAGCCTCAGGGTCCTGGGATCTAGCCTGGCATCAGGCTCTCTGCTCAGCAGGGAGCCTGCTTCCCTTCCTCTCTCTCTGCCTACCTCTCTGCCTGCTTGTGATCTCTGTCTGTCAAATAAATAAATAAAATCTTTTAAAAAAAGAAATATTAACCATCCCTACTTTACAGATTAGAATCAGTAGGCATGTGCATGTCCACATGTGCACACACAGAAATATGTATATATATAAAATAAATTATAGACAACAAAAGCACTCATTGCTTAAATTACCTTAACCTTATTTTTCATCTCAATAAAAAAAATCAAAGATACCATGTACACTTCTATGAAGATCAAGAGATAATATATATAGATCATAAAGCATGAGTACACAGTAAGTATTCAATACTTATTTAATATAGACTAAACTTCTTTAGTATACTAAAGAAAAGCAGATGATGGAATATTCTCTTTCTGACTTTACCAACTTTGGGAGTTTCAGCAGCTTTCCAGGGATTACTTCTGTGGTTTCAATGGGAGCTATTAATAATCAGGAAAAGTATGAAGGTTTTTTCCCCCTCTCATTCTCCTTTACTCTGACTTGAGAGAGAGTACTGCTCCTATTATATTATGTTCAAAAGGAGATAATAGAGGCCATTTATTTTTATAGCTTAGTGATTTCAGCCTGGCTGAATATTAGAATCAAATGAGGAAATTTTAAAACGCCTGTAATTGGACCCCATCTTAGACCTTAGAATTTGAGGGTGTGGCCCAGGATTTAAAAAAAAAAAAAATCCTGAGTATTCTAATGTCTAGAAAAGACTGAGAATGATCAAGTGACGCTTTCTGTTAAGAACTTTACTACTTTTCTAAATTCATACTCTAGATACTGCATTAGAAATATATTCCAGATTTTAAGCACATACACACACACAAACGCACACACATACACGTTTACCCAGAACAGCAAAAATACATATATATGCATATAAAATGTAAAAAAAAAACTAGTCAAAGAAAAAGTCAGACTTTTTATACACGTTTATGAATCACTCTTTACTGCCAATAAATGGTTATTTTCTTGACTTTTTTTTTTTAACTTCTGACTCTCTGCCAGTAACCTATGTATTATAAAGAGTTAACATAGCCCATCTGATCACTTTTTGACTGTGTGCTTTAAAGCATTTATTAAATTTATTAAGCTGTGTTTACTGTGAGTACATCAAACCTCAAACTAAAATTAAATCAAGATGAATCAAACCTGGGGACTGGTAGCAGATGCTAGCCATCCCACTTAATTGTCTAACAGCATATGCAGAGAGACAATCTCCAAGGCAACTGAGACATAAAACCACACAAAGATTTGATTTTGTTGATTGAAGTCAACACCTTGAATTACACAATGAAAAAAAAAAAGAAGAAGAAAGAAAAAGAAAAAGAAAAAGTAAAAGGAAGTCATGGAAGTCATTCCACAGAATATGATAGTGTAGGTTAATGTAAGTTATGGTAATTAGGATCTGTAGAAATTACCACTGTGTGCTGAGCCTTAAAGCTCAGATCAGTGTTGAGGATTATGCTATTGATAAACAGACTCAACTTTACCCAGGACAGCAAAAACCATATACACACACACTCATATATATATGTACATATATAGATATCCATAGATATTGTTTATATGTATTGGGGATAGTCTTGTTTTTCACTTTAAAGTTTCTACATAGAGCTTTGGTCTAACGTCATTGTCTATTGTTCACTGAGTGTGAAGATACTCCCAGTCTCAAGGAGGGGAATGACTGCTTTCAACAATTAGCAGCACTATGAATTTCCCTTATAAAGATGCAAAAACAAGAAAATTACTAATTTTTTTTCATATCACTTGTCACAGGATAAGAGAAAGATAGGGTCCAATTCATTTATACAATTGAGAATTGCAAGAGAAAGGATAAACTGAGAAACTGTCATTACTTTACTCTGAAAGGAAGTACTATTTACTTTAAATCCAACCTCTCAGGATTCCTCTATGTAAGTTCATGATTAAACATTTAGTCAGCAACTTATCTATAATATCCTTTACTTTCTCATCGCCTGGCCAGTTTGATACACCCCTAATTCTTTATATACCATCGTGAGATACACACTGACAGACTCTAGAATTGTATCACTTTTTGCTCATTAACAAACCACTTAAAAACCTAGTTTCTTGAAGTTAACAATCATTTATTGAGCTCTTGATTCTGAGAGATAATTTGGATCGGTTTCACCTAGATAATTCTTCCTGGCCTAGGCTGACCTTATTCATCTGTGGTCAGCTTCTGGTCAGCTCAATAGATCTGTTTCAGGAGGTTGGCTGAATGATGGTTGAGTAACAGGCACCACTGGACCACATGTCCTCTCTCATACAGCAGTCTAATCTGATCTCACTTACATGATGACAAAATGTTCCAAGAGCAGCAACTACAAATGTTCTCCAAGTTGATGCACACTTCACTATTGCTAGTTTCTCATTGGTAAGGCCAGTTACATGACTGGTACAGATTCATGGGATGAAAGAGACCCCACCTCTTGGTGAGGGAAAATTGTGATCATATTTGCAATTTCTCCTATTCTTCCTTCTGGCAAAAACCATTCAGTCTTTAAAAATGCAGATTATATTCATTCTATCCAAAGGCTTTCAAAATTCCCATTCATGATTGGAGTCTAAAATCAAATGATGTCCATCAAGTCCTGAATAAATTAATATTTCTGTTATTTCTGATATTGCTATCATTCTATTTATTTGTCATTGGACCATGGTGCATTTTTATTATCTGAGTAACTGCTTTCATTGTAGCATAAGTAGTAGGGCAGGGTGAGTACTCTTATACTTCTGCATATCCAATCTTTATGATGACTTTCATATGGCCATATTCTAGAAAAATGTTTTTTTGAATTTTGAATGAAGAAATGATTGAATAGAAGAATGACAAAGTTTAAAGCCTGATGATACAAGCATTCTTTATGTAATCTGAAGTAGGTTATTTTTTGCAAGACTGGTCTAAAATTGAGCTTTTCTGGAATTACGAAGAGGTGAAAGTTCATGACAGTATCCAAATGAATTTCTAATAAGTGAGTATCATGTCATTTTCCAACTTTGGCTGGCACTACATAACGAAGATATTATACATAAACTTATAGGCATAAAAGGAAAGAATTGGTCAATACAGAAAATATCAAAGGCCCAACTTGTAACTTCTGACTTCTAAAGATTTTCTATTATCTTAATCTTATCTATCAAATCATTATTAGCCATTTGCTTTTATATAAAGTTTAAAAGCAAATCCTTATGAGTAACATTGTAAATCTTTTTATCTTTACATCCCTGACATTTTAAATCAGAAGAAAGCAAAAAACTTGGTTTATTTGAAGTATAAAAAGTGATTAATAATTTAAAAACGACTCTCGGGCACCTGGCTCAGCGGTTAAGCGGCTGCCTTCGGCTAAGGTCATGATTCCAGGGTCCTGGGATCAAGCCCACATTGGGCTCCCTGCTCAGCAGGAAGCCTGCTTTTCCCTCTCCCACTCCCCCTGCTTGTGTTCCCTCTCTTGCTGTGTCTCTCTCTAATAAATAAATAAAATCTTTAAAAAATAAAAATAAAAATAAAAACAACTCTATACAGGTATTTCTAATGTAGAGCATTGATGGGCATTTCTTTGTGTGTAAGTACATGTTTACTATTACTACCAATGTTCTATCTGTATATAAACACTTTTATAAGTGGGCATATTTGTATTTCTCCCTGTTTCTTGTTTCTGTATTGCTATGCTCTCTAGGTATTTCTATGGCCATATACAGGACTGTGTATAAATCTGCATAATGGTAAAAATATGTGTAATGATAATAATTTTATATATATATATATATATATATATATATGTGTGTGTATATTTGTTTACTGTATATGCAAGCCTATGTCAAGGGATTACGGGGAATTTCAGAAGATGGGAGCACATCAAAAATATATAGCTATAGTAGAGTTTGTAGCATGTATCTACTTATAAGAGGAACATATAATTGGATACATAGATAGACCCTCTGTATCAGCCCCTAAAGCAGCTATTTAGCTTAGTTGAGTCATCCGGCTACTGGAAAGTTTTCGACAATTTAATTTATGATTTAAAGTGTTAAGATAACTAGTGGAAAACAAATTCTAGAGCTCACCAGATTAGTGTTCTAATTGTTGCTTTACCATTTCTCAGTAGTTTTGAGTGAACTATTATTTACCAGATGTCAGTGAATTGGCACCACACATAAAACACTTCTGTTAGATGGGTTCTAAATGAATGTATAGACCTGTGTGAATACTGGAGCCACATGAACTGGAAACACACAATATATGACTTTGAGCAAATTATATCCTTAAACTTCATTTTTTTTTCATCTGTACAATGACTATACTAATACGTACTGACTCGAATGTGTGACAATAACATAAAATCATGTAAGGATTGTATGCAATGCATTAGCTTAAGTAAAGCACAGTGTTTGGCATGTGAAAGGTGCTGAATAAATCTTAATAAGTTTACTTCCTTGTCAAGTATACTGTAAGGGAGAGAATGCAGATAAAGTTAGAGTATTACTTTATTTGTACTGCTTGTACCAATACAAACAGTATCCATTTGTGTACTGTACTAGCTGTAATTCATTTTTGTACTTTATCGACTTTGTATTGTACCAATTCTTTTTGTTTGAACAAAAACAAAAGCCTATTATGGAATACCAGGAAATAAGAGATACAGTCTTTTCAAAATATTCATCTTCCAAGTTAAGTAAAGGAATTTGAAAGTAAGAATAATTAAAAATTGGAAACCCTTTATCATAAACCATCAGCATATTAATTAAAGTATAAATTTTTAAATTGGAGTGATCACCAAGACAGCGTGGTACTGGAACAAAAACAGACACATAGGCCAATGGAACAAAGTAGAGAGCCCAGATATGGACCTGCAACTCTATGGTCAAATAATCTTCAACAAAGCAGGAAAAAATATCCAGTGGAAAAAAGACAGTCTCTTCAATAAATGGTGCTGGGGAAATTGGACAGCTATGCGTAGAAGAATGAAAATCGACCATTCTCTTACACTGTGCACAAAGATAAACTCAAAATGGATAAAAGACCTTAATGTGAGGTAGGAATATATCAAAATCTTAGAGGAGAACATAGGCAGTAACCTCTTCAACATCGGCCACAGCAACTTCTTTCAAGACAGGTCTCCAAAGGCAAAGGAAACAAAAGCTAAAATGAACTTTTGGGACTTCATCAAGATCAAAAGCTTCTGCCCAGCAAAGGAAACAGTCAACAAAACAAAGAGGCAACCCATGGAATGGGAGAACATATTCTCAAATGACACTATAAACAAAGGGCTGAGACCCAAGATCTATAAAGAACTCCTCAAACTCAACACACACAAAACAGATCATTACCTCAAAAAATGGGCAGAAGACATGAACAGACACTTCTTCAAAGCAGACATACAAATAGCTAACAGACACTTGAAAAAATGTTCATCATTAGCCACCAGGGAGATTCAAATCAAAACCACATTGAGATATCACCTTACACCAGAGTAGAATGGCCAAAATTAACAAGACAGTAAACAACAAGAGTTGGAGAGGATGTGGAGAAAGGGGAACCCTCCTAAACTGTTGGTGGGAATGCAAGTTGGTGCAGCCGCTTTGGAAAACAGTGTGGAGATTCCTCAAAAAATTAAAAATGGAGCTACCCTATGACCCTGCAATTGCACTACTGATATTTACCCCAAAGATACAGATGTAGTGAAAAGAAGGGCCATCTGTACCCCAATGTTCATAGCAGCAATGGCCACAGTCACCAAACTGTGGAAAGAACCAAGATGCCCTTCAACAGATGAATGGATAAAGAAGATATGGTCCATATATACAATGGGATATTATGCTTCCATCAGAAAGGATGAATACCCAACTTTTGTATCTTCACACTTAGCAAGGAAAGTCTTTCTCATTTTCTCCCCCATTTATCAATATTAATCTCTCTACTAATGGAAGTAAACATTAAGGCTCAAATTGACATCAATGATTGTCAGTAAACACTTCTTAAATTTCATCAAAAATTTCATGCATCCAAACATGTAATTAGAAAATATACTGCTAGAAATATAGGACTTGTTGATATAAGATCTAAGTATATTGGGTTAATTCAAAATTGTTAGCACACCGTGACCTTCTTCCTGGTCCTTTTTAAAGAGCACTTGAAAAAATACAGTATAAGTATTTTTTCCCACTTCATAAAACTCCTTTTTGTGGTTCTATTTTATTTAGTCAACTAGACTTAAAGAAAAAAAACAAAAACAAAAACAAAAACAAAAAACAAAACAAACAAAACAAAACAGAGAGATAATTTACATATCAAATGGCATGAACTAATTCTCATAGATTTTTTTGCCATACTCTGTCTTAACTTTCCCATCTCCTTTAATGTACTATTAAAACAATTGCCTTTTAGTCAGCATAGTAAGTGCTATTTCTTTTTTTTTCTTTTTTTTAAAGATTTTATTTATTTATTTGAGAGAGAGAGAGAGAGAGCATGAGAGGGAGAAGGTCAGAGGGAGAAGCAGACTCCCTGTGGAGCTGGGAGCCCAATGTGGGACTTGATCCTGGGACTCCAGGATCATGGCCTGAGCTGAAGGCAGTCACTTAACCAACTGAGCCACCCAGGCACCCCAGTAAGTGCTATTTCTTATAGAAGAAATAAACATAACCCGAAATCAAATTTCTTCTTAATTTAGGTATCACATTAAGTATTTTATCTAATGGTTATAAAAGTTCCTCTGAAAAAAGAATGCAGATTAAAAATATACTATTCCATTTCATTTTGAGGAATGTGATTAGGTTATATATATATATTCTACCTATGCTTAACCCTGGTGTCTAAGCACTGAAGTTTTCTAGGTTGACACAAGTTGTAATTTTAAGGCTGAACTTCTAGAACTTTCTCAGCTCTTACATTCAACTGGAATAAGTGAGGTAAGAAGCCATTCATTAATGCTCTGCACACTGAGACTTATATTTAGTGAAAAACAGGAGACTGGCTCTCTAATAATTAAAAAAAAATGTTAAAAAACATAGTCAAAAAGTATTGATTTCTTACCCTAATAATAAACTCATTGATTAGATTTAAATTGGTCCCGTAAAAATAAGATTTAAAAGAGATATATTGATATGCAAGAAGTGTTTTCTCTTAAAAAAATTAATGGCTTTTATCAAAATCAGCTACTATTTTGTCTTAATCTGCAAACTTTCTTTAATACAATGGTGTGTAATTATTTTTTTTTATTTTTCCCTTGATGTCATTTACTTACACAGATCCCATCAAAACATTTATTTCATTAGCATTTTTCAACCATAAGGATACCATTCTATGGGCCATTTGAAAGAATCCAGATATTCTGGGTGAATGTGTATCAAATACCTCCTCTCATATCTACTTTTGACACAGTTTCAACTACAAATATAACTCAGTGTACTAGGTAGAAGCCTAAAATATTTCTAATATTTCTGATCATAATCCTGGAGACTGAATATGATGAATGTGTCACTTTCATAATTATGCTATATCACATAGTTGTCCTTAAAATACAGAGATAATCAGGTGACCCTGATTTAACCCATAAGCCCCTTAACAGCAGAGAGTTTTCCGTTGCTGGCAGTAGGAGAAGCTAGAGACTCCATGCATGAGAGAGATTGGACTCATTATCATGGGCTTTGAAAGGTGACCCGGGACAAAGAATATTAAGAGTCTTCAAAGTCTCAGAGTCAGCAAACAAAACAAAACAAAACAAAACAATAACTTGATTCTTTTTTTGACACACGTTGCTGAATTTAACCAGCAACCTAAATGAGTATGGAAGCAGATTCTTCCAAAGTTTCTAGTTAAGAATCCAGTCTGGTTGAATCCTTGATCTCAACCTTGTGATACCCTAAGGAGAGAACCTAATTGAGCTATGTAAACTTTTGACCTATATTATTCTGAGATTAATAAACAAGTGTTGGTTTAAATTGGTAGTTTTTGGTTATCTGTTTCTTAGCAATAGAAAACTAATGTCATCTAATTCAATTATTTTCATGATTTTGGAGCAGATCCTACTTTCCAAATGAAATATTTGGAGGAAGGCAGTATATAAAACTTCTACAAACAGAATTGTTCAGATTAAAAAGGTAGTCAATTCTTTGTAGCAGCAATGACCCTCACTTTATCCCACATGGTTTTATCACTGAACCTCGGAAATCTTCAGAAGCCCAGGAGAATCCTTAACCACTGAAGTGAGTCTGTAATACCAGTGCCAAAGAGTAAGGAGTTTCAAATTAAATTTATTTTTCCATTTTGATATAGATACAAGTAACTCTCAATCAGCCACTTGGATGCACAGCTTTTGCCTATATCTTAAAAAGAAAGTTCCTAAATCCAAATTCTGGCAATAGATCTGGCAATAGCTCTGTATATTTTCAATCTAAACAGAAAATAGCCCATTAATAGCTCTAAACTTCTTTCAGGCTTTTCAAATTGAAGAAAAACATAAGAGAAATCTTGTGATGGCATATATCTCATCGCAGTGATTTCTAGCCAAGCTGCAGAGTTTGCAAAAATAAAATTTTCCCACATTCTCCTGAAAAGCAATGGATGTTTTTAATGAGTGGATTTTATCATTAAGAACAAAATAAAACAAAACAAAACATTGAACAGCTATGTTGTAGCAGAGAAATCAACTGTTTGAACAAAGGATCCTCAAGAAAAGAAATAGATTTCTTTTGGGGTGTCTGGATGGCTCAGTCAGTTAATCTTTGAACTCTTGATTTCAGCTCAGATCAGGTTGTGAGATCAAGCCTCATGTTGGGGTCAACAATTGGTGTGGAGTCTGTTTGAGATTATTTCTCTCTCTTTCTGTCCTTCCCCCTGCTCATGCTTACATGATCTCTCTCAAAAATAAATATAATCTTTAAAAAAACTGATTTATTGAAAAAGTAAGCAATTCTTAAAACTCTTTTTGGTTTAAAAAGTGTAACATGCCTTTTAAATGATATTCAGAGAGATGTTTGAGTAGGATCATCTATTTTTACACTGATTATTGGGTCAGTTATTAGCTTTTGACATTTATTGGCAAATATTCTCTAAGCTGAATTTGTACACGTAGAATTTCTCTTTTCATGCACAACATATTATCTATTTTCTTTCCGCTGAAAGTTACTTGTTGAGCTTTTGAACAGAAAGTCTGGGCAATAAATAATCAACTGAATATATTTTGGGAGATACTTTTCCTGTATGATAGAGCATTACTGCAGAGAAAAACACAGAGTTCACTTTGGCAGAAGTATTGCTAGTACCTCTGTGTGAATGCTGCTTTTCATTTCTTTGTTTTATTTTCTTTTAGTTTTTTAAGTATTCCTAGTAGAGCTTCAAGTAGCTATTACTCATTTGTTTTGGATGTTTTTAATAATAACCATGTGAGTAATGCTCCTAAATACATGCTCTTTCTGTATCTTTTTAATAATACTTGAAGTAGATCAAATACCATATACCCATTTTGCTTGGTTAGGATATACTAGGACTGAAACAAAACAAAACAAAACACTTAAATGAATAAAAGAGTTAGTGTCCTGCCTAGTTCATTCTTCTGGGTTATCTGATTCTATATATCTGTTACTGTCTTTGAACTCTACAACTCTGTAAGATGTAGGGGAAAAAAAAAAAAAAGACACTATCAGTGATGCCTGTTCATAGAAATGCAAAGGAGTTTTATCCAGTGAATGTAGTTGATCATCGCCCTGTGGATATTGACCAGTTTTGTATTTCATTTGCAAATTAATTTCAACATTTATGATTGTCTAATGTGTTATTTGAATTCTCCTTTGAGTCAACTGTAGTGTCTTATTGGTTTCTTCATTAATTACTAAGTTCATTGCTTTTCTATTGCTGTATAACATTACCATGAACATAGCACAGCAACACAAATTATTTCACAGTTTCTCTGTCAGCATGACACATGGCTTAATTGGGTCCTCGGGTAATCAAACTAGAAGCTCAGGTGGTGATACTATCTAAGGCCCAGGGTCTTGTTTCAAGCGCTCTGGGTTATTGACAAGAACTCAGTTTCTTATAATTATAGGACTGAGAGCCTCAGCCCACATGAATCTCCTGCTGTTTTCCATCATGTGGCCCTCTCCCCAACATGGCAGTTTGTTCCTTCAAGGCCACGAGGAAAGTATCTTTACTGTTTCTACTCCCTCTCATTTCCTCCAATCCTCTGAGTTCTGGGATGGAGGAACTAATTAGGCCAGCTCGCCACTGCCAGAATGTGGAAATCAAGATGAGGAGTTCCAACATGCCCTGAAACTCCAAAAAGAGAAAATAGGAAAGATATTTTATTAAGAGCTAATGGCTGAAAATTCTCCAATACTATTGAATGCACCAATGCTCAGTTCTAGGAAATCCAGTGAATTCCAAATGAGATAAAGGTTAAAACACTATTTCACATATTTTTCCATATGGTGAAACTTAGGAACACTAAAGAATATATGATGATTTACTAACAAAAGATAAATTAACTACCACAAATAGATTAAAAACTAATTTTTCTATTTAAACAATGGAACTCAGAAAACTGGAATATTTTAAGAGTCAAAATAATTTCTGGAAAACTAACATTACACCAAACAAAATTATCTTTTAAAAGCAAAAGTGAAATAAACACATCTGCAGACAGACATTAGCTAAGGAATAGCCAAGAAATTAGTTGACCTCAACTAATGCTGACTAACATTTTCCATTTAGAATTCAAAATTCTAATGGAGGTATTTCAGGGACAAGGAAAATTATTTCCCAATATAGACTGAATTACAAAAAGCAGAAATGGATAAAAAAATCTTAATTGGGCATATCTAAACCACTGGCAATATAAAATATTAAAATGTCTAATTTGGGGTGATTGTGTATAATTGAACTAGAGTTAATATACTGAAGAGCAAAAGAATATATGCAAGGTAAATCTTGATAGAATTTAAGCATTCTACAATTGTTTTGTTCTTAGGAAGGGCTAAAAAGATACTGAACATCTTTATTAAGAATTTAAGTATTCTTATTAAAGTAGTGAGAGTAATAACACTCAAGTAGGCATAGTACACTTAACTTTTTTTAATCCAACACAAACATTTATTAAAAACCCACTGTTTGCAAAATGCTTTAAGTGTTCTCAACAAATTAAAATTAAAATGACATTCCTCCCTCAAATCATCCAGATGAATAGAGACACAAACACAAGAAATACTAATCACAATGTATGAAATCCCTTATTATAACAGAAGTATGATAGAGTTGATATTGTTTATTCTGGCAGTTTTCTCCATTAGAAGTTGGAAATGATTCTTCCTTGAATGATTTACATGTTGTTTTTAGACTTTGTGGTATTAGCCCTACAGCAGCATACTTTAGTCATTATGATGCTCATCTTAACCAAAAATCTCCATTCTGTATTTCCAAATACCTCCTGAGAGAGTGGCACCACCCTCTTTGAAAATATGTTACTAGACTGGGACTGTCAAATCTTTTAGTAGCAGTTCTGAGAAAGGAAAAGATCTAGGAACTCAGGTCTATCTAGGGTTTCATGTATCTATCTATAAATATATCTATATCTATATCACCTATATATAGTTTACATTTAAATTAAATTCTAGATGCAGTCACTTGCATTGATCAGGAATTCACAGAACAAATATTGTGGGTTATCCTTCTTATCAGAATGTCTTTGTTATGGAGGGAGCTACGAGAAGGGCTTCACTTACTTTTAGCTCCTATTAATACAAGAGGCTTTGCTGAACCCCAAAATGGCCTGAAGAAGTGGGTTGTCATAGTGCAACACTGGACTGGCTGAGCTACTTGAGACACTTCTAACCCTTGTAGAATAAGGATGATCTATAGCAAAGGGACCTATGCTAACCAGGTCATGTCTAATGCAAACACTGGAGAACTTTGAAGAGGGCAAAGACCACTTCATAAGCCAGAGTATACGTAACATCTAAACAAGTATGAGGGAAATGAGATGACAAGAAAAGAACATTAAAAATGTCAGGTCAGTCTAAAAGATGTCAAGAAAGGAATTAAAGATAGACAGATAGAAAGCAGACAATATGGCAGTAGAAATAAATGTAAATGGAACAAATGCTCTAATGAAAAGAAAATAGACAATTCTGGCTTAAATGCATGTTAGCTACATGAAATAAACCAGAAAAAGGAAGTTGAAAGTTAAAGGTTGTTTAAAATAAATAATTAAGAAAGGTTTTTGGAGAATTATAGCAATGGTTTGTATTAATATGTGATATCATAATTAAAAAGGAAGGCATTATCAGAAATTAATGTGATCCCTACAGAGTGATCTAAAAAGTTCAATTTACCAGGAAGACACCATTTAAAACATTTCTGTACCTAATACTGTACCTTCAAAATGTGTAAAACAAAACATTTTTAAAAACTGAGGAGAAGTTGACAAATCTGCTACTGAAGAGATTTTATCACACCTCCCATGGTAACTGCTCAGTCTATCAGACAATCAATAATCATTAGAACATTTAAATAATTAATAGGTTTGAGCTAATTGGCTTAAATCAAACAGTGTTGCCCAAATTTGAAGAATATATTTTCTTCTCATGCTTAGATCGAATATTATATGAAAATTGATTTCATCTTAGGACATAAAGCCTGTCTCAGTAAATCTCAAAGAATTGACATGAAATCAATGTGACCCTTGCATTCATCCTGTCCTCTCTCCCTCCATTCTCCAGGGTTTGGTATAAAGCCAACCTTTTTCATTATTAGTAATATATAAATTCAGGTAGATAAAAAAAATAAAAGGAGAGGAAATGGTGGGTGAGATATTTATTGCTTTGTGACACTCTGAAACTGAAATTATGCCCTATTTTCCCAGACCTAAAGGCCTAATAAGAACAAGCTTGTAGAGTAGAGATAAGGGAGGTGTGAAATGTGTATATTCACTTTGACAGACATAAAAGAAAACTAATATTCTTGCCTGGGAAATTAGGTGACTATTTTTCACCTATCTTTCTAATACATTCCCTACCATTTAGTCTAATGATGAAATATGTCTTGGTGTATATTACTTTGATAACAACAGAAGCAATCTTTAATGTGTTAACTAAGTAATAAAAGTAGACCTCTGTGCAAGTTAACCCATGCTAATGATAGCATAAAAACAAATAATGTTACCACAGTCATGTTTATAATAATCAGATTTGTTAATATTATCTTCCTACCAATTTTCTTTGCAATTTCACTCTAAAGTACAGAGCAAAAGTCTAAGTTCATCCTTTATGGTGCCTAAGATATTTTATGATGTGAATGTAACTCAAGTTTCTAATCTCTATTGCTATTCCTCCCATAATTTTTGCCCTAGCAACTGAATACAGAATATTCTCTTAATAAATAGGACCTATGTATAGTGAAGGAAACCAACAAAACAAAAAGATAACCTACTGAATGGTAAAAGACATTCCCAAACAATATATCCAGTAAGGGGTTAATATCCAAACTGTATAAATAACTTATACAACTCAATACCAAAAAAACCCCCAAAAATATGATTAAAAAATAACCAGAGGATCTAAATGGACATATTTCCAAAGAAGAAATACAGATGGACAGACATTTAAAAACATGCTCTACATCACTAATCACCAGGAAATGCAAATCAAAACCACAATGAGATCATCTTATACCTATAAGAAAGGCTAGAATAAAAAAGACAAGAAATAGCAAGTATTAGCAAGCATGTAAAGAAAAAGGAACTCTCATGCACTGTTTGTGGAAATGAAAATTGGTGCAGCCACTGTGGAAAACACTCTGGAGGTCCCTCAAAAAATTAAACATAGAAATACCATATGATCCAGTAATCCCACTGGGTATTTATTTACTCAATGAAAATAAACACTAATTCAAAAAGATACACACTCTTATGTTTACTGGAGCATTGTTTTAGGGCAGCCAAGATGTGGAAACAATCCAAGTATTCATCAACAGATGAATGGATAAAGATGTGGTATATAAACACAGTCACACACACACACACACACACACACACACACGATACATACACACATATTTTTACACACATAATGTGATATTACTCAGCTGATAAAAGGAAAGAGATCTTGCCATTCATGATAACATAGATGGATCTAGAAGCTACTATGCTAAGTGAAATAAGTCAGACAAAGACATATTATTTCATTTATATGTAGGATCTAAGAAACAAAACACATAAAAAACAAACACAAAGCAGAAACAGACACATCATTACAGAAAACAAACTGAATTCCCAGAGGGGCAGGGAGTTGGAGGAATGGGCAAAATGGGTGAAGGGGAGTGGGGAACACAGGCTTACACTTATGGAATAAATCACAGGGGTAAAAAGCACAGCAAAGGAAATAATGTCAATGGTATTATATTAGCATTATTATTATAATTATATTATAATAGCATTCTTATATTATATTCACATTATATATTATATTATATTATATTATATTATAATAGCATTATATGGTGACAGATATAACTAGACTTGTGGTGAGCATAGCATAACATAGAGACTTATTGATCAAACTGTGTATCAATTGTACTTCGGTAAAGAAATAATCAGGATCAGTACTACTGAATATATAAATATATATATATATATATATTTTTTAAATTTATTTTAAAGATTTTATTTATTTATTTGACAGACAGAGATCACAAGTAGGCAGAGAGGCAGGCAGAGAGACAGGGGGGAAGCTGGCTCCCTATTGAGCAGAGAGCCTGATGCGGGGCTCTATCCCAGGACCCTGAGATCATGACCTGAGCCAAAGGCAGAGGCTTAACCCACTGAACCACCTAGGCACCCCTATATATATATGTATATGTCTATATGTCACATATCAAATATACTGGATGTACATATACTATGTGAGTGTGTGTGTGTGTGTGTGTGTGTGTGTGCGCGTATTTTCATGGTAATCCATACGGGTAAACACCTTCAGTGTCAAGGAAAAGTTCACCTATTTTTCAAGTCTCAATAACTCTCCCATGTGAAACATTTTCTGACACCCTGAGTCGTATGTTCATTTTCTTAATTTTCAGTGTCATTTGTGCATAGTGCCTTAGTAGAAATTCTCATGACATTTTAATTACTTGTTTATATGTCTATCTTCTCCCTGAGATATAATCTCTTTTTAATCTAAGATCATATTTTAAGATTTTCTGTTTCTGAGAAATACACCTAGTTTCCCAGCCCATGAGAGCCATTCAGTGATATCTGTTGAATAAATGTCCAGACTCTAGAAAGTATTCAGTGAGGTTCTGACATAAACTTTAAGTTCCTCCCTGGAACTTTTGAAAACCTTGAATTAGTAGGATGGGATCTTTGGTTGTTGAATCCAGTGCCATTTGGCCTGGATTTTCTCTGCCTGTCTGGGTTGTTGACATGCTGATTCAAGAGAAGTATGTGATAGCAAGTTTGGAATCAAAAAGTCTAAACTTCTAAGGTGACCTTTCTGTTGTATATATAGGAGACTTAGCATGCATCATGGTCAGTCTTTGAAGGTAGTCTAGGTTTGAAATCTCCTCACATTATCTGTATGATTTGAATTATGTGGTACCACTCTGTAGAAAGTGAAAAAAAACAGTTTACCTTTTCTCATCTGTATAGTTCGATAAGAATACTTATTGTATAGGGTGAAAAATAAGAGTTAAGATGTACATGTGTGTACACATACAGATATAGATGTGCAAATGCATAGCCAGATTCATATACACACACTTAGACTGGGCTTGGGACTTTATATAAATTTTAGTTATTATTATTATCAGTCATGATTTTAATATTTTTTATGCCCTAGGCTGTGCTTATCCCTGTGACTTATTTTATAAATGGAAGCTTGTATTTCTTAATCCTCTGTTTCACCCATCCCCCACAACCACCTCAATATTTTTATTGAAACCATTTGGTAACCTTGGGCTTTTTTTTTTTTAAGAGGTTTTTTTTTGTTTTTGTTTTTGTTTTTGTTTTTTTGACAGAGAGAGACACAGCGAGAGAGGGAATACAGGCAAGGGGAATGGGAGAGGGAGAAGCAGGCTTCCCGCTAAGCAGGGAGCCTGATATGGGGCTTGATCCCAGGACCCTGAGTCCAGGGCACACGCATAATGACTGAGCCACCCAGGGCCCCTACTTTGGGCTTTTAAATTTTATTCTGCAAATAGATTCTCGTTCCCATGTCTCTCATAGCCTAAACCATTCTATAATGAGTTTCAAGGCTTATAAATTCAGTTTCAATTTATTCACTTGTTCATGGATTAGTCTTCCATTCCATCCTGCACTGTTCTCTACCTAATGTCAGGTGTCTGCTTTATTTATTATCTAAGGAAGACTATGCTTCACCCCCCCAGTTTCACAAGCTCAAATCAAGATTACTCAAAGAATTAGTCACTAAATAAAAGAGCAGTTTTTGCAATTTAAGGTGAATTACATTTGAAATAAGCCAAAACACACTTATAATTAGGTCAGTCTATATTATCAGGGAAGGTCCTGCTCCTGCTCTGCTCTGCTTTCAAACCAGGGATAACAGCAAATTCAAAATAAGAAAGAAACTACATATGGAAAGATGCACAGTGCTCTGAGAAGTTCTTATAAAATATACACTAAAGAAAATGAGAATTTGAAATCTATATCGTTCATAAGACTAACATGGTAGTGAGCCATAAGTGAACAACATAAGGTATAGTTTTGCACCTCATGGCATTCAGGGATCCAAGATCAAGTAGAGTTTCTTTTCCATTAAATTTGTAGCTACCTACAAACTACCAGGATTTCTGGTAAATACTGATAAATATTCTTGGTCCTGGAACCTCTACTAAGGGTAATAGTTATTTAGGCAGGTAATAGGTAATGGTAGTAGGTAATAGGTAATAGGCAATGTATTTTGTTTGTCTTCATGAACTCACAGCCTCCTTTGGGCCAGTTGATTCCAGATAGGTTCCAAAAAGGTTTTACATATGTAAATATACATACCCATATAGGATGTATATAGACACACATACACAATACTTATTTCATAAAAGCACCAATGCATTTCATATCTATCTCTAGCTATCTAAAATGAAAAACTTCTGTGAATGCAGAAATTCTAACGCAAAAGTCAAATGGGGCATATACCAATTAATTTTTGAACTTATGAATTACTTTTTTACCATTTAAACCTCCCTTTGTTAATTAAAGACTCAGACTTCCTTTTAAAAAAATGATTTGAAATTTAAAACCTCTTTTGAAACAGTTGTTATTTTTTAAATGAGCTAAGCACTATTTTTGTAATTCATTATTTTAAAATAAATTCTATCTTAATAAAATACAGTGATAATGAATTCACCAAACAATGAAACACACCACAAGGAAGTAATGTCACCCATTTATTTAACTCCTTTATCAAGAGAAGCCAAGAATGCTCAGAATAGCAAAGCAGCTTTCCTAAGAAAATGGTCCTAAAATTTAAGAATAAGATTTCCTGATCTACAAATTTTAAGTATCTTTTCATAACTATCCTGGAAATAGTCTTTTATGTTGAAATCTTTTCTCATTGTAGTTACTACTTTTCTTCTATTTTCTTTTTATCAAGTCATTTAAATCTCCATGTACATCAAACAATGTAACATAACAGAAGGAAATATTACTTTTGGCCAGATGCCCGAGGTCATCATAATAATCTCAAATACAGTCCAAGTATGCCATCGTGTTAAAATTTACTTTTTCATGCAAAATGTAATAGCAGAGACTTCAACCCCAGATTGTACCAAAAAGACAAAAATATACAATTTACAATTACTAAATGATATTTGGAATATTGCAGCTTAAAAAGGTGATAAACTTTATAAAGCTTATGCTTCCTCTCTACTGAAGGCCTGTTGAAAAACAATATATTCACAAATGTTGGAAAATATTTAAAGGTAAGTTTATCTGAAGAAGGAAATATTTATTTCTCAATCTTCCTGTAATTCCTGTGGCTCTAATGTTCTCTATATATACACACAGACTTAAAAGATATTCTCAGTGTAATTTTTATCTCATAGTATTTTTTTTCCCAATTTATTCTTAATGTGGTACTTGGTTTCCACATAGCAAGAATAAGGAGAGGGTCACAAAACAGACACACTTAACCATAATCATTGCTAAGTGAAAGAGGTTTATTGGCACCATGGAGTTGCTGTTTTGTTTTGTTTTGTTTTAAGATTATTTATTTATTTGACACAGAGGGAGAGAGAGACAGTGGGAGCAGGAACACAAGCAGGGGGAGTGGGAGAGGGAGAAATAGGCTTCAGGCCAAGCAGGGAGCCCAATGTGGGACTCAATCCCAAGACCTTGAGATCATGACCTAAGCAGAAGGCAGACGCCCAAGGACTCAGCCACCCAGGCACCCCAGCGCCATGATGGCTTTGAACAAGCCAATCAACCTCCATTGATCTCCTATTTTTCATTTGTAAAATAAGGATAATAATTCCAAATAATGCCACAAGTTGTTTATAATTATCAAATGAGCTTTAGTATTTGAAAGTTATCAAAATGCAACTCATTGTCAAAGTTATATGAAAGTTATCAAAATGCAACTGATTTTGTATTTGTAAGATACTTCCTTATCTTCCCATCTTTCTTTAGGGGCTGAGTGTTGCCACAGGTATCCTTAATTAAGCATGTCCTCTGGAGTCACCCTCAACTCTATATCTCTCATATTTCATATACAACTCATAACACTCTATGTTCAATTTTTTTCCAAAATTCTATAACTCTCCCACAGCCACCCCTAAATTCTAGAGTCAAGTCACAATTATTTCAGATTACAGAAAATGTTTACCAGTTGGTCTGTTTCAACTCTAAGTCCTGATAGCGTATTTTTTTTAAAGATTTTATTTATTTATTTGACAGAGAGAGAGAGAGATCACAAGTAGGCAGAGAGGCAGGCAGAGAGAGAGAGAAGCAGGCTCCCTGCTGAGCAGAGAGCCCAATGTGGGGCTCGATCCCAGGACCCTGGGATCATGACCTGAGCCGAAGGCAGAGGCTTCAACCCACTGAGCCACCCAGGTGCCCCCTGATAGTGTATTTTTTAAACCATGTTGAGAGAAGTCCTATAAAATACAAGTCAAGTCATGTCCTCTACTTAAAACAATGCAATGGATTTCATTTTCCATCGGAATAAAAGCTAAAATCATTACTACTGTGATCGGCAAAATCTTTCCCATGTGTTGCTCAGCTCCCGAGACTGACTCCACTCTAGCTGCCCCTCAAGCCAGGCATGATTTTGCTCCACGCCTTGTGTTTTCCTCTTTCTGGTTTGTTCTTATGCCAAACATATGTACCACTTGCTCAATTGCTTCAGGTCTTTGTTCAAATGTCCATTTTTCAATGAAAAATTAGCAACTTCACCTAACATCACAACTTTAACTCATCATAATTAGTCACATTTACCTGCTAATTTGTTTATCTTTAACATTTATCAATACCTATATAAAATATACTCTTCTAATTTGTTTATTCAATGTAGGTAGAGTCCTCTCTTGGGGGGGATTTTTGTCTATTTTGTTCTTGCCTGTTTTGTTCACAACTGTAACTCCAACTTGTGGAATTCTTTAGTAAATATTTGTTAAATAAATAAATATATGTCTAAAAAAAAAAAAGAAGATGAAGTAAACTGTAAAACACATGGTGCATACTAGTGAACTCCAAGTAACTCACAAGAGTAGAGCAAAGAAAAATCAAGAGAGGGTGGTTAAATTTTTTTTCTTTTTTTAATTTTTATTTATTTATTTTTAATTTTTTTATTTATTTGACAGACAGAGAGCACAAATAGGCAGAAAGGCAGGCAAAAAGAGGAATGGAAGCAAGCAGCCTCCGTGCTGAGCAGAGAGCCCGATGTGGGGCTCGATCCCAGGACCCCGGGATCATGACCTGAGCTGAAGGCAGAGGCTTTAACCCACTGAGACACCCAGGTGCCCCAAGAGAGGGTGGTTAAAGTGGGGGCCAGAATGGAAAACAGAGCTAAATTGTGGGAGATTTGTGTACCATGCCGAAATAATTAGGCATTTTCCCTCTATGTTTTAAACAGCTCAATGATGTAATTAGAACTGTGATTTATAAATACTATAATGATCATATATAACCATTGAAATATAATGTGAGGGGGGGCTCCTGGGTGGCTCAGTGGGTTAAAGCCTCTGCCTTCGGCTCAGGTCATGATCCCAGAGTCCTGGGATCAAGCCCCACATCGGGCTCTCTGCTCAGCAGGGAGCCTGCTTCCTCCTCTCTCTCTGCCTGCCTCTCTGCCTACTTGTGATCTCTGTCTGTCAAATAAATAAATAAAACCTAAAAAAATATATATATATATAACGTGAGGGAGACTGAAGGCAAGGAAAACTAAACCCAAATTATAAGAGGAATGATGAATACTCAAATCAGGAGAGATAAAGAACACAAGAGCAAAGCATCAGATTGTGTTGAAGTGTTATAAATATGATTTTTAGAGATAAGTCAAGAAGGAAGCCGTTACAGAGGTTTCAAGATAAAATGACTTTCATGTTTTGCTGTGAGTCAACTGGAACATCTTAATGCTATTAAACAAAAGTGGTACATACAAACAGGAAAAATATTTGGGGGGGTGATTAACAAATTCTGATATTTAGCAAAAGTCCTATGGCATGTCTGTAAAGAAATGCTCAATTTGTGGAAAATTATAGTGCTTCAGTGACACTCAAATATGAATTATAAATATACAAATGAGTCCCCAGTGATTGTAGAATGACAAGGAAGAAGTTCAAGTTCAGAATGTTTGAGAAGGTCCAATATATTTTTTTTAAGATTTTATTTATATATCTGACACAGACAGAGCACAAGCAGGGGGAGCAACAGGTAGAGGGAGAGGGAGAAGCAAGCTCCCTGCTGAGTAAGGAACCTGATGTGGGGCTTGATTCCAGGATCCTGGGATCATGACCTGAGCCAAAGGCAGTGACTTAACCGACTGAGCCACCCAGGCATCTCAGAGAGAAGGTCCAATATTTAAAAGGAGGATACACCAACAGGAATCTGAAGAAAAAAAAAAAAAGATAAAAATACTCCAGCAAGATAAAAGAACCATAAAGACTTCCCACAGAAAGCAAGGTAGGAGGGGCCCCTGGATGGTTCAGTCAGTGAAGTGTGGACTCTTGGTTTAGGTTCAGGTCATGATCTCATGGTGGTGAGATCAGGCTCCATGCTCAGTGAGGAGTCTGCCTGGGATTCTGTCTCTCTTTCCTTCTGCCCCTCCACCTCCCACGTTCTTATGCTCTAAAATAAGTAATTATTAAAAAAAAGAAAGAAAGAAAGAAAAGAAAAAAGAAAAAGAAATAAAGTAAAGTAGGAGACAGTTTCAATTAAAAAAAAAGTTTTAAAAAATTGCTTGAGCTCTATGCTTCCAACGTTACAATGCATTAAACAGTATAAGGGAGGAAGAGTGTCTTCTGAATGTGTTAGTTGAAATCACTGGTCTTAGTGTAGCAGATAGAGTAGTAAGGTGAGTGTTGAATCAAGACACTTGAGGACTTAGAAGGGAGAGAAAGAGTCAAGAGCACTTAAAGAAGGGCACTGTAGTAGGCAGAATAAGGGCCACCCAAAATGTCCATGTTGTATTTCCCAGAATCTATGAATCTGATGAATCTCACATGCCAAGGGAGAATTACAGTTTTAGATGGAATTAAATTAGCTAATCAGATGACTTTAAAAGGGAGTGAGTAGCCTGGGTCACCCAGGTGTGCACAATCTAATGATGAGGGTCCTTGAAAGTGAGATGGTGGGTAGGAAGAAGGGGTCAGATCAAAGAGAGATATAACCACAGAAGAATGGTCAGAGAGATGTATCACTGCTAGCTACAAAGACAGAGGTAAGGTGCCACAAACCAAGGAGCATGGGAGGCCTCTAGAAGGTGGAAAACAGAAGGTGGATTTGCCCCATCTCCTCATTTCACTGCTGGAGCAATGAAGCCTGTATTGGACTTCCAACGTACACAACTATAGGATAACAAGCTTGTAATGTTTTGAGCAACCAAGTTTGCCATATTTGATTATAATAGCAATCAAAATTTAACGCAGAAACCTTAGCAAGAAGAAACACACTTTTTTACTTGAAAGATTTTATTTATTTAACAGAGAGAGAGATCACAAGTAGGCAGAGAGGCAGGCAGAGGGGGAGGGGGAAGCAGGCTCCCTGCTGAGCAGAGAGCCCAATGCAGGGCTGGATCCAAGGACCTTGAGATCATGACCTGAGCCAAAGGCAGAGGCTTAACCCACTGAGCCACCCAGGTGCCTCAATTTTTCTCTTTTAAAATCCAGTTCAAACACCACATCCTATGTAAAAACTTTTCTGAACCTTTTGTGAAAATTTATTTAACTTCTTGTCTGAGTTCCTTGATTGCTTTGTACATTCTTTTTCTATTCAATTGCTTGTTTACTTTTCCACTTCTAGAGAATCAATTTTAGAGGAAATGAACTTATTTTTTACTCAAAAATTTAGTGAGGTAATTAATGCAGAACACTGGCTTACTGAATATTTGTTAGGCTAGTGAGTTTTATTTCTTTCTTTTACCAAAGTAGTGGAAGGGGAAAAAAAAAAAAAAAAAGACCTGATAAATGCTCTTACAGAATAGAGACCAGGATGGTGCATTTCAAGCAAATCAAGTGTCTTTCTTCAACTCCCATAGATCACGTCTCCAGTATCAGTCACCACATTCAAAACCACCAACCTTATCAAACCTTTCTTTTTCTTTCCTGTTATATTTTAAGACATAAAGTTTTATTATTGTTCTCCTGGGTGGCTCAGCCCGCTAAGCATCTGACTCTTGATTTCAGCTCAGGTCATGAGCTCAGGGTTGTGAGATTGAGCTCTGTGTTAGGCCCCACACTGGGTGTGAGGCCTGCTTGAGACACTCTTTTGCCCTCTTCTTCAGTCCCTGCCACCCCCCAAGAAAATAAAAATAAAATAACATTTCTCACCTGGGGGTAAAATTTTCCTCTTTGGCCTATTTGGTAATGTTTGGAGATATTTTTGATTGTCACAACTAGGAGGATGCTACCAGTATCTAGAGGGAAGAGACCAGGGATGCAGCTAAACGTTGTACAGTAAATAAGAGAACTCTTCATGACAAATCATTCTGCAGCCCAAAATGTTAGTCCATAGTGCTATTGTTGAGAAACCCTGCTCTAGAGTGAAGGATATATCTCCCTAAAGGAGATATCCATGTCTGTATCTATGTGTCTAAATAGAATATCTTAATCAATTTCTTTGGGTGCTTAAATGCATTTTATTTTTAACTAAATGCTATTTTTATGTAGTTGTATGAATAAAAGTTCCATTTTTCTTTCTTAAAGGAAACTAAAACATAATTTTCTCTAGAATATGGCATCTTTAATTTCCTAGATGTATATGACCTATAATATATTCTGCTGATTTTCACCTAATTTTAGTGCATTCTTTTATAAAGAAAAAAAATATTTTTAAAAGTTAATTTGGAAATTAGCATCCAAATGACTTCATTTATTTCAGTGTTTCAGAAAAAAAAATTATTTAAGCTGTCTTTCAGAGATATTTTTATAACATCACATGAATAAAAATTAATTAGTACTTTGTTCCTATAGTAGACTTTCTTTTGTAAGCTATAAGTAGACATAATTTCTTCTACTAAACATATAAAGCAAATGAAACATAGTGTATTCCCAGTTTAGAAACAAAAGAATGACAAAATAGAACACTCTTCTTCATTGTCTACACCTGCATATACCTCTCTCTTTTTTAAGCTTTCTACAAATATTACTGAAGGTGACACATGCAATGTGAAATAGTGTGGTGAAATTACTAAGAAGTTAAGAAAAGCAAAAGCAAAAGTAAGAGAATGATTAGGTTTTGCCTTATCCTTCTGTGATTTATGAGGCCTCTTTATAAAAGAACTTGCAGATTTCCTGCAGACTACAGAGCAGGAGACATTCAAGCTTTATGTATCTAAAGACATATTGGTCATTTATACTACAATGTAACATCCAGTATTAATTTGCTTTTAACAAGATCGCTTACTATGCATGAGATTTAGTGGGTGGATCTCTACTTTTTTTTAAATGAACAGTCAAATATGGGAAACAGACACGCAAGCGCGCGGTAAGTATATATTATGGTAAATGCTACAGAACCACACTGGAAGGTTTGGAAGATTCTATAGATATCCTGTCCAATAGGCCAGACTCCTTATTCCTTGTTTTTTAGAGGAGCTGGCTTCTGTTTAGGAATATATGGGCCATGTGCTCAGGGAAAGAGGTCCCCTCCCCAGCTCCTGGAAGGAATGTTGATTAGGCAAAGACCATAATAATCATCCTTGTCCCTTTTGCAAGTAACTGGCTCATGATTGGTTATATAAGTGGGACTACCAAGGTAAAGATAAACTTTGATTTCGGGAACCTAGAAAAAAAAACATTTTTTCTTAATTAAAAAACGTAGAGAGGGAAGAAGGACCCTCTTTTTCCCCTCTGCCAAGTGGGATATATGAGGGCATAATAAGAAACCACAGCAGCTTTACAATCATTAGGGCATCACCCTGAATTTAAAAGTCAAAACGCTGAGGGCGGTAGATCAGAGAGATGAAAGATTCTTGTTCTAGATGAGCTGGCTCTGCCTCCCACAAGATTTCTTTTATCAACTTCTCTTTTAAAACTAATTATAATAATATTTTCTTTTTCTTACAGCACAAAACATCCTCGCTGGTAGAGAAAGATACCTAAGCAAAGCCCGCAGAGATCAGGTAAGGCTTCTCAAAGTACACACCATCTGCTTGTACCATCAAACCACTTGCCAATTCTATTGAAGTTTCTTATTCTCTGACCACTGCCTATAACAGATTCAGTTAATGGACCTGAATAAGGTGCGTATATTAGGGGCATAGTGCGATGTCATAACCCATGGAATTTTCTTCAAAATCAGAGACCCTCTGATGTCGAAATCATTGGTACCTAAAAGAAGCGAGAGAAATATTAAGTAACCACCCCATATGTTCAATTGCTCACGTAAAAGTTATTAAAAAATAAGAATAAACATTCAGGGACATTGAATTTCTCAAGATAGACAACAAAAGTTGCTAACTCACAAATATTGTAAACATAATTACTAAGAGACCTTGTGCTACTGCCTAAAATGCATCTGAATAGATTATATAGCTTAATTTCCTGAAACTCTCCTAATCATGAGGTGAGGAGCATAGGAGGATGCAAGAGATTGTGTGCAAAGAAAGAGAGATTTAGACACAGTCCTACCAAGTATGCTTACAAAAATTACTCCAACTATTCAGCCCTCCCTTCTCTTATCCTAGCAAGGGGCTGTTTCACATTTCTTTTATGTTGGAATATGTGAAAACAGAAAACAAACAAACAAACAAACAAAAACCTCTTCCCCCTTCCTTGTACATGTTCTTACAGTCTGACAGTATGCATTCAGCTATTTTCCAACCCAGATATTGCTGCTCCTTGACCAACTAGTCCTTGTACAATAACCGTGCAGTTTAACTCCACTGCCAGCAAACCAGAATTGACTACCAGTGGATGTTGTCCATTAAAGTTGTAACCAGTGTGTGAAATAGATACATTGATAAAATAAACATACATTTTGCCATCCAAATTAAGACGCTTCTGTGAGCAAAATAAAAGTTGTTGTTAAGAATTTAATTGGAATAACTGGCATTGCTTGGGACCATCCAAGTTTCTTTTATTCTATCCAGGGAAGAAGCTTTTATCCAAGACCTTAAAATAGTGCTGGCTTTCGATGTCACTCTTTTTCAGTAAAAGCACCTCTATTCTCAAAATTCTATTCAGAAGTATTCAACAAAATGTATTTTAAGTGCTAAATTGTTTAGAAAATCAACTAATTTGTATGTAATAATTTTTTTGGTAGTTGGCATTTGAAAAGGTCAAGGTTGATTGGAATTCCTCAGAAAGCTTTATAGAAGAAATGAAAATTTGAAATTTTTGAAATGAAATGAAATGAAAATTTGAAATTGACCTTGCAAGATGTGTTGGGCTAGAAGAGTGCAGGAAGGATTGATGCTGGTGTGAAAACAATGTGAAGTGAGGGAAAGGAATTTTATATTATACTTATCAATTGAAGCTGACTAATAATATACAATGTCTTCATAAAAGTTGTAACCATTTATTGATTTACAGTGTGAACACGACTTTATGCTTGCCATTTGATATTTATTCCATGTATTAAATTTTATCTATTTTTGATAGATGAAGAAGTTATAATTATTCTCATAATCATACTTAAAGAAATGGAGAGGAGGATAAGGTATTTAAAGTGCCAGAAATTTAGCCATAAAGGCAAAAAAAAAAAAAAAGTTTTATTTTATGACTTTAAAACCAATGTTCCTTCTACTCTGTAGCATCTGTTCTCTAATGATCAGAAGATAGTGCAATAATTGTCTCCATGTGGCTGAGGGAAAAAAGAAGTGAAAATAATTCCGCAGTTGTTATAAGACTGAAAAAGAAAATGTGGAAACCAAGAAAAGAAACCATGAAGGAATCAGGAATAGAGCTGGTTGTGAGCCAGAGTACAGGTTTTGAAAGCAGAGGGGACAGCAAGTAGACCCTGACAGTCCATAACTGGGACCTTAAGCTTCTAATAACAAAAAGAAATTATATATATATATATATATATATATATATATATATATATATATACACACACATATATGTATTTATATGGAAAATGTTGGGTATAGAGGATAAGACCATATTCCATTGTCTGTGTAAATGCAGAACAATGAAAATGCAGCTGTATGACATGAAAAATATAGTGGTCTAGCGGACCAGAGTCTAGACTGGGCTCTACTCCCAGTTCAGTACTGAATCTGGCAGACCTTGAACAGATTGCAGAAGACTAGGAATTGAAAAGGATTTATTGGTCATTGACTACTTCTTTCCTCCATAGCCCTCTGTCTTTAACTGGATCTTAGAAAAACTGAAAGTTTGTTCCCAGTATTATTGATCTCCCTTGAAAAAGTTTTGTGACACAGAGTAGGGATGGAAAAAGGGTCAAAAACACATTGTAGAGAACGAATGAGAGCATGCATAGTAAGGATAAAAGACATATCAGCAAGTGGCTGTTACCAGTTTATAATTGTGAATACCAAACCTTCTGCTGAATTTGTTAAAATGTAATCATAGGTTGCACTTGATTTTGTGCCCTCATCCTATTGGTTCCCTCATGATTGGACAGCATAAATCTCTTATTTTCAAATGCACAAGGAAATGATGATATTTCTTGCATGAGCAATTTTGTGCTTCATTGCTCTTAACTGCATGCTTAAGCTTCACTCTTTAAAAGGCTGCAAAGTCTTAGAAAAAAAAAAGGAGGTCAATATGTGAGATCTTGCAGAAATAAAAAAAATTCTGCAGAAGAGGAAAAAAGATCTGCTGCTTGAAGGAGTAACTCATTTAAAAACACAGTTTATGCATTGAAATTAAGTACAAGCCCAGCCTATATGGGATTCAAAAGAATTTCATTATACAAAAGAGTGGTTGAAATAAGTAACAAACTGCCAAAATCAACAATAAAAGCAGAGTGGTATAAATAAGCTCAAGAGGGAACTGAATCAATTTTTAACAAAGAAACCAGAGCTACTGCCTTGATTCCTGTGGTGGAAAGAAATACCTAAATCGAGTTCTTCAGATGATCCCTGAATTTGACCTATTCCTTACAATAACTAATATAACTTAAAATCATTCATAAATTGAGTTTGATTTATTATACCTGCCGAATAAAACTATACTCTTCCTCTTACTTAGACTAACTTCTCTGAGGGCAACTCTGGTCAATTTTTCATTGTTTTATTCCTAAGCCTATGGTCATGCTTAGCAAGGGGCAGATCCTACGTTAGAAGTTATTAAATGAATTACTGAAGACATAATGGAAAAATGAGCTTACAACAGAAAGGACTATATATTATTGTTCTAACAATATCAAATCCAGAGCACTGTGCCCAAAACAAATCTTATCCTTAGAACCATGATCTCTTTTATTTTTGGTATGTCAGTTCTTGTTTATTGCTGCCCTCCATATTTCTACAAGTCACTCATCTATAAGTTCCTTTTCCTTTCTAAAAGAATTGGAAGTAGTAATTTTTTTTTTTTTCATCATGTTTGCTGCCTTATTTCTTCTGTGAGTGTATGGAATAGGCAGGCATTAAGTATCATGCTTTAACTGTAAGTATTTCTTAGACTTTGTGATGCTTTCATTGTCTAACAAACCTAATAATCTTTCATAAGCTCCTCACTTGCTACCTACTTGAGCGCTAGCGGGGAAGAACCCAGTAAATTCTAGGGGACTTTTTTTAACACCAGACCATAATGAAGATCTATAAATGTACCTGTTCCCTGGATTCCTCTCATAGAATTCATTTTTAAAGTGATTTCAAAATGAAGTTGGTTTCATTTTACACTAATTAATTTCCAATTCCCTTTTTTTCATCTACTTTATATTCTTCCTGTTTTAATGAATCTAAATGGTAGGGAAATGCCTATATTTATTTGTAATATTTCCCAGTATAAATTTTATTATTCAATTTATCAACAGTAAGTGCCGTTTTGCATTGGAGAGAATTGTAGTCTATGTTTCAGGGCATTTGGGGTTGTTAATGTATAAACTTTAGCAGTATTATGAGTTTAGATTTAAGTTCAACTCTTCAGAAAATAAGGCACTTTCTTCCCCTTTCCTCTCTATCTGCCTAAGACTTGAACAGCATTGTGTGTGTGTGTGTGTGTGTGTGTGTGTGTGTGTGAGATTATCTACATTTGATTAAACCACTGAAAAATCAATTCTTTGAATATAATCCTTTAATGGCAACAAATACACTGGAAAATAAAATAACAAAAATAAATAAAAACTTAATTGCCCCTCTTTTTATGAACACATTTCCCAGAAATAACCAGAGTAATTCTGGAAGCTCAAAGAAAAGTAGAATATCTCAATTACTTGTCCCTACAAAGTTCATGTCAAGGTTTGAATCAATAGTTGCAAGTCCTTTTTATTACAAACAAAACAAAACAAAAATTGTTCATTAACTACTTTGACTTAGTGCTAAAACTTCTAGCAGAAAATTTAGGATGAAGGTCTTCAGAGAAGCTAAATGTTAAGATTGTTCAACCCGTATGTTACTGATATGCTCCTGGTAAATTTCATAGATGTTATAATTAAAGCACACACACACTGAAAGAATTAAATTAAGTCTTTAGTGACTAGAATACAACAACAACAAAAAAATAACACATTTTTGATGAGGTAAAATACTATATATAAGCCAATGATCCTTTGATGAACACCAAAAATACACATAAGTCCAATACATTAAATGGTGTCATGCTTTGATTTAATGAAGTGCTCCTTTTACTCACAGAATCTTAGTTTCACTCATTGTAGGTCAATGTTTATTCGAGGCTTTAATATGCTAAAGAATTAAACCTTCAAAGCAACTATCCAGTGCTTGGAACATCATATAGAATCTCAAGTTCTGGATTAAAACTACTGCTTTGGTGGTAATTACTACTAATTTATTTGTCTTCATTATAGTTCTTGTAGATCTTGTAGAAAAGCTAAGTAGCTTTTCTATGTTATAACAGGTTATAATAGGTTACAAATTTTTAGGGCCAAGGGAGATTTCAGAAAGGATTAAAGTTTTATTTTGTGTTTGTTTTTTTGTTGCCCTTACCCACATGTTCCATTCTCAATGCTCTGCCTGATCGTCGGGCAACAATTAATGGCATCACCTAGATTCCTCTGCAGGCAGGCTTCTACTTGGGTTTCTTTCTTTCTTTCTTTTATTTTTTTTTTAATTTTATTTATCTCTTTGACAGAGAGAGATCACAAGTAGGCAGAGAGGCAGGCAGAGAGAGAGCAGGGAGCAGGCTCCCCACTGAGCAGAGCCTGATGTGGGGCTTGATCCCAGGACTGTGGGATCAGGGCCTGAGCCAAAGGCAGAGTCACGAAGTTACCCAGGTGCCCACTACCTGGGTTTCTTTAATGAGAAAGAGGTCAGATTTTTTTTTTTCTTCTCCAATCCAGGGTTGTTTTAGCTGTGGTTCTAATAGTGGCTGTGTCCTCCCATGACTATCCTTTATTGGTGGAAGACCCTTCTCACTATTGACAGTTTTAAGAAGACTCAGCCCCCCTTGTCACTTTCCTAAAGTCTACTCACACATATATAATCTCTTCACTGAAATCCTTTCAATGGAACCATGTGAGTCAGCAAAATTGTAGAAGATGGAGTAGTTGATTACCAATGTACCACCAGAAACACAAACTCAAATGGAATTCTAGGTACAGACTGATCATATGTTAATTGAACACATGGATGATATCCTTCCTGGGGGAAGTGAAACAGTGATGATCTGTTACTCACTGACACCAGACCCAACCAAATTATCATTACTGGTGTCTAATTGGCTAAATAATTTGCAGCCCTCGTTGCTAAATGAAAATGCCTGCCCCCTTGTTTAAAATTCATTAACAATTTCAAGACAATGATAACAGAGCATTAAAACAAGAGTCCTAGTAAGTACAGGGCCCTGTGGAATTACAAAGTCTCCAAACCTTTGAAATTGACTCCAGGTGAGTCAGTGTTGAGATACAAATGGAGAGCAAATGTTTGTGTGATCAAGTGTTGATTTAATCAAGCATTATCAATATGAAAATTATATTGATTACAAAACTATAGGGTAGAAGACTTGTCTCTGTGCTGGATAACTTACAATAACAATAGTAATAAATATATTTAACATATATATTTATTATTATTGTTATTATTATTATTACTAAAGGGTCTTTATTACAATTACAAAAAAGGAGGGAAAGCAGAAAGCTTCCACGACAATCTTAAAACAATTTCATGTCTCACAGCTGCAGCTGAAGACTTGGCTCTAAACTGAACTTGTTAGGGTAAGAGTTATGAGGCCAGTTAAACATGCAGCTTTCATGTCTCTTAGGCTTAAATAGGACACAGGCTGGGAATAGTGGGATTTGAAGACTTGGTTTGGGGACATTTTGGTAGATACAAACAAAACTAGGACTCTTCCCTAAAATATTTTTGAAATCCTTTTCCAGCAGAAAAAGTTCTTCTTACACTCTCTGAGGAAACTAGCATTCTCTTTTATTAAAAATTCTGTTCTAAAAATCCAATAATGATTTGACATGGGGCAGTTGCTTGCAAGGGGATCCTTATTGTCCCAAAGATACTCTCCTACTATCCATCTGTACCCAAACTCTGGACAAAGAAATGCAATGTTTACGAAAGGAGATAAGCTATGTACCAAATAAAGCAGCAAGATTTTATCACCTCTAAAGGCATTAAATCTAACAGGACCAATTTACAATGGTTTCAATCCAGGGTTAATTTTTTAATAAGCATTTGAGAGTGCACCTAAGAGTTTGATTCCTTAGTATTTGGAAGCCTGGGGTAAACAATGACATAGAATCAACAAAACTAAGATACTAGACTTCTTGGCGTGCTATACAGAAAAGAGGCTGAAGGCTTAGGGAGATGGACATGTTGGAACTAATCTGAGTGTCCCAAAAGATTAAGAAATATGTTTTTGTGGGGAAAGACAGTATTCCTAAAAAGATCTGTGTGAGTGTCCTCTGTACGCTGAAGGTGACAATGGGCAATGATATTATGGAATTGGGCTTTTTGATTTTAATAGGAATGATGGTATCTCTGAATGTTAGAGGCCATCTCTGAAGGTTTAATGAACAGAAATCAGGTCGTTGTAATTACCCAACAAGCCTCACTGACTGAGTTTTAACCAGATTATTTCAACCAACTAGGCTCTACAAAGGAACATGATTGATCCCAAGGTCCCTGGGAATGAAAGAGATAAACAATTTATTAACGTGCTACTTTATACTTAAAAGTTGGAAATTTATATCTGGCGGGCAGAACCCCAAATTCAAGCTTCACAGGAAAGATTCAAAGCTCCTCATACAATATTAAGACATAAACCACTTAAAAGACACGGAGCATATATATTGAGGAAGGGAGATGAGTCCCTTTTAGGAGATAGGCATAGATACACACACACACACACACACATTTCCTCCAAACCTTATCCAAAAGAATATGTGGCCATTTATAAAGTGGTTAGCCACTGGAAAACTGAAAAGACAGAGATCTCCTAAGATTATTAGATACTAGATATGAATAGATGAATAGAGGCTGTGACCCACTATTTAGAGTGGCACTGACGGACGTCATATAGTAGATGGTCCAGAGGCCCACCCTGTGGTTAAAGACTGGGTTCATGAAGTTAAAAAGTAGTTAAAAGACACCCACTGAGCAACTAGCAAGATCCTTACAATTGTTCCCTGACCCTTGTTAAGGTAGAAAAAAATAAATAGAAGCCATCAGAACATTCCTCCCTCCCTTTATACCTTATCACCATCAAAACAGTAAGTGAACTCAATACCACATTAATAGCAAAATGCAGGTTATATTTCTACTTCACATCTAAAAAAATATGAAAGGTCAGGGTTGTTGGTAATCTTTTTCCTTTGGCTGGTGCATGTTCGATTGATCTTGGAGAATACCCATGTATTATCATAGACTTGGTGGATAGTACTACCCATCACTGAAGGTCAAGATACTATACATTTATGGAAAAATTAGTACATCCCTGGTAGCTGGCATAAAGCAACTTATCTGGGAAGTGTTCTTTATTTGTTTGCTTTCATTTTTCAGGACATTTTGTAAGAAACATTGGAAACAGTTCTCCTTTGGCGAGCAGGGATGGTTTTACACTTTCCTCAAAGCTATGTCAAATCTCCTGCTCTTTGTCATAGTGTAATCTGCAGAGACCTTAGTTACCATAATGCCCTTGTAGGCAGGAGAAGCAAGTATCCTAGATATCTTAATAAGACACATGGGAAACTAATCCATAAAATTTTAGATGAAAACATTATTGTTAAATTCTCTAGGAGTCCAGTGGTCTCTCAGGTCATCCCTTCCAAAGTAAAAGACATTTTTTTTTCCACTTTGCTCTAGCCATCACACATAAAGAGACTTGAAGGGTATCTTTGGATTTTGTATGTAACATACAACATATTTAGATGAGCTCTCTGACTTATCAGGTAAACCGTGAGGACCACTAGGTTTATTCAAAACCTAGTTTTGAATAAAGATGAGGAAGGAAAGGCTCTGCAGCAGGTCCAGTCTGGGATTCAAGCTGTTGTGCCCTTGCATTTAGAGGAGACAAAATGTTACTTGAAGAATCTATGGCAGATAAGGATGTTCTCTGAAGCCCCACTGGGAAAATCAGAGTACATATTCGTAGACTGTTGGAGCAAAGCCATGTCCTTTTCTGCCAATAACTATCCTTATCTAGATGTATATCAAAACCTATACCTCCTGTGGTAGAAATTCAATACTTAATGTAGGACACCAAGTACATTGATATTTGCACTGCCCATCACACAGTAGGTGGTATAATGATACGTCAAATCATTACATTGTGCTTATGCATTTTATTAATCAAATGAAAACATATATATGACACCAGGCTCAAACAGTTAGAAAAGATATGATGAAGGTTCATAATTAGACACCTCAGACTACTACAGAAATTAGTTCTGATAGTGTGTAATCTCCTTTTAAATCAATACATAATAGCTTTCTTTTAACAGAAAAAGGACAAAGCACGACATCACGGATGCTCCCACATGATATACTGAATGACACTAATGAAGCCAGATTTTCTCAGAAGATAAAACTTAAACACAGGACATCTTGTTCTTCACTTTGAAAGAAAAGATGGCTTGAGGAGTGAATTTGTACTACCTTATGAGTAAGGGTTGACAGATTTCTGTCGCCATTTGGTGACTTATTTAGAATAAACTTAGATTAACAACAATGGGATCTGGAAAAAAATGTGTATAGATGGACTTCTCGGAATCCACAACAGAAGAAGTTTCCCACTCTAAATAATCAGTCAAACGAGATGAATAATCCTCTGTAGGCCAATCTCTTACTATGGATGCTGGTGCTTGCTCAATGACCCCACATACCAAGAAGCCATAACAATAGGGTTAGAGGATAAGATTTCATCATGACGTATTTCAACGTAACCAAAACTGGTCCAGCTATTGACCTTTGCTGAGTATCAAACCTGCAAATAGCAGAAAATGACACTGAGTTCTTGATTTCGCACCACTCCCAGATAGAACTGCTAATCACTTGGCAAGAAACGATTCCATTGTACTCCTTTTTTTTTTTCTTTGCAGGATGGCTTGAACGATTCCAGTAGTATCTTTTGTAGACTAATCAACTGTTTCATTCACGACCACGTTAACCCCATAACAATAGTACTTCTGATAAGGGAACTTGATTCACCATATTACTGAGGAAGTGGATCCATACCCATGCAATCGGTCCTACTATGTACTTCATACACAGTAGCAGGCAACCTGATAGAAGAGTGAAGTGTCCTATTGGAAGCTAAGTTATGGCCCTAGCTGGGAAATATTTTGGGAGGCTGGAGTGTTAACCAGGAGAATAAGGTAATGTATCTTAAGCTAGTAATCAATAATAATCAAGCTAGGAAAAAGTGACACTTTTTCCTTAGAATTGAGGGGGATGTGTACTAAGAAATGAAGGTAGAAATAACTGCAATTGTACATAATAACCTCTTTATGTTTATGCTTTTGTTTCTGTTTTGCCTTCCTCCACCATAACTTAGTGTGCTTGGAAGGTTCTATTTTCCAAAGGAGAAAATTCCACTAGTAATACGTCTATAATTTTATTAAACCGGTTGTTGAAATTGTCCACTGGGTATGCATGGATCAAAAATGTAAATACAGGAGTTACTTTTCTGGCTAGAGTGATTAATATTTATCTTAGTCAGCTTGGGCTGCTATAACAAAATACCAGAGACTGGGTGGCTTAAGTAACGAACATTTATTTATCACAGTTTTGGAGGCTGGGAATTCTGAGATGAGAATAACACTGGGTTTTTGTGGAGGGGTCTCTTGCTTTTTACAGTCATCTTCTTGCTGTGTGCTCACATGGCAGAGAGAGAGCTCTAGTTTCTCCATCCATTTAAACGGGTCCCTCAGTCCATTAAGCATCTGCCTTCAGTTCAGTTCATGATTCTAGGGTCCTGCATCAGGCTCCCTGCTCAGCAGTGAGTCTGTTTCTCCCTCTCCCTCTGCCCCTCTGCGTGCTTGTGCTCCCTCTTTCTCAAACAACAACAACAACAACAACAACAATTCCAAATATTCCATCAGTCCATATAGTCTTGAATAACAAGGGGGAATTAGATTGCTACTATATAGGTGGTGGCAAAGGAAAGTGAGTCAATAAAGAGGGTCCAGAAACAAGTGGACCTATGGAAACAAAGATTTGTTACCCCAAACAAAGATTTGGAATTAAAAAAAGAACAAAAACAAAAACAAAAACAAAAAACAGTTGAGCCAAAAATGCTGCCAGAATAGAAGGTGGATATGAAATGATGGAAATGACTTGTTATATCAAGTCTGGAATTTTTACTCATAAGTTTAAGGCATACAAGTTTGGATTATTTTAAAAAGTATTTTCACCAAAACAAAATACTGCAATAGAATAAATACAGAAACATATATGAGAATCCAGTTGTCTTCAATTAACTAAGACATTAAGTCTATTTGCAAAAATATAAAATGATATAATTTTTTTCAATCCTTTTCTAAAATTTTTTTTGACAATAAATTTTTAAAATAAAAATGCGGGGATGCACCTAGGTAGCTCAGTCAGTTAAGCATCAGACTTTTGATTTTGGCTCAGGTCATGATCTCAGGGTCATGAGATGGAACCCTGCCCAGTATGAAGACTGCTTAAAGATTATCTCTCTCCCTCTTCTCCTGCCCTTCCCCTCTGCTCATGCTCTCTTTCTCAAATAAGTACATAAATAATTTTTAAATACAATACAATACAATACAATACAATAAAAATTTGGGATCGCCTGGGTTTCTCAGTTGGTTGAGAATGTGACTCTTAATTTCAGCTCAGATCATGATCTTAGGGTCCTGATTGATCACCCCCCTTCACTGATCAAGCTCTGCTCAGCAGGAAGTCTGCCTAAGACTCTCTTTCCTTCTCTTTCTGCCTCTCTTTCTCTCCCTCCCCCTCTCTTGTGCACACTCTCTCTCTAAATAAAAATCTTAAAAATAGATAAATAAAAATGTGTAACAAATAACACACTTATTTTTATTTCAAATTAATCAATAAATATTTGAAAATTAATCAATTTTAATTCTAATACAGTAAATAGTGAAAGATCTAATCCAAATAAGCAAAAACTTTTCATGTTTTTCAATTTTTTAAAGTATGTGGAATAAGTTTTTTTTATATACATAAAGGTTTTTTTGTTTTGTTTTGTTTTGTTTTTTGTTTTGTTTTGTTTTTAATATGTGAAGGAGGTCCCTAGAGTTGGGGATTTGGGGAAATTTGAGAACTGCTAACTAAAAAAAATGTTTAAAAAAATTTCATTTCCTAACAAAATCCTCATTATAGAAGTGCTTCCTATCCCCAGAATTTTTAAAATATTAAAAAAAAAACTTTCAATTTTAAAGGGTAATCACAAAAACATAAAAATAAAATGTAACCCAAGGAGTGTTACAATAGATGTGAAACTAAAGACTAACCTAGTCCAGAAAAAGCCTTTAGAAATAAGAGTTGAGAACCAGCTTGGAAAGTAAATGATAGTGTCTTTGTCCCCACAGCTAGGATCATAAAGATAATACTAATATTAGCAGCTATTAACTTTATTTCCATTTTATAATAAGGAAGGCGATAGAAGAAACATTGTTTCACAGTCACCAAGAGATCAACAGTAAATATGCCAGAGGTTTTGGAAGAGAAAGAGGTAAAAAATATGAAAGAAATTTTGTTATTTTGTTCTTTGTGTTATTAGAATAATTTATATTCATCACCATTAAAATGAGTTATTACATGTATTATATAGAAAAGAAGATTGTAGTTAAAAGAAGCTAAGTAGCAACCTTAAGCCCCAACACCAAGTAAATACTGGAACCAATATTAAAAAACAATTAAATCCATGTCCAAGGTCTCTCCTTTTATCTTTACATTACATAATAACTTTGTCCTAACACATTAAAATTGCTTTATGCTTCTCTGGCATATATAATGCATATTTGAATATTAAAATTTTAATCTCTTTATTAAAATTCTATTCTACATGTATTGAAAAGAATGTGGATTTTGCACTAGTGTTGGATTTATATTAATATACATTGTGAACCTATGCAAATGGAAAAATCAATAAATTCCAGTGACATACCACATACACACTCTATAAGGCTATATCAGGCAATAATTATCCATACCAACAACCATGTGAGGGGAAAATCAAAACTATTATGTGACTGAGTGCTTAGGGAACCTAAAAAGATTATAAACTTTTATTTTTTTAAATTTTTAGATTTTATTCATTTATTTGAAAGAAAGAGAGAGAGAGAACACAAGCAGGGGCAGTGTCAGAGGGAAAGGGCAAAGCAGGTTTCCCCCTGAGCAGGGAGCCTGATGTGGGGCTCGACCCCAGAAACCTGGGATCATGACCTGAGTTGAAGGCAGAAGCTTAACTGACTGAGCCACCCAGATGCCCTGATTATAATTTTTTTTTAAAGATTTTATTTATTTATTTGACAGACAGAGATCACAAGCAGGCACAGAGGCAGGCAGAGAGAGAGAGGGGGAAGCAGGCTCCCTGCTGAGCAGAGACACCGACGTGGGGCTCGATCCCAGGACCCTGAGATCATGACCTGAGCGGAAGGCAGAGGCTTAACCCACTGAGCCACCCAGGTGCCCCGATTATAAATTTTTAAAAAGGTTTTGATTTCACAAATATTCAGTGGGCTCCCACGGAACACATAGATAATAATAAAAGGTACATTCTTTCATTAGTACTAATAGGGTTAGACTGGATAGAGATAAGAACCATAGCAGAAATATATGCTCCCCTGATTTGCCAAAAGTCTGATAAGAGTAGTTTCAAAGTCTGCATGTCAGGAATCTCTTCTTGAAATGGACTTCCTCCATCTGCCTTCTGTCACTAATGCTTAACACTCTTGAGTAATTATTCTGTCATCATAGGTATGAGATAGTATGGGGTAAGAATAGAGTCTCTGGAACTTAGGTTAGATTATACAAAGCTGCACTAGTTACTTGTGACTCTGGACAACTTAACTTCAACCATCTGTGTCTCAGTGTTCTTGTGGGTTGAAACTGTCATGGTAATGTTATCCATCTCATAGTTTTTCCCTTATTAATGATAAAAACCCTGAAACAAGTTTAAAGGACTTAATTTTTCATATTAGCATGCATGAATTGCTGCAGATACTTTTCTGGGAGCAAGTTTTGCTCAGGGAATATATAAGAATCAGAAGTGAAAACTTTTATTTCTGAAGTAAGGGGAGATTATAGGAACATATAGGATAGAATGAGTCCTCAAGGATAAAAGGGATTAAAAATACATACATATATCCGTAGCTAATTAGTTCTTGCCTAATGAACAACTGCCAAACTGAAGTGGTATACAATAGTAAATACTTATTCTCACATAAACTCATGGAGTTTAGGTGATTTGATAGGGCTTCTTTGGGTTACTCCGCTTAGCTGAGTTTGACTCTACCTTGCGTCTACAAATAAACTGAGGATTCAGATATAGTCTGGATTTGGCTGGGATGCCTCATCTTGGAACATTGGTATGTTTGCTAGCTCCTGTGACCAGGTACCTAGTTCAAGTACATAGTTTTCATGGAGAGGTACACAAGAGGAAGTGAAGAAGCAGATGAATGCATGAATAGAGGGCTAGGTGTAGGGATAGATGGATAGATAGACACATAGATAGATGGACAGATAGCTAGCTAGACACAGATTCATAGACACATAGATGAAGTAGATTGTCTGAGTTTTTCTCTTCTTTGAGTCCTAAAAAAATTCAAGTCCCCACCCCACACACACTATCTTGCCTCGGGGATGAAAATATTGTAAGTAGTGAAAACTTCTTTGCCAAAAGCGTTAGAAGTATGCTATATACTGTGAGCAAGGGGGCGTGGTAGCCCATTTATCAATCAATCTCATTCCTCTCAATGGTTGATATATTTCTTTTCTAGACTAATTTGTTTGTTGGATGGGGAGTGAATTACAAGCAGCACACGTTGGAATGCTTACTCTATCAAGACAGAAGTCAGCTGCTTTCTGCAGCAATGGCTCATGCCAGCTGGCTGAAGAATGGCATTGGCTCCAGCTGTGTTTTGAAGCTACACATTTCATGTTTTACAGTCCAATCAGATGCACTGGCACTGAATGAAATGGGTCCAGAAAATACAAGAGAAGATAAAATGAATAGGAAGAGGATAATGCTACGTAGTGAAATAAATTCTAGTCAGGATTTGAGTTAATCGGTCACATTACACACAAATATTCACAGTTAATAACGTGAAAGCATTATTTCAGTTTCTATAAACTCTTTTATATGTAGATTTCAGTTAAATATATATTACATATATTCATGAACAAGTTGTGCAAGTAAGTTGTGCAAGGAAGAATTTACAAGTAAGTAAGCTGTGCATAAATATGAAGAGATGTCATCTTTGGATTTGTCTCATTTGAATTTTAGCAAATTATTCTTGCATTTCTTTAGGATTTAAATAATGCATTCAAATTTTAATTTTATTTAATATTATAAAAACAGAGTGACTTTCAGATTTTGATTAAGTAAATATTAATATAAAATATATATGTCAACCAAATCTTTTTTTTTTTAATAAAGATTTTATTTATTTGTCAGAGAGAGAGGGAGAGAGAGTGAGCATAGGCAGACAGAATGGCAGGCAGAGGCAGAGGGAGAAGCGGGCTCCCCACTGAGCAAGGAGCCCAATGTGGGACTCGATCCCAGGACGCTGGGATCATGACCTGAGCTGAAGTCAGCTGCTTAACCAACTGAGCCACCCAGGTGTCCCATATGTCAACCAAATCTTAATTTTTCAATACTCTAATGTTTTCATTCATCCGTTCAAATACTGAGCACCTACTATGTGCCAGGAAATAGAATGAACATATTATAGAACATGAAAGTGTTATAACCATTACTCTTAGGAAATCACAAGCTGAAAGGAAACATAAGAATAAATATTAATGATACATGGGGGGTACTAGAATAGAGGATTTTACTATAAGACAAAGCCGCAAGGGAAGGGAATAATCAATTCTCTTTTGAGACCGCAAAAATGGTTAGAGAAAATACTTTTGATGTGCCCTCCAGTATAAGTAGGAATGACCAGGCAGAGAAAAGAACTGTAGAAGGGATGCTAGGCCTGGGAGGCAGCATAATGAATATTTAGAGATCATGGTCATTTGGGAGGAAGAGTGAGTAAAATGATGTATCTTCTTCTCCTGGAGATATTTTTATGCAGTTCAGACTGAAATGGAGAGAGATGGAAAATGAATGGGAAAGAGGGAGGGAAAAAAAAAAGAATGAAATGAAAGAAAAAAGGAAACATGAGTAAACTGATCTAGAATATGAACAAGGGAAAATGAAGAGAACTAAGATAGAAGGGCAAGAAGAGTCAGGTGTACAGATGTGAAAAAATTATTTACTATTTCCACAGAGTATTTTCTGAAGCTAAGATAAAAGAGCTACATAGTCATGTGTTTTGTGTTGTGACTATTTTTCAGTTTTTTAAAAAAATTAAAACAGAGGACGCCTGGGTGCGTCAGTTGCTTAAGCGACTGCCTTTGTCTCAGGTCATGATCCTGGAGTTCCGGGATAGAGTCCCTCATTGGGCTCCCAGGTCGGCGGGGTGTCTGCTTCTCCCTCTGACCTTCTCCCCTCTCATGCTCTCTCTCACCCTCTCTCTCTTAAATAAATAAATAAAATCTTTAAAAAAATTAAAATGGAATCATTAGAAAAATAACAACTAGTAATGAAATTTCTAGGGTTAATTTGTTGGTATCCCTTATTCATAGTCTAGGATTTTCAAGGGATTTTTTTAAAAATTGCTTTATCTTTTATTTAAAAAAAAAATATATATATATATATATATTTATATATTTATTTATTTATGAGAATGGGAGCATGAGCCAGGGGTAGGGCAGAGAGAGAGGGAGAAGCAGACTCCCTGCTGATCAGGCTCCATCCCAGGACCCTGAGATCATGACCTGAGCTGAAGGCAGAGGCCTGGCAGACTGAGCTATCCAGTGCCCCTTTCAAGGGATTTTTTAGCATCTCTATTATTTATTGCTTATATGTATCTGCTCATTCATTTACTCTACTATCATATAATTCATCTATTCATTCAAAAAGTCTTCATGAACCTCTTTGAACCTAGGAATAATGCCAGGTATTAAAGATAGGACAGTGAAAATAAATGGTTCAAGTCCCTGCCTTCTAATGAAACTGCCTTTCCTAACTAAAATGACATCAGACTTAATAAGAAGAAACAAATTAGGACACAAAATTTCAGATCTTTTCGCTTGCCATTTAGAATTGTTATCACCGCTTGTAACTACTTTCATGGGCACTGGCTCTTACTTTGCCTCTGGAGAGTTCTGATTTGGCCAAAACGAGCACACTCCATTTTTCTGAATGCAAATTCAGATATTTGTATAAGATGGTTTTGTATGTTTATTCTCTTCGTGATTTATTTTAGGCCTTGTTGCCAAGGCCTTTAATTGAATAAAATTGTTAACCCTATATTTATCTAGTTATAATGATCAGTACCCTTAATTTTTATGCCAACTTTTCTCCATAAGCTACCACAGGAGGGTAATGGCAATTGAAAAGCTACAAAGAGGTGGGAATAATTATTGTGACCAGCTTGTCATCAGAACAAATTCTATTAATCCTCAGAGAAAGTCCTGCCAATTCAGCAACATTTCTTTCCCACTGGGAGGGTAAACCTCCTCATCTTTTTCCATGCCTTCTCTAAATTGCTGTGCCACATTTACTGTTGCAACTGCATTATTGGCTGTTGACCTGATATTTTTCTCCTGCCTGCCAAATGGTTAGGAAACCACAAGCCGGCTGCTTCCTTTTCTGGAGGCAATATTACCATAAGCAAACATCCGACTCAGGATAAGTAAATTCCCTTGGTCAATTGATTTATAATTTATCTGGGGCAAGGTTTTGATAGAAATATTAAAAGGGAAGTAAGATTTATAGTACTGACAAAAAGCCCAGAATTCACTGCTTCTGCCAAGAGCAGCCACACTCTACACTCCACCAGGCAGGTTAACTCAGCCTTTTGGCTTATAGGATTTTTCCATTTCCAACAGTTTCATTTATGCTTTGGGGTTTAAATAACCTTCTGCTTAAGGCCCCAAGTCCCCAGTAGAGTACAGCTTTGTGTATATGAGAACAGCAGCTCCATAGTCTCCTGGGTGTGCTTTGGAATCATATTACCCAGTCCCTTTTTTTGATTCCTTCTATTCTCCAGTAGGTGGTAGACAAGCAGTACTGTGACCACTTATTTAAGCTGCCAGGAAATGTGGGCATAGGAACCAGGGTGTTTTTCCCCAGGCAAGGAATAGATCAGGATGCATTAGGCTTTGCTGCTTTCTTCCTAATTCTTGTTCTGGCCATCGAATCCTCTTTTAAAGGAAATGTGTCAAGTCACATTTAAAAAAAAAAAAAAAATATTACAAATGCTGGCACAGTAGTATTATTCTAAAATATAAAATAAAATAAAATAAAACAAAAATAATAAAATAACAAAATAAATAGTTGTCTCACTGATGGATTGCTTTGGTTGTGAAGTAAATATATTGAGAAAATCAAGTAAAAGATAAGCAATGCTACATACCAGACTGCCAACCTGGTCTTTCCTCACGTCATGTTTATTCAGTGTAGTTAACAACACATGACAGATAGAAGATGCTTACTAAATTTACGTTAAATTTATATTCTGAACTTTCTTGCAAGGATTTGAGGGTAAAGGTGGAGAGCTGGAGAGAGAGAAAAGAGAAGGAAAAGAGAGGGAGAATAGTAACACATGGCATATTTGGGAATCTGATTATGGATTATCTTTAAACTGTTTATAGTTTACTAAATGGTTACTGTTTAATGTTTAAAGTTTATTTTATAGTATTATTAGGGAGTATGGAACTTTCAAATTGTCCAAGTGACCGATCTTCCTCATGCCAAATATAATACAGTAACATTCTTATTAAGAGGAGTCAAATCAAACTGTTATCTTTCTGGTTAACATACGACATTGAAAAAAACCTTGTTTAGGCTTCTGTTTGTTAAATCATCATGTGGGTGGCTGGTGGCTCATTCATTATGAGTCTGCCTTCGACTCAGGTCATGATTCCAGGATTCTGGGATAGAGCCCACATCAGGCTCCCTGCTCAGCAAGGAGTCTTCTCCTCCCTCTTCCACTCCCTCTGCTTGTGTTCTCTCTCCCTGTCAAATAAATAAATAAATAAATAAATAAATAAATAAATAAATGAAATCTTTAAAAAACAAATAAATTGTTACATAACTTTCAATTACTTGCAAATACAAAGAATTAAGTATCTAGAAGAAGGCAAAGATTTCAACAATATACAAAAATGAAAGTTTGATAACTCTCTTAATATTCCCCTACATTGTGATGTCTTTCTCTATAAACAAAGTTAACTAAGAAGTATGGCTACCTCTGATTAGAAGAATAATGATTATTAAAAGGAAAAAAGAGAGGTTCCTGGGTGGCTCAGTATGTTAAGCCTCTGCCTTCGGCTCAGGTCATGGTCTCAGGGTCCTGGGATAGAGCCCCGGATTGGGCTCTCTGCTCAGTGGAGAACCTGCTTCCCCCTATCTCTCTGCCTGCCTCTCTGCCTACTTGTGATCTCTCTGTCTGTCAAGTAAATAAATAAAATTAAAAAAATAAAAATAAAAGGAAAAGAGAAAACAACAAACACTGGCTTGGCTATGGTTGTGCTTTTACTGCTCTGTGTAGGTGTGCTTTCTGTTTCAAATTTTCAACCTTTATTCATGATGCTCATATCACTGATTTAATTCTTATCTACTTATTTGTATCCAAATTCAACCCCCCCATTTGCCTGTATCCTTAAACCCTATTTCTACATATGGTTTCATCCTCTGTATATACATCTAGACTTTATTCTTGGCCATGCATTGCCTATATGTTTTCTTGCAAATAGTATGCATTTAATAATGTCCTATTATATTAAATTGCATTCATCTTATTTCTGCCCATGCTCTATAAAAAATTGGACATAATCCCACCTCACCTTCTCATCTTACACCTTTTCTCTTGGTATTTAAAAGATATTCTGCAATGTGACCTGACTTCATCTTCAGGGTTTGTGGTACTTCCATAGCAAATGTGAATGCAGCAATCATTTTTTGATGCTCTCTATTCCATTTCCACACTATTCATTCCATCTTTAAGATGCACACTCCCAACCCCCATCTTCCCCAATATACCTTTAAGTCTATGATCCCTATGGCACAAGTCAAGGCATATAAATGAGAAAATAGTCTTGTTTGAATTTAACTTTTGCAAATCAGACTGGAGACAGTAAGATTTCAAGACAGAGAATTTCCTTAAGATGTTCTGACTCTTAGTAAGAGCAGGGTCTCCTTTAATAGCTTAGTGTCTCTGTTTATCCTTCTTGTTCTAATGGACATTTAAGGTTTCCACCTTGACAGAGAGAAGAAAACTAATGTAGATGACTCAGGAGCAATAGCAGCTGTGGCAATATGATTGCAGGTGACGATGCTGAACTTTACTGAGCCCTGTAATCATGGAAAACATGACAGTTAAGGAAACTCTCCCACATTTTGTTCCTAAACATGGCTTGCTATAAAAGAAGCACTCTTCTCCATATGATTCAGCTAACATTAATGGACATCCCCTTTGCTTATCTATGACAAAGCCAGACATAGGTCTACAAATTCCTATTTTTAGTCTCATAAATGAAGAGCTTTGGTTCCACTAATTAGTCAAAACTGAAAGCTTACCAACTGAGTTTGGTCAAGATTCTCTACCATCAACCATGCTCCTGAATTTGACCCATCCTTAGACTGACCCAGTGTAACAACACTTCCGTAATGGACCCTCTCAAGAACAGGCTGGCTTTCCAGGTAAACATTCACTGACCTACCATCCAATCACGTCATCCTTGCTCACACCACTTCCCTAACCCTAGTTTCCTAATCTCCAATGTCCTTCTTTCAAAACAAAAGCTACTCTCTGTCTAATCTTTGCATTACCAACAGATCTCTTGGTCAGGATATTCTCTCTATTGCAACAGGTTCTCTCCCCCTATTGCAAAATTCCTTTCACCTATTTAGCAAATAAGCTTTTTGAATAAAGTCTCTCCTTATCTAGATCCAGAGTTTGTTTTTTATTTGTTAGTTTCTGGTATTATGACTTGGATCAAGATTGGGCCACACCTGTGGATTCCCACATCCTTATACAGGTATGGTGCCTTATGTGTCCTTTGAACTATTTTGTTGGTAGGCAATCCCAATATCCTTTGTTGAATTCAATTCTCAAACCACGGTTCCAAACATCTTTTCTGTTGATGTAGTAAGGAATGACTTTGATTTCTTTCAGACAAAGAAACTGTTCTTTTAGCCTCTTCTCTGAGGCCTCTTTTATTTTTCTTAGGTTACAACATCGGGACATCATGCAGGGCATTCCTTCTTTTCCTATGGCCCCAGAGATTCCCTAAAGAATTTCCCTCAGCTCTTCATCCCAGGGATTGTGTGAGGAAATTAATCAAGGGGAATCCTAGCTCAGCTTCTTTAAAGTTTTGTTTTTCTTTGTTTGCCTTTGGCTGAACGATCTGTTAATCCTATAGAAAACCCTTACTCTCATCCCCCCTCTTCTGCCCATGATTATATGCCTTACTATTATAGCACTAATTCTAATACCAATAGTGGTACTGTCTTCCATCTCTTCTGAAACCTTCTTGAATCCTAATACCTGATTCTTTCAATGCCTCTATGTACTCTATCGCTGTATCCACCCTTGCCAGATCATTCTTATCCCACTCCAGTCCCTCAATTCCCTATAATCATTTGAATTTTTGTCCTCTTCTTTGATTAGTGGGTCTCAACAAGCTCAAGGATTCCAAGAGCAACCAGCAGAGGAAATAAGCTAGATATTTCTCCACCTCAGAAGGATTTTGGAAACACCAAGATGGCCTTCTGCTTTCTTCTCAGTCTTTGGCCTGAAATTTAATCCGTATCCTCCATAGAATTATAGTGCATGACAAATGAACTCTTAAACATTTCCTCCACATTATTGGTGGGGAGCAAAATCAACTTTTTCTTCCAGAAAAACACTGCTCATGAAAATGCAGAGGTGGGGAAAGGACAAGAGCCAGGTCTTTTATATAAACCAGTAAACTTTGCATTATTGTGTTTATGCCTAAAATATAGCTAAAATTTTAGAGTTGAAGTTATAGGCTCATTATTTTTGTCTGTCTGTATGTGTATGCATGCATGTATAAATGCATATGTAGTATTTTCCTATCTCTAAATTAATCTAATCCAAATTAGATTATATAACCTCTTCAAAGAGCTCTATAACTGTTTAAAAATAACTAAACATTTATATAAATTGAGTATTCTTAAAATTCTCAGAAAATAATGAAATTGAAATTATTCTAAAAATTTTATTTTAGTAGTAATTATATTTGTAGTATGTTAGTTTGTGGATAGTTTTCAAGAATTTTTTTTATTTTTAGTTATTAAAACTTTAGACTTGCTTTATTAAGTATACACAGTATATAGGATATGTTTTCATTATGAAAAAAAGGACAATTCTTCCTAAAGTAAAATAACTATTTTATTCCAGAATGAGAAAGATAAGCTGTATAAAAATAACTAAATGGATTTAGAAAGTTGTGAAAGGTTCGGAGAAAGAGGATTTTATTTGCCACGCTCAACACTAGCTAAGATTTGATAGGTTTATTTGTAATATTTCTAAATGAGACTTAATATAGAATATTATACTCATAAAAACTGGAGTTTTGTTTTCCCTCTGTTAAAATAACAAAAGTATTTTTGACTACTAGTCTTCTCTTAAGAGCTTGTAAAAGATTTTTCTTTAAATTTTTAGTTATCTGTCTGGAAGGCAAAGAATGTATACTTAATAGAAAAAAAGATTTGGGCAGAATCCTATCTTTTAGATTCCTAGGAGATCCTTAGAAAATCACAAAAGAATTGGTCTTTTACTTTATAAAAAGACAAGTATTAAAATGAGTTTATTTAATATGTCATGAGATATATAGGAACTGTTGTCTTATCAGAAGAGATACTTAACTATCCATAGATTCGGGTAAAATATTATTAATATAAGTATTTCAGAAATTGCATAAAGTTCTTGGAGTTCTAACAGAATCCTTGCTGACCATGATTTTTTTTTTTATTAGAGTCCCAATGATGATTTGCCTTATATTAAATAATATTATAAATTCAGTTATTTTTTTTACACTTGATCTTAGCCAAAAGGCCGAGAAGTGATCAGTTATTATTTTAAATGTACCATGCCACAGAAAAAATTTCCTTGTCAATCATCTTATTTTTGTAATAAACTTTTATCATTCATTTTAAATCTCTCATAATCTACAGATAGTTGTTTGTTTTACTTTAATTCTTCCATGATTGTGCTTACATCAGCCACAAGCCTGGATTCAACAAAAAAGGACTTTGTCAGAGACCCATGGTAAAGACTGTTCCAGGTACTTGTGGGCCCAGTTTTTGATGATCCTGCCTAAATCACTTTAAGACCATACCACTGAATGAAATCAGGGTTCCTAGAATTCTAATTGAGAAGCTGATAGATTCATTAGACTGCTAACCCAAGATAGTTGAAGCAAGAATTAAAATTGTACAGGACTGAAAGAACTGACAAGAGATGATAATGTCCTTCATTTGGAATCCTGCTGCTGTTTTAATGTCCAATTTTCTGGAAATAAGGAACCTCTTTCTCTTTTCTCTGAAGCTATCTATAACTCATAACAATTTAATATACTGTGCTTTTGTAAATGGAAATGAAACATTTATGTTTTTCTCCCTGCCTGATCCCCTGCAGGATTTGCACTCTCTTATATTCTTATTTGCATCGGTCCAACAAGAATCTGGCCTCCTTGCTAACAGAATATGATGTAAACATTGGTTATATAACTAAGGCTTTGAGTGAAGCATCATATTTGAGAATGATACTTAATTCAGATAGAACTAGATTCTTTCAAAAAACTGTGGTTGACTTCATGCAACCAGTGTTTATGAAGTTCTCTTGGAAAAACCGGCTCAGAACCTGGCTTTGACAGTGTTCACAGCCTTATAGGAAAGTAACTTCTCAGCAAATTCAGGAAACAAAAAATATTTTGAGGTCATTTGTGAAGAAAGGAATTTACCTAAATTGATGGATACTACAGGTGAAATCTTATGATTGTAAGGACCTATTTAGAAACTGTCCTTGCTCCCCTTCCCCCAGGGTATTTACTTGGAAACAAGTCCCGGAAACCAGCTTCAGGTAACAAAGCCTAGATATACAAAGGTGGGTCAGGCCACGTGGAGACATCTGATCAGTGGGGAGGAAGCATACTGTCTCCCTGGTTACCAAGGAGTATGGGCCCTGCCCTTTGGGAGCCTTTTGGGTGCCAATCCCAATCAAGGTGTAATAGGCAGGTTCAAATGTCTGCTAGGGTAAATTGTAATTCAGTTGGTCACCTAGCATCACTGTGAAGTTTCCTGTGTGTGTTACAATTTCATTGGCCACCTGTGCGTGGCCAGGCCCAACCGCATGGCCTTTGCCTTTAAAAGCTAGTCTGTGAAACAGAGATTTTGCAACAACATTGTCAACCAGAGTCCTTGAGAGACTATTTCTTAGACTTTCCTTTGCCTCACTTGGAACATCTGATTCCTTTGAGGTGCTCAACAATGAATGCAAATCATTAGTCTTACAAAAAGGAAGGACTGGTATGTTGAAGCTTATACAAACCTCGTGGCTCTGGAAAATAGGGAAGAGTAATGAAATCCACCCCTCCCCTTGTGTTTGGAAAGGTTTGCTAAAATAAATACTCTTCCTCTACTAGTTAGATTAGACTGCTTAGATAAGACTTAGAGATGCCTCCTTGTTTACCTTTGGTGAGGCCAAACACAGACTTACAATTCTCATTCTTTACTTCATAAGTGAAGAGATGAACTATTTTGTCCTCATTGATCAACTTTAACAATGCTTGTAAAACAAATTTTGGTTAAGTTTCTTTTCTCTACCAGACCCATAAATTTTGACTCATTTTCAACCTGACCCAGCTTACAACCCCTCCTTTATACTCACCCTCCTCCAAAGAATAGGCTGACTTCAAGGTATTTTATTTTATTTTATTTTATTTTATTTTATTTTATTTTTTGGTCTTCTGGCCCATCATGCCACATTGCTCATTTCACTTCCCCAAACTTTGTACTTTCTAGACTTGGGTACCCCTCTTTATACAAGAAAAGTATTTTCTTTTCTACCTAACCATTTAAAAAAACATGCAGATCTCATAGAGTATTTTCCTTGTTATAATAATCTCTTTATTTGATGGAAGAACTGTAATATCAATTAATCTTATATGTATATGTATATGTATATGGCTTCAAATTCATCCTGGTCCAGTGACTTTTGATGTTGTTTCCACTGCAGAACTCTTCAGACAAACAGTAACAAAGGACTTGACTGTGTGGAACATATAATAGAGACTTACTATATGTGAGTTTTGGGTTCCAAATCAGCAATGTTCAACAACAACAACAACAAAAGTGAATTTTAATAGTCAAAATTATCCAAAAAATCTTTAACAAGGGCTTGCTTTTTAGATCAACACCTAATTTCTTAATAAGCAACAAGAACCAAATTTTCCTGTATCATTGTGTCTGGTTTTGCACTAGCAGTTGGTTTGAATAGAAAGAGCATATGTAAAATGTATTTCTTCAAATTCTAGAATTACACTCAAGGTTATAAGATACCCACAGAATAAACAATACATAAAAATTTAGAAAAACACCTACCATTATCTCCCATTTACCTCTAAGTATGTGCCCACTGACTTATCTAAAATTTAATTTTAATAAGTTAAACTTATGTTTCGATGTGACTACACTGTATCAGAAGCTGCTTTTGTTGAAACAAGGGTGGTGGGTTCATAGCTCCACCCACTGAACTCTCTTGCTCCCCTAACTCTTTAGAATCATGAACTTCATTGAGCATTAATTCATACGCTCTGACTAGTCCAACCACCATTCAACAACCTGATACTATGTAACAAAAATGGAGACAAAGGTAGTCTCACTTTTCCACTAGCACACATAATCTTTTCATTATCATCTTTTTCAATCACATGGGCTTCATTATGCACAAAATATTGATGCTACTTTGGAGCCTACTGAAAACTCCTTTAAAGAAGTTTGGAATTGTCAGTTTCGTTTAAGGGAAGTCAAGAGCCCTCAGAATCAGAAATAGATAAAGGCTCTATTTTTCCTTTTGCATATCTGACTAGGAATTGACATGCTGCACTGAAAATAAGACTTTGACTAAATTCTTTCAAAGTGACAAACATTAATTAGCAACCAAGCACAAAAACCGCTGTTTCATCTTTTGATGTAAGCTTAGGGGAGTACCTGCTCTCTGCCCATAAGTACTGTGACAAGCAATTTTCATGGGGGTGAAGTTCTGGAGCACAAAATCACATGAAACTCAGGACTAAGACACCACACAGAAAACTATTCCTGGCGTTGCTAAAATCTTAGATTCTGTATGTAGGATATAAGGAATCTTTATCATCTTTCTAATAAATCCTATAAGAATATAGTTTCTTGCATAAAAAACAGTCTTTGACATGTCTTATGCCATTTAGCAAATCCCTAGATACAAATACAGATTCTGATATTTAAAATTTCGCCTATCAATCCTGGATCAAGACACCTGATTAGATCTTTCAATAACTATATAAGTATTCTTAGAATATTTCCTGATATAATACTTCAAATGCTGACTTCTGTAGTGTATAGAATAAAACACATTTATTTAGAATTCTTTTTAAATATTTTGTTTATTTATTTGACAGAGAGAGACACAGAGAGAGGGAACACAGCAGGGGGAGTGGAAGAGAGAGAAGCAGCCTTCCCCTGGAGCAGGGAGCCTGATGCAGTGCTCAATCCCAGGACCCTGGGATCATGACCTCAGCCAAAGGCAGACACTTAAGGACTGAGCCACCCAGGTGCCCCTATTCAGAATTATTTTAAAGTGACCCAGACACAATAAAAATAACGGGTCCAAGGAAACTAAAAAGTTAACAGATGTCCCAAATGCCATAAAATTACCTTAGCAGGAATATAGGCATAGATTCAGATTATGCCTAGAAGAACATTTAGTCTACTTAAAAAAAAAAAAAGAAAAAAGATTTTATTTATTTGACAGAGAGAGAGAGTACAAGCAGGGAGAGCAGGCAGAGAGAGAAGGAGAAGTAGACTCCCCTCTGATCAGGAAGCCCAGTGTGGGATCATGACCTTAGCTGAAGGCAGACACTTAACCAACTGAGCCACTGAGGTCAAGTCTACTTTCTTTTTATTGATTGATTTGGTTTTAGTCAAACATGCAGCTTTCATCAGGGGAAGGAATGGATCCTAAGTACCAAGAATATCTCTGTCCAGGGATCTTTCTAATATATAGGTGAATGTTCTGTTTCTCAGATTTTGTTTATACACTCAAAATTTATAGTTTATTTTTCATTATAAAATTGATTAATTTGTAAGAAAATTCTAAATTTTTGTAAAATAAATTAGTGGAAGTGGTAATAAAAATTACAATATAACTTTGCCTCACCTTTCTCACTAATAGAATGAACCTTTAAGAGTTCTTACTATTCTTTTGCAAAATATTATTCATTTGTGAGAAAAAAACATAATTATCAACATACCATGATCTATAAATAATTAAATTTTCAACTTCCTGTTTTTTTCTTCTCTTATTTGGACATTTAACTCACTTTTTTTTTCATTTTTTTTTTTTTTACTATTTATATTTCATCTTTGCAAGTTATTATAGGATTTTAGAATGTTGTGTATTTGTTCTCATTGGGTTTATGTCTAAATATTAAAGATATTTTGTTAATTAGGTAGAATGAAAATTAGTCTCTACATCTATAAAATAAGTAGCTTATTTTCACTGTGTGTATGTTATTTTATATTTTATTATTCCATTGCAAGAATGAAGAAAAAAATTACAATAGCTATCTTGAATATATAGAAGTTTATTTTCTAAAATAATAGCCAAAATTGCTATAAAATCTTCAAAATATTTTGTGCTAAAAGAATAGCAAATGCTATAATTTGGAGCTGGGGAGATAATGTATATGAACACTGCTTATTTCTAAGTAAACATGATTAAAACAAATTTATGAATATTTTAACATTTGTAATGCAATGATGTTTTGATCTGTGAGCATATGTTGAACACACAAAAAATCTTCAGGATTTGATAAGGCAAATATTTCATGAGAGACAATTTTTTTTCTTTTTCTATATGCATTATTTATTATCAGATAAGTAAGATCAGCATGCTTTGAAGGGGCTCATCATAAAGTGTCAAGGCAGTAGGTAACAAATCAATGACTGTTTAAATGATTGTTTTTCCCTGAGGGAAAATATATTTTGGTTTGGAAACCTAACTTCATTATGCTTCAGTACATACTGAGTGAAAAATACTGTTTCCGTCATTAATGTGTTTATAGAGGCTTTTTGTTGTCTGCACTGAAAAGTCATTCAGTTGAATTTTTTCTTGTGATGTATTGTCTGGCAGTAAAAGCTAATGCACTCAGCAGCATTTGTAGACTTTCAAATTTTAACTAAATTTTTAAAGAGGAATACGTCTAACTATATTATTAGTTATTATGAATTATCATACATCAATCAGAAATGGATATGAATTCAATTTTTTAAACTAAACATACCCATCTCTCCTCATACATATTTTACACTGTTCAAGGAGAGATTTCAATAGTTTAATTTCACCACAGTGATCACTGCTATTTGAGATTTTCAAGCTCTGCTGAGTTTTCCTGTCTATTATTTTGTTTCTATAAAGATATTTCTAGAGAGAGGAGCAGAACGAGTATTTGAGCTACTGTTGATGTCATATTTGATTCTATAATAGATAAGATAAACTTTTGAAACATTTTGAAATGTTTTGAAACTTTTGAAACATTATTTATAAGCTCTCATATATAATCTTTTTAGTCATTTATAGTGATATATACTCTCATTTACTATAAAATATTTCAGTATATGTAAACAATTACACATTAATGTGTATGTTATCTTCAAGTATACCTAGAAGCTATAAAAGTTTTCTGAAACCATATTAGCAATCCATACAAAGATAGAAATTACTAAATTAAACTTTCAGAATTTTGTTTTGTTGGAAAGAATATGTAGCATATTAAAAAACATAAAATATCAGATACATAATATTAAGTATTATATCTTAAAGATATTTTCAATCTTCGTAGGTTTCACGCATGTAATGAAACATGTTAAAATCTAGACTAACCCTTCTGAATTTGTGCAATACACACACTTCTTTGTGGTAGGTTTCAAGATCACCATATCTTAGTCTCTTCTTGGGTACTTTGGTCTCCTGGTTGGTATAGATATTTTCTCAAACCACAAAGCCTTAGGAAAGGGGAGAACATGCAACATATAGTGAAAGAAGTGACACGCAGCATGGAAAGTCAGGATTCTTTGCTGTAATGGGGAACTCCTCTGTGATTGGTTTCCTAAGAGCTGTTCACACTATGCCTGTGATTGGTTATATGCAAATTAGAAAGAACCAAGATGTTAACTTAATCATTAATATGATTAGTATCTATGCTGCCACTCCTGTCTTTTTTTGTTTGTTTGTTTTAAGCCTTTATTTATTTGTAAGAGAGATAGAGTGCACACCCCAGCATAAGCAGGGGGAGCAGCAGGCTCCCCACCAACTGCAAAGTCCTATGCCCAACTCCATCCCAAGACTCTGAGAACATGACCTGAGCAGAAGGCAGAGGTTTAACTGACTGAGCCACCTAGGCCGCCCAGCTGCCACAACTATCTTGCTCTAAGTGTTATGGGTGTGCAAATCCAAAAGCCCTAATATATTGATGCTGAAAATGTGTCCTGACTGGGGTATGGTCAACCCTACCCAGTTGGAAACAAAAAGGTGCTGTGACTAGAGCTGGAACTAGAGCTAAAATTCATCTATGCTCATGCTCTGCAAATGAGGAGTAATTAAAGTATAAATTATTCTCTTTCAGAAGATACCCTTAATAATCTCTAAGCCTATTACTTGATTTCTACACACTTAATCTAAGCACATTATGCCTGGAAACAGGGAGCTACCTGCATTGTGTTTCCCCAATTAGTTTGTAAATTCTCTGACTGCAAAGAGCTGATCTAATGCAGCTTTTGTAACATTCTCTTTGATTGACATATTATAATTTGCAAAAGAATGTTACTTTAATTCAGTTTTGGTTTGCCCAATATCTTTATGTCATACTCTTGTGTTTTTATTATAGATTTCCCTATATTACCCATGTTATGGATGCATCTGTTCTGATTCACATTATCTTTTATTATATTAAAGGTTCAGAATCAACAATTTTATTATTTTGGGAAGACCAAAGAACTTCTGCCATGACAGAGTAGGGAGTATAACCCAAGAAAAACATCAAAAAGTTCTATATTTTTAGTTTAATCTCCATATCATATTTCATTATATAAATTTTAAAATTTTGAGTTATGTTTCTATTTTGTGTTTCTTCAGGTATTTGAACAGAGTACAAATACACATTTTTGGAATTGTTATAAGATGATTAAATGTAATCAGGTGAATGATGAAAAGCTACATAATTTATTCTTCATGGCATTTGAGAGTTTATGGATTTTTTTAATGATTGAAATACATAAATTTTGGATGAAAGAATAATCTTTGTAGCTATCTTTACTTTATCCAATGGAAATCATGAAAATCAATGAATGTTAAAAAATGTCTTATGAATGAGTCAGCTCTCTGAAGATTCAAGAATCATTGCACATTTATTTATACAAAATTATTATACAAAAAAACTCACCTATGACATTTTATATAGAGAGAAATTTATTTAAAAGAAACCATCAGGGGCGCCTGGGTGGCTCAGTGGTTAAAGCCTCTGCCTTCGGCTCAGGTCATGATCTCAGGGTCCTGGGATCGAGTCCCGCATCGGGCTCTCTGCTCAGCAGGGAGCCTGCCTCCTCCTCCTCCGGTCTCTCTCTGCCTGCCTCTCTGACTACTTGTGATCTGTCTGTCAAAAAAAAAAAAAAAAAAAAATCTTTAAATAAAATAAAAGAAACCATCATTATTTAGCATATAATATTTGTGAAGAAGTCTTCTAGGTAATATCACAAATATTATCTTATTTTATCCTTACTAAAATTATGTAAGTCAAGCATTTAGTGAAAATTTACCCTTTAAAAATTGAGTTTCTGGATGCTAAATACAATTTTCAGGGTTACATAGAAACTAGTGAGGACAGAAATTTTGCCTGAGTTTAGAAAGAGTCATTTTAAGTTTTTAAATCATTGACTTCTCCAAGGTCAAGATTTAAAATAGCAAATATTACATATATCCACAGTTTGAGATATAGTCACACTTTTAATCTCATTTAATCTTCACAGATTATGTAAGAGCAAACACAGGATCAGCATTTTATAGGAAAAAAAATCTCTGTTTCAGAGAAAAAATTGAATTTCCTATGATTTTTACACACAACAAACTGCATTCAATATGGTTTTGCTTATCAAAATATTACTATTGTCACATTTTTTCAACTTGAAAGTTTGAATATTTTATTACTTCAAATATACATCAAATATCTTCACATCTGTCTAAAATATATCAGACTACACTAACATCATTTTTGCAATTTGAATACCTTTTTAAATCTCTAAACCTTAAAATATGGAGCCTGTTGACCATACATAAAAAAGTGAATATTGACCAGTGTGTATGAAGTTGTCAAGAACTATTTCTTAATTGTACAGGTTTTTACTTCTTAGGAAATTTCAAAATAAAGTGTTGTTTTTTATTTCCAATCACAGAAGTAAACATATTCCAATCATGTAAGTGATATTAAAATTATATACATAAATCTTGATATATTAATGTATGTTTAATATATAGATGCAGATACAAATATAAAACATATATAACATATATGTATAGAACACATATGTATAAAATATAAATATATATGTGAATATATATAATTTATATAAATTATTTAATATATATAAATTTTAATGTCAGTGGTATATTTGTTATATCTACATTTTTAAATTTAGAGTGATAATTGAGTCAAGAAAGTTGCTTATGACATTTCTCCCTTCCTTATTAATAAAATAACCCTGTGATTTTTAATTATTTTTTATTTTTTTAAAGATTTTATTTATTTATTTGACAAACAGAGATCACAAGTAGGCAGAGAGGCAGGCAGAGAGAGAGGGGGGATAGGCAGGCTCTCTGATGAGCAGAGAGTCCAATGCGGGGCTCGATCCTAGGACCCTGGGATCATGAGCTGAGCCGAAGGCAGAGGCTTTAACCCACTGAGCCACCCAGGCGCCCCAGATTTTTATTTTTTTAAGATTTTATTTATTTATTTGACAGAGAGAGACACAGCAAGACAGGGAACACAGGGGGAAATGGGAGAGGGAGAAACAGGCCTCCTGCTGAGCAGCAAAACCAATACAGGGCTCAATCCCAGGACCCTGGGATCATCACCTGAGCCAAAGAAAGATGTTTAATGGACTGAGCCACCCAGGTGCCTCTGTCCTGTGTTTTTAAAGTGAAGGATTTATATATATATATATAAGTATATATATATATAGTCAATGCATTGATCTAAAGATGCCATAATAAATCCTGAATACACTGGCCTAAAGAGGTATGATGTCATTTGCTTAAGACCAAATCATTTTGAGCCAGGGAGACAAGTGTCCAAATTCTTTCATCCTCTTGATTTTGTGAAAAAAATCTTTGATATTTCTGAGTATCATTTTATTATCAAAAGTAAAATAGGCCCATGAATTCTCATTATAGAGGTTTGTTGTGTATTTTAAAAGATATTTGTGTGTTTCACTTGGAGTTGGAGCAGTAAGTCCAGATTTATCACTTATAATATTCTTTGTATCACATATATTTTGGTTAATTTATTCCCACTCCTCTTTATCTATTATCAATTCATTGTATCTCAGCTTTGACTTCACACTGTAATAAATGCTCTGCAATAAAGACTGGAATTCTTTTAAGAAATTCTCTTTTAAAATTAGCACAATGTTAAACTTCCATAATTGAGGGTACTAGAGAAACACTGCAGAAAGAAGGCAGCTTTTCTTGTAGTTTCATGCTGTTGCATGATTAATCAGTGGTATATTGGTGGTTCTCTGCTCCAACTATAGTCCCTTAGCAATCTCAAAAAATCTCCTCACACTGATGACCACCTTCCTAGGGTCCTCCCATGTGGGAACTGGCACTCTAGATATCTCGTCCTCAGTGGTGCCTTGACTCTCTCTACATGTTTACTTTCTTGGAAGTCTGACTCCTGAGGTCCTTTCAGTGTAGAAACCACCAACTTCAAACCATCACCTGAGGAGACACACCGACTCTTTATACCTAACCAATGGCGGGAGCTAACCTGTACTCAAAGGATTACTTCCTGTTTACCTGGTGAATGTGGGCTAGCTCTGGCCTGGACAAACCAATGAACTTCACTACCATCCAGTGGACTACAAAACACCCCAGCCAATAAGGTCTGACTGCCAGTCTTTTGAAAGGACTCCTCCTTCCAAGTGGTACTCTCCTGGGTATCCTCCCTCATCCCTGGACAATCCTCTTAGAGTTATCTTTAACTCTACTTACCCTCCTATCAAAACTTAATAATTCTCTATATTAAAACTTTTTCTTTGAAGTCACTGATGAGTTCTGTGCCCTAATTTGAACCATAGTGATATGACTATTCTCCAGATTTAACTACATTTACAGCCCTTCACTGCATAGTTTTATTGTCTGTGACACGGGATGCTAAGGGTTGAGATACAGCCTCATTTATATTTGCCTTTATTTGTCCCCTAGTTTTTATTTAGGATTCATATAATTTTGATATTTCTTGGCTAACTAATGCTAACCATGGGTAAAAAAAAAAAAAATCACTTTGTCAAAAATGTTGAATAAATACTGAATCCACCTGAAAACATCTAGGCTTTGTAAGTAAGTGTTGCAGGTCAATACATGCCATATCCTCCTTTTCTCTCTCTCATTCTCTCTCTCTCTCTCTCACACACACACCACACCACACACACACACACACACACACACACACACACACACACACACACATTGACTTTCTAAGGCCAAACTAAAGAAAATCATATTGTTAGTCTTTTTTTTTCTCATATCTGATGATGGTTTTGCTATTTTTATAGAGACATTATTATTAAGATCATAACTATGTTTGGAATGAGACCAAAGCATAAAGTAAAAAATACCACGCAAATCCTTATTTATATAAATTTTATAAGGGATTGTGTAAAGTATACTGATTTGTATTATTCTTGGTCAAGATGTTCTTTTTCAAACTAGGCTAGAATCTACTATAATCATATTCTTTTATTAATAATTATTATCACTATTTCAATAAACACTACTGGCATCCTGAAAATAAGAAAAATTACTATTTTCTCTGTGATATATATAGACCCCTCCCAGGGCTTATATTTGTTAAAATGGGAATCAGTAGTTTGGCAATAATATATAGCGTTAATAAGAGCTTGTCTGAAATATATCAATTGCTCAGTAAATAATCTCTGTCATTACTGTTATCAAGTCATGTCATTTTTCTTTTTTGGTTTATTTATACATTTTACTTTTATATCCCATTTATGGTTACTAGTTGTTTTCAATCCAAAATTTAGAAAGGAAGTTCTTGTAATTCAAGTCATATGACCAAAAGAGTCAATAATTAATATATTTAAATAATTACATTGGTTTTCTACAACTGCTATGATAAATTACCACAAACTTAATGATTTAAAACAACACAAATTTATTATTTTATTGTTCTATAAGTTAGAAGTTCAGCTTGGGCCTTCCTGAGCTAAAACCAAGTTCTTGGCAGGGACACATTTTGATCTGAAGTGTCTGGGTGAAAACTTTTTTCCTTGTAGTTCGCAGTTTCTAGAGTCTACATTACTTGGCTGTGACAACTGAATCTTCAAAGCCAGGAACAGTGAATTGAGTCCCTTCCACTTTCCATATATCTTCCTTTTCTTCTGCCTCATCTCTCTAAGATAGCCGGGAAAGATCCTTCACTTTCAAAGACTCATATGATTAAGCTGGACTCTTCCAGATAATTCAGGATAATCTCCACATCTCAAATTCAATCCTTTTAATCAGATCTGCATACACAAAGGTTCTGTGGTTAGGGCATAGGCTTCATTGGGTGCCATTATTCTGCCTACTACAAAAACCTTTAAATATTTTAAAAATATATTTTTAAGATATTAGAAATTTTAGTTGAGTTTTGATTGTATATCATACTCATTTTTTATTCCAGATTCCATTTTAGCACACTTTTTCTTAAATCAACTATTTACTTTCACCAAGTCTATTACTGTGTAGATCAACAACAAAATATCAATTAAAAAAAAAAAGTTTCTCAAGATGGGATTGGGAGGGAGACAAACCATAAGTGACTCTTAATCTCACAAAACAAACTGAGGGTTAATGGGGGGAGGGGGTTGGGGGGGTGGGATTATGGACATTGGGGAGGGTATGTGCTATGGTGAGTGCTGTGAAGTGTGTAAACCTGGCGATTCACAGACCTGTACCCCTGGGGATAAAAAGATATTATATGTTTAAAAAAAAATAAAACTTAAATTAAAAAAAAAAAAAAAAGTTTCTAAAGAAAGTTTCTACCTCTCTTTTTAGTTACGTGTGATTCCTTAAGTCAGAGATGTGCTTTCTATAGTTATCTGCATCTCCTATATTTTTGTTTGTTTAATTAATATTATTAAGTAACTAGCTATAAGAATAGGTTAAGAATTCACACAAGACTGAATAGCAAGACTAATACAGTTAGTATATGACATATGGAAAGATTATCTTTTACTGAGGAGCAAAACTTAGCTTTCTACTTTTCATATATTTAGAAGAATTTATAAGCTCAAGCATTTGTAAGTTTAGATCAACACTGATGAGAAACAAAAATAAATTATCAAAAAACAACAACAACAACAACACTTGCCAGTATGTCTTTTGCATTGAAGTGAACATGATATTTCTTTCTATATATCTCTAACTCAAGAATAAGTCTTAGAAGTAAAAAGTATCATATATTCCTTTTTGGCTCAATGCAAAAAAAATAGATACTTTATATATATAGTATGTGCTTTAAAGTCAATTAAATATTACAAATGAATTCTGTTTTACCAATAGTCATCAATATGACTTCAACAACATCATTATGTAAAACATATTTCAGGGTTATTGCTAATAATTGCTAATCACCAATTTATATGTCACAGATAATTAGCATGCTTTCACTCATTGGAAAGGAAGTAACTTCAGCATAAATTTAGTGCCTTAACACAGAGAAACATGACTCTTTAGCAAATAAAATTATTCCAAAGATGATAGCAGAGCTCCTTCTCACTTCTCTGTTGAAAGTAAAAATTTACTGATTTGAATTTGCATTTTCACTAGAGAATTATGATAACCAGATTAATCATAAAGCCTCAATACATTGTGATCATTCTGGGTTTTAATGAGACCAGAGATGTTTTTTGAAGTTATGTAAATTTAAAGACTGTTGGACTAAATAGTAGAAAGAAATCTACCCTGGAAATCTAAGGATGTAGAGCTCATTGCATTATTTCTCACTTGAACATTAGTCAGTTAAGCTAGTGGTCTTGGACAAATTATTAAAATTTTCTGGGTAAAATATGGAGGTTGGAGTAAGTCATCTACACATTTCCTTCCAGCATTATTAACTATATTATTCTTTCTAAATCCATAAAATCAGTTAGAATGATTAACCCACAATAAAGAAGCACATGTTTTCTCTTCTGAACCAACGGTTAATTATATTACCAAAAAAAGCATGCATTTCAGATTAAAATAAATGAGGGGAAGAGGTAAAATGGTGGAGTAGGAGGAGGACCTTGGTGTTTGACCCTCAAACACAGCTAGATAAATATCAAATCATTCTGAATACATAAGAAATTGATTTGAGGACTGATAGTACAAACTATACAACTAGAGGGAGAGTAGAGGCCATACTGTGAAAGGTAGGACATTCAGGGATATAGCTTGGGGAAAAAAAGGATTACTGGTATGGGGGGGTGGAGATAGAGAGAGAGAGAGGAACGCTCAAAGAAAACAGTTCCCCAGAGCCAATGATTGGAAACGCAAGAGGGGCTGATTTTCATGAGTTTTTGCAAGCAATGGGGCTCAAAGCTGGAGTTTTAGAGGTCTGTACCATGGTGGGTCTGGAACCTAGTGTGTACTGAATGCTCCTATGGAGAAGGAGGACAGATAGTCTGGTGAAGAGCATGATCTGAGGATCCTCTGGGATATACTGGGAGAGACAGTTCCTCTTTTTGTAGTGTATCTGGAAGAAATGGCATTTTCTCTCTGGGAACAAAAAAGTGGATGGATACTATTTCCTTCCCTTGCCCCTCAGCATTGGTGCATAGATAGCTGCTGAGGGCAGTTAACATAGACACTGGCAAACCTGTGTGAGTTCCAGCACAGCAAGATCTTTCCCCAGAGGACCAATGCAGGTCTTCACCATGCCAGCTCCCTAAACTTTGAGGTTTTAACACTCAGCTCACCTTCCTGGAATAAAACACAAATGCACTGTGCTGGCTGGTAGGGAGGTACCCTAGACACAGTTAAGGTGAAGCCCGAGATCTGAGGGACACCTGCTTACACACAAGGGGAGAATGTTCACTCTTCTGAGAGGGCTACTCCCTTCTCCAGGGAACAGGGAACTGGCTGGAGCCATTCTCACTGTCCTCCCACCCTTACCATTCAACATAAACTAACTTTAGTAAGCAGCACAGTGCCAAGAGTTGAAGCCCAAACCTCTAAAGCCCTGCCCCCCTGTACTCTGCAGGTGCTTTTTTTCTGGGGCAAGTGTGCTTAAGAACCAGTGCAATGGACTCGTCCCACAGAAGACCAACACAAACCCCCACAGGCACCATCTACTGATTACAGAGTTCTGGAAAATTTCAGCTCTTGTGGAATTTGCATTAGATCTCCTTTAACAAGCAGACTAGAGCACTACTGTTAAAACTAGTTTTAACTCACCTCACTAGTTAAAACTCACCTCACTCTGGCCAAGATCCCATCACTCCCCACTTTGGGCAAGGGGAATTCTGCACAGGACTGACTTGAGGGAAAGAGCTGCCAAAAGAGTACCAGAGTGCAGCACATACTGGATTTACATCATGAAGTGCCAGGCCCTGGAAAATATCTGCCCTCTTCTTCATAAAACCATTACCCCCAGGAGCAGGAAACATAACAGTTTTTCTTAATACAAAGAAGAAGATGGAATCCTAGACAAAATTTCAAGATGGATGAATTTATCCCAAATAAAGAAGAAGAAAGGTTCACAGCTGGGGATATAATCAAAACTGGTAAAAGTAACGTGCCTGAGCTAGAATTTAAAGCAACAATGATAAGGATACTACCGGGGCATAAGAAAAGCCAAGGAGACACCAAGGAGTCCCTTAGAGATAAAAGACCTAAAACTACCCATGTAAAAATGAAAAATGCAATAACGAAGATTCAAAACCTTGTAATGATCACAAGGATGGACGAAGTAAAGAAGATTGATTCAAAACCTTGTAATGATCACAAGGATGGAAAAAAATAAGAAAGAAATAAGTGGTAGAGAAGATAAAATTATGGAGAACAATGAAGTTGATAAGAAGTGGGAAAGAAAAAGATCAGAAATGTATGCTTAGGAAATTCAATGACTCCATAAAGTATACTAATATTCTTATCATAGGAGTCCTAGAAGAAGAAAAGAAAAAAGGGAAAGAAGATTTCTTTAGGAAATTAGAGCCGAAAACATCTCTAATCTGGGGAAGGTAATAGATATCAAAATTCAGGAGGCACAGAGAATGCCCATCATAATCAGCAAAAGCAGGTTAATACCAAGCGATATCATAGTTAAATTTTCAAAATATAGAAATATAGAAAAAAAATCCTAGAGCAACAAGACAAGAGAGACCCCAAATTACAAGGGAAGACAAATAAGTTTGGGGCAGGTCTGTCTACAGAAATTTGGTAAGCCTGAAAAGAGTGGAATGATATATTCAACATGCTGAATGGGAAAAATATGCAAGAATATTCTATCCAACGAGCCTGTCATTCAGAATAGAAGAGATAGTTTCCCAGACAAGCAAAAACCAAAGGAGTTTGTGACAACTAAATCAACCCTGCAAGGAATATTAAAGGGAATTATTTGAATGGAAAGAAGGATCAAAGCAACAAAGACTAAAAAGGAACAGAAAAAAATCTCCAGAAACAATGATAAAATAACTAATAAAATGTCACTAAGTTCATATCTATCAAGAATTAGTCTGAATGTAATAAATAAAAGCTCCAGTCAAAAGACATAAGATGTCAAGATAGATTAAAAAAAAAAAAAAGTAACTGTATGCTGCCTATAAGATACACACTTTTTTTTTAAATTTTTTTAGATTTTATTTATTTGAGAGAGAGTGTGAAGACTAGCAGGGGGAGGGGCAGAAAGAGAGGGAGAAGCAGATCTCTGTTGAGCAGGGAGCCTAACAGGGAGTGTGTGTGTGTGTTGGGGGGGTAAATCCCAGGACCCTGAGATTATGACATGAGCTGAAGACAGACACTTAAACAACTGAACCATCCAGGCACTCCCAAGGGACTCATTTTAGACCTAAAGACACCTGCAGATTGAAAGTGAGGGGATGAAGAGTAATTTATCAGGCAAATGGATGTCAAAAGAAAGCCAGAGTAGCAATATTTATATCAGACAAACTAGATTTTAAACCAAAGAGTGTAACAAGGGATGAAGAAGGGCACCACATCATAATAAAGGGGTCTATCCAACAAGAACATCTAACAATTATAAATATTTATTGCCCTCAACTTGGGAGAACCCCAATGCATAAAATGATTAAAAATAAACATAAAGAAACTCATTGGTAATAATATAAAATAGTAGGGCACTTTAACACCACACTTACATCAATGGACAAATCATCTAAACAGAAAATTAACAAGGAAACAATGGCTCTGAATGATACACAGGACCAGATGGACCTAACAGGTATATTTAGACTATTTCATGCTAAAGCAGCAGAATACACATTCTTTTCATGGGCATATAGGACCTTCTGCAGACTAGATCACATCCTAATTAAGCCTTAACAGGCACAGAAAGATTGAGATCATACCATACATTTTGCTGACCGCTACACTATGAAACTTGAAGTCAACCACAAGAAAAAAAAAAAAAAAAGAAAGAAAGAAAGAAAGAAAGAAAGATCACAAATACATGGACATTATAGAATATCCTACTAAAGAATAAATGGGTCAACCAGAAACTGAAGAAGAAAATTTAAAAAATATATAGAAACAAATGAAATAAACACACAATTACCCAAAACTTTTGGGATGCAGCAAAGTGGTCAATGAGGGAAGTATATGACAATACAGCCCTGCTTCAGGAAGCAAGAAAATTATCATATGTGCAACATAACCTTACACTTAAAGGAGCTAGAAAAAGAACAATAAATGAAGCCTAAAATCAGCAGAAGAAGGGAAATAATAAAAATTAGAACAGAAATAAATGATATAGAAACAAACACACAAAACCCAGTAGAATAGATAATGAAACCAGAAGCTGGTTCTTTGAAAAAAATTAACAAAATTGATAAACCCTAGCCAGACTTATCAAAAAGGAAAAAAAAATTCTCAACAAAATATTAGCAAATTGAATCCAACAAACATTAAAAGAATCATCCACCATGATCAAGTGGGATTTATTCCTGGATTGCAAGGGTAATTCAATATTTGCAAATCAATCAACGTGATATACCACATTAAGAAAAAAAAAAGGATAAGAATTATATGATCCCAGGGCACCTGGGTGGCTCAGTGGGTTGAGCCTCTGCCTTCAGCTCAGGTCATGGTCTTGGGGTCCTGGGATCGAGCCCCACCTCAGGCTCTCTGCTCAGCGGGGAGCCTGCTTCCCCTCTCTCTCTGCCTGCCTCTCTGCCTGCTTGTGATCTCTCTCTGTCAAATAAATAAATTAAATCTTAAAAAGAAAAAGAATTATATAATCTCAATAGAGGTAGAAAAATCATTTGACAAAATACGGCATCTATTCTTGATAAAAACTCTCTAAGTAGAGGAAGGGAGAACATACATCAACATCCCAAAGGCCACATACAAAAGATCCACAGCTAATATGATCTTCAATGGGAAAAACCTGAGAGATTTTCTCCTAAGGTCAGGAATAAGACAGGGACGTACTGCTCTTTAACATAGTCTTGGAAGTTCTATCTTCAACAATCAGACTACGGAAAGAAATAAAAGGCATCCAAATAGACAAGGAAGAAGTCAAACTTTCATTATCTGCACATGGCATGATACTCCATGTAGAAAACACAGAAGACCTCACCTCACCAAAAAATTATTAGAACTGATATACAAATTCAGTAAAGTCTAGGATACCAAATCAATGTACAGAAATCTGTTGCATTTCTATACACCAATAATGAAGCAACAGAAAGAGAAATCAAGAAATCAATCTAATCTACAATATGACCAAATAACATTTACAATTGCACCAAAACCCATAAGATACCTAGAACAAACCTAACCAAAGAGGTAAAAGATCTATATGCTTAAAACTATACAACATAATGAAAGAAATTGAAAATGACACAAAGAAATGGAAAAAACATTTTCATAGATTAGAGGAACATTTTTTTTTAATTTTATTTTATTTTTTGTGTTCCAAGAGGAAAAAATATTTTTTAAATGCCCATACTACCCAAAGCAATCTATACATTTAGTGCAATCCCTATTAACATACCAACAGCATTTTTACAGAACTGGAACAAACAATCCTAAAACTTGTATGAAACTACAGAGGACCCTGAATAGCCAAAACAATCTTGAAAAAGAAAAGCAAAGCTGGAAGCATCATGATTCCAGATGTCAGGTTATATTACAAAGCTGTAGTGATCAAAACAGTATAGTATGGCACAAAAACAGAAACATAGTTCAATGGAACAGAATAGAAAACCCAAAAATGAACACACAACTATATGGTCAACTAATCTTTGACAAAGCAGGATAGAATATCAAATGGAAAAAGAGAGTCTCTTCAATAAATAGTGTAGGGAAAACTGGACAGAAACATGCAAAAGAATGAAACAGGACCACTTTCTTACACCACAGACAAAACTAAATACAAAATGAATGAAAGACCTATATGTGAGACAGGAAACCTTCAACATCCTAGAAGACAACATAGGCAGTAGCCACTTGGATATTGACCATAGTAATTTCTTGCTAGATATGTTGCTTGAGGCAAGGGAAACAAAAGTAAAAATGAATTATTGGGATTTCAGTAAAATAAAAAGCTTCTGCACAGCAAAGGAAACAATCAATAAAACTAAAAGGCTACCTATGGAATAGGAGAAGACATTTACAAATGACATATCTGATAAAGGGTTACAACCAAAAAATATATATAAAGAACCATAAAACTCAACATCCAGAAAACAAGTAATCCAGTTAAAAAATGGGCAGAGGATATGAATAGACATTTTTCCAAAGAAGACATACAGATGGCTAACAGACACATGAAAAGATCCTCAATATAACTCACCAAGGAAATACAAATCAAAACCACAATGAGATACCACCTCACACCTGTTAGAATGGCTAAAATTAACAACATAGGAGATAACAGATGTTGATGAGGATGCAGAGAAAGGGGACTTCTCTTACAGTCTTGATAGGAATGCAAACTGGTGCAGCCACTCCAGAAAATAATATGGAGTTTCCTCAAAAAGCTAAAAATAGAGCTACCCTACGACCAAACAATTGCACAACTTGCTATTTACCCAGAGTATAAAAAATACTAATTCAGTGGGATACATGCATCCTGATACTTATTGCAGTATTATCAACAATAGCCAAATTATGGAAAAACCCCACATGCCCATCTAACTCATGAATGGATAAAGATGTGTTATACATACACAATAGAATGTTACTCAGCCATCAAAAAGAATGAAATCTTATAATGACGTGGATGGAGCCAGAGAGTATTATGCTAAGCAAAATGAGTCAGTCAGAGAAAGACAAATACCATATGATTTCACTTATATTTGGAATTTAAGATATGAAACAGATGAACATGGGGGTGGGAAAGAGAGAGGCAAACCATAAAACAGACTGTTAACTATAGAGAGTAAATTGAGAGTTGATGGAGGGGAGGTGGGTGGGGTGAGAATGGGCTAAATGGGTGATGGGTATTAAGGAGGGCAACTGTTGTAAAGAGCGCTGGGTATTGTATATAAGTGATGAATCACTAAATTCTACTCCTGAAACCAATATTACTCTATATGTTAACTAAATAGAATTTAAATAAAAACAAAGCTACAAAAAAAAGATTAAAAAATTTAAAAGTAACTGACTTTTCTCCAAATTAAACAAAGAAACAAATAAAGCACATTTTTCTTCCTCCCTTTCTTCTTCCCTTTTTTCCTTCTATTCTTTCTTCCCTTGTTCATCCTCCTTTCTTTTTCTTTCCCTATTTCTTCCTTCTAAGTTAGATAATTTAAAATAAGAATTTAAAAGGTATAAGAGAACAAACTAAATGCAGATGTATGAGTTAAGAATCATGAAACAGGCCACATTGCTGACACAGGATTCTCAACCGGGTGACGTCGCAGCTCCCTCTGTTTCTACCATGCAACCTTGACCCTTCTATACCCCAGAGGGATGGTTCCAGCTTCCCCGTGACAGTGAATCACTTCTGCCTCAATAAAGCCATGACCTTCACCATGCTGTGGGCTACCGCTACCACCCTTTCTTAACAAGTGAGTTCTCTTCCAGGATCTTGGCTCAACCAAAGGTCAATAAGCACATGTTTACACAAGAAGCTGGGAGGAGAAGCATTGTTCATTCAAGGTGTGGCCAGAAGAATCAAGAATGAAACATGGAGTTGTAATGTGGGCATGAAGTAGGAGGATGAAAAAAAAAAAACGGAGAGGAGGAGTCAAGATGGCGGAGAAGTAGCAGGCTGAGGCTACTTCAGGTAGCAGGAGATCTGCTAGATAGCTTATCTAAAGATTGCAAACACCTACAAATCCAACAGGAGATCGAAGAGAAGAAGAACAGCAATTCTAGAAACAGAAAATCAACCACTTTCCGAAAGGTAGGACTGGTGGAGAAGTGAATCCAAAGCGACGGGAAGATAGACCGCGGGGGGAGGAGCCAGCTCCCGGCAAGTGGCAGAAAAACAGAGCACAAAATCAAGACTTTTAAAAGTCTGTTCCGCTGAGGTACATCGCTCCAGAGGCTAAACCGGGGTGAAGCCCACGCGGGGTTAGCGTGGCCTCAAATCCCACAGGGTCACAGAAGGATTGGGGGTGTCTGAGTGTCCCAGAGCTTGCAGGTATTAGAACGGGGAAGCCGGCTACAGAGACAGAACCAAGGAGTGAGCTCACAGCTTGGGGTTACCTTGAACCGGTAGGAGGCTTGGTGAGCTCAGAGCGCGGCCAGAGGCCAGGGAGACGGGAATAAATGGGCGCTGTTCTCTGAGGGCGCACTGAGGAGTGGGGCCCCGAGCTCTCGGATTCTCCGGGCCGGAGACCGGGAAGCCGCCATCTTCATTCCTGTCCTCCGGAACTCTACGCCAAGCGCTCAGGGAAGAAAAGCTCCGGAAAGCAAAACCCGAGCGGATTACTCAGCCCAGCCCCTGGTAAGGGCGGTACAATAACTCCTGGGGCAAAGACACTTGAGAATCACTACAACAGGCTCCTCCCCCAGAAGAATAACAAGAAATCCAGCCAGGACCAAGTTCACCTACCAAGGAGTGCAGTTTCAATACCAAGGAGAGCAGTGGAATTCCAGAGGAGGAGAAAGCAAAGCACGGAACTCATGGCTTTCTCCCCATGATTCTTTAGTCTTGCAGTTAATTTTTTTTTCTTTTTCAATTTTTTTTCCTCTCTTCTTCTACTAATTTTTTTTAACTTTTACACTTTTCTTTTTTTTAAAGTTTTTTAACTAGTTTATCTAATATATATATATGTTTCTTTTTTATATGTTTTCTTTATTCGTTTTCTTTTTTTAATTGTTTCTTTTCTTTCTTTCTTTCTGAACCTCTTTTTATCCCCTTACTCCCCCCTCACGATTTGGGATCTCTTCTGATTTGGTTAAAGCATATTTTCCTGGAGTCTTTGCCACCCTCTTAGTCTCTTACTTTCTCCTTCATATACGCTTATCTGGACAAAATGACAAGACGGAAAAATTCACCACAAAAAAAAGAACAAGAGGCAGTACCGAAGGCTAGGGACCTAATCAATACAGACATTAGTAATATGTCAGATCTAGAGTTCAGAATGACGATTCTCAAGGTTCTAGCCGGGCTCGAAAAAGGCATGGAAGATATTAGAGAAACCCTCTCGGGAGATATAAAAGCCCTTTCTGGAGAAATAAAAGAATTAAAATCTAACCAAGTTGAAATCAAAAAAGCTATTAATGAGGTGCAATAAAAAATGGAGGCTCTCACTGCTAGGATAAATGAGGCAGAAGAAAGAATTAGCGATATAGAAGACCAAATGACAGAGAATAAAGAAGCTGAGCAAAAGAGGGACAAACAGCTACTGGACCACGAGGGGAGAATTCAAGAGATAAGTGACACCATAAGACGAAACAACATTAGAATAATTGGGATTCCAGTAGAAGAAGAAAGAGAGAGGGGAGCAGAAGGTATATTGGAGAGAATTATTAGAGAAAATTTCCCCAATATGGCAAAGGGAACAAACATCAAAATCCAGGAGGTTCAGAGAACCCCCCCTCAAAATCAATAAGAATAGGTCCACACCCCATCACCTAATAGTAAAATTTACAAGTCTTAGTGATAAAGAGAAAATCCTAAAAGCAGCCTGGGAAAAGAAGTCTGTAACATACAATGGTAAAAATATTAGATTGGCAGCAGACTTATCCACAGAGACCTGGCAGGCCAGAAAGAGCTGCCATGATATATTCAGAGCACTAAACGAGAAAAACATGCAGCCAAGAATACTATATCCAGCTAGGCTATCATTGAAAATAGAAGGAGAGTTTAAAACGTTCCAGGACAAACAAAAACTGAAAGAATTTGCAAACACCAAACCAGCTCTACAGGAAATATTGAAAGGAGTCCTCTAAGCAAAGAGAGACCCTAAAAGTAGTAGATCAAAAAAGGAACAGAGACAATATACAATAACAGTCACCTTACAGGCAATACAATGGCACTAAATTCATATCTCTCAATACTTACCCTGAATGTGAATGGGCTAAATGCCCCAATCAAAAGACACAGGGTATCAGAATGGATAAAAAAACAAAACCCATCTATATTTTGCCTACAAGAAACTCATTTTAAACCCGAAGACACCTCCAGATTTAAAGTGAGGGGGTGGAAAAGAATTTACCATGCTAATGGACATCAGAAGAAAGCAGGAGTGGCAATCCTTATATCAGAACAATTAGATTTTAAGCCAAAGACTATAATAAGAGATGAGGAAGGACACTATATCATACTCAAAGGATCTGTCCAACAAGAAGATCTAACAATTTTAAATATCTATGCCCCTAACGTGGGAGCAGCCAACTATATAAACCAATTAATAACAAAATCAAAGAAACACATCAACAATGATACAATAATAGTAGGGGACTTTAACATTCCCCTCACTGAAATGGACAGATCATCCAAGCAAAAGATCAACAAGGAAATAAAGGCCTTAAATGACACACTGGACCAGATGGACATCACTGATATATTCAGAACATTTCATCCCAAAGCAACAGAATACACATTCTTCTCTAGTGCACATGGAACATTCTCCAGAATAGATCACATCCTGGGTCCTAAATCAGGTCTCAACTGGTATCCAAAGATTGGCATCATTCCCTGCATATTTTCAGACCACAATGCTCTGAAGCTAGAACTCAATCACAAGAGGAAATTTGGAAAGAACCCAAATACATGGAGACTAAACAGCATCCTTCTAATGAATGAATGGGTCAACCAGGAAATTAAAGAAGAATTGAAAAAATTCATGGAAACAAATGATAATGAAAACACAACGGTTCAAAATCTGTGGGACACGACAAAGGCAGTCCTGAGAGGAAAATATACAGTGGTACAAGCCTTTCTCAAGAAACAAGAAAGGTCTCAGGTACACAACCTAACCCTACATCTAGAGGAGCTGGAGAACGAACAAGAAAGAAAGCCTAAACCCAGCAGGAGAAGAGAAATCATAAAGATCAGAGCAGAAATCAATGAAATAGAAACCAAAAAAAAAAAACAATAGAACAAATCAACGAAACTAGGAGCTGGTTCTTTGAAAGAATTAATAAGATTGATAAACCCCTGGCCAGACTTATCAAAAAGAAAAGAGAAAGGACCCAAATAAATAAAATCATGAATGAAAGAGGAGAGATCACAACGAACACCAAAGAAATACAGACAAATATAAGAACATACTATGAGCAACTCTACGCCAACAAATTTGACAATCTGGAAGAAATGGATGCATTCCTAGAGACATATAAACTACCACAACTGAACCAGGAAGAAATAGAAAGCCTGAACAGACCCATAACCAGTAAGGAGATTGAAACAGTCATCAAAAATCTCCAAACAAACAAAAGCCCAGGGCCAGACGGTTTCCCAGGGGAATTCTACCAAACATTTAAAGAACTAATTCCTATTCTCCTGAAACTGTTCCAAAAAATAGAAATGGAAGGAAAACTTCCAAACTCATTTTATGAGGCCAGCATCACCTTGATCCCCAAACCAGACAAGGATCCCATCAAAAAAGAGAACTACAGACCAATATCCTTGATGAACACAGATGCAAAAATTCTCGCCAAAATACTAGCCAATAGGATTCAACAGTACATTAAAAGGATTATTCACCACGACCAAGTGGGATTTATTCCAGGGCTGCGAGGTTGGTTCAACATCCACAAATCAATCAATGTGATACAATGCATTAATAAAAGAAAGAACAAGAACCATATGATACTCTCCATAGATGCTGAAAAAACATTTGATAAAGTACAGCATCCCTTCCTGATCAAAACTCTTCAAAGTGTAGGGATAGAGGGCACATACCTCAATATTATCAAAGCCATCTATGACAAACCCACCGCAAATATCATTCTCAATGGAGAAAAACTGAAAGCTTTTCCGCTAAGTTCAGGAACATGGCAGGGATGTCCATTATCACCACTGCTATTCAACATAGTACTAGAAGTCCTAGCCTCAGCAATCAGACAACAAAAGGAAATTAAAGGCATCCATATCGGCAAAGAAGTCAAACTATCACTCTTTGCAGATGATATGATACTATATGTGGAAAACCCAAAAGACTCCACTCCAAAACTGCTAGAACTTGTACAGGAATTCAGTAAAGTGTCAGGATATCAAATCAATGCCCAGAAATCAGTTGCATTTTCTACACCAACAAGACAGAAGAAAGAGAAATTAAGGAGTCCATCCCATTTACAATTGCACCCAAAACTATAAGATACCTAGGAATAAACCTAACCAAAAAGGCAAAGAATCTATACTCAGAAAACTATAAAGTACTCATGAAAGAAATTGAGGAAGACACAAAGAAATGGAAAAATGTTCCATGCTCCTGGATTGGAAGAATAAATATTGTGAAAATGTCTATGCTACCTAAAGCAATCTACACATTTAATGCAATCCCTATCAAAGTACTATCCATTTTTTTCAAAGAAATGGAACAAATAATCCTAAAATTTATATGGAACCAGAAAAGACCTCGAATAGCCAAAGCAATATTGAAAAAGAAAGCCAAAGTTGGTGGCATCACAATTCCGGACTTCAAGCTCTATTACAAAGCTGTCATCATCAAGACAGCATGGTACTGGCACAAAAACAGACACATAGATCAATGGAACAGAATAGAGAGCCCAGAAATAGACCCTCAACTCTATGGTCAACTCATCTTCGACAAAGCAGGAAAGAATGTCCAATGGAACAAAGACAGCCTCGTCAATAAATGGTGTTGGGAAAATTGGACAGCCACATGCAGAAAAATGAAATTGGATCATTTCCTTACACCACACACAAAAATAGACTCAAAATGGATGAAGGACCTCAATATGAGAAAGGAATCCATCAAAATCCTTGAGGAGAACCCAGGCAGCAACCTCTTCGACCTCAGCCGCAGCAACATCTTCCTAGGAACATCGCCGAAGGCAAGGGAAGCAAGGGCAAAAATGAACTATTGGGATTTTATGAAGATCAAAAGCTTTTGCACAGCAAAGGAAACAGTTAACAAAACCAAAAGACAACTGACAGAATGGGAGAAGATATTTGCAAATGACATATCGGATAAAGGGCTAGTGTCCAAAATCTATAAGGAACTTAGCCAACTCAACACCCAAAGAACAAATAATCCAATCAAGAAATGGGCAGAGGACATGAACAGACATTTCTGCAAAGAAGACATCCAGATGGCCAACAGACACATGAAAAAGTGCTCCACATCACTCGGCATCAGGGAAATACAAATGAAAACCACAATGAGATATCACCTCACACCAGTCAGAATGGCTAAAATGAACAAGTCAGGAAATGACAGATGCTGGCGAGGATGCGGAGAAAGGGGAACCCTCCTACACTGTTGGTGGGAATGCAAGCTGGTGCAACCACTCTGGAAAACAGCATGGAGGTTCCTCAAAATGTTGAAAATAGAACTACCCTATGACCCAGCAATTGCACTACTTGGTATTTACCCTAAGGATACAAACGTAGTGATCCGAAGGGGCACGTGCACCCGAATGTTTATAGCAGCAATGTCTACAATATCCAAAGTATGGAAAGAACCTAGATGTCCATCAACAGACGAATGGATAATGAAGATGTGATATATATACACAATGCAATACTATGCAGCCATCAAAAGAAATGAAATCTTGCCATTTGCAAAGACATGGATGGAACTAGAGGGTATCATGCTTAGCGAAATAAGTCAATCAGAGAAAGACAACTGTCATATGATCTCCCTGATATGAGGGAGAGGAGATGCAACATGGGGGGTTAAGGGAGTAGGAGAAGAGTAAATGAAACAAGATGGGATTGGGAGGGAGACAAACCATAAGTGACTCTTAATCTCACAAAACAAACTGAGGGTTGATGGGGGGAGAGGGGTTGGGGGGGTGGGGTTATGGACATTGGGGAGGGTATGTGCTATGGTGAGTGCTGTGAAATGTGTAAACCTGGTGATTCACAGACCTTTACCCCTGGGGATAAAAATGTATTATATGTTTAAAAAAAATAAAATTAATTAAAAAAAAAAAAAGAATCATGAAACAGTAAAAATATCATAAGGATAATTCTTTCAAAACTCCTAGGGATAGACATTATATAGCAAAGCATTTAACAAAAACAACAGAATTGAACATTTTAAGCCAAAATCCAGAGTGAGACATAATTAAAATGTCATATGCCCTATTATTAAAATGAAGCATTTTGAATAATCACATGCTAATTGTTTTTTCCATAACTAAATCAGAAAAGTCCCACCAAGTTCTCTATGTAAAGTTTGAAAATAATAACCAAATATTGAAATATATCCATTGTCAACATTTGCAATTTAATTAATGCTGAAGACATTTTTAAATGAGCTTATGAACTCATTATAAAAACCAGTAACAAAAATTTAAATTGATGTTTAGTAAGTATAATTTTTTAAAGAATTTTTAATTTACTTATTAGACAGAGACAGTGAGAGAAGGAACAGGAGCAGGGGGAATGGAGAGGGAGAAGTAGGTTTCCCACTGAGCAGGGAGCCAGATGTCATGGTGGATCTTGGGACCATGGGATCATGACCTGAGCCAAAGGCAGACGCTTAATGACTAAGTCACCCAGGCACCCCTGTAAATATAATTTTGTAGAGGGCATTCATAACATTGGGGAAGAATATTGTTTTCTGGAATCTAAGATATAAGTTGGAGGAGTTAACGGATCTAAAGTACGAGCTGTAAACATAAATGTCCATAGAAAATAGGTAACAAATAAGATATAAAATTGTAAAGTGTATAAATCCAGCACTGTGAGTGGCCAAGTCTTAAGTGGACCAGGAGAGTACATGTTCACATAGAAAGGGTGGTAAAAACTTGACTCCAGATAACTTGTGCTGATGTGACCTGATCAGTCTTTACAAAAAGCTTAGACAAAGAAATAAATTACAAAATATTTTAACTTGGGATGCTGGGTGGCTCAGTGGATTAAAGCCTCTGCCTTTGGCTCAGGTCATGATCCCAGGGCCCTGGGATCAAGCCCCACATGGGGCTCTCTACTCAGCAGGGAACCTGCTTCCCCTCTCTCTCTCTGCCTGCCTCTCTGCCTACTTGTGATCTGTCTCTCTGTCAAATAAATAAATAAAATCTTTAAAAAATATTTTAACTAATTTAATAATTGCAATATTAATAATTTTACTTAAATATATTTAAATAATATGTAGGTTTTTTAACACTTCTACCCATATTTACTATTACTTTGGAATAAAAATTTGAAGTCATAAAGAAAATAGTATTACTCCTGGCTTACAGTAAAGGAAATTAAATGAACTCAAGAGAGTTGATCAAAGTAAGCCTAAAATTCAAATCAAAGTCTCCAGGCTCTCCTAATCATACACAGGCTATTATATCACCCAATGTTCTCTGGTTTGGACTCAGGATTTTACAAGTATCTGTTAACTTTGTATATGCAACAAAACAAAACACACACACACACGCACACACACACACACACACATTGTCATCATTGTTTAAATTTTGGCTCACACTGAAGATAGAATGTCAATATTATACCTATTTCTGATTGATATGTCCTAGAATATTGTGTATAAAAACTTACACACGTGAAAAGAAAGACATACAGGAAGATACCAAAATACATGCAAGTATGGAATGAATTCAAGTATTATGGGCAGGGAAAATACACTCAAAATATAATGATTATTTTGTATGAAATCTGCATCTACATTCCTACAAATAGGAACAATAGAAATTAGAATCTGATGAAAAAAATGTTTTCTGAATCCACTAATAGAAACATTCTTACAAATAAAATGTTGATTTTTAACGGAAGCTCTCATATTTTAGATGAACTACCCATTTGCTGGTAGTTTAGGTAGGTTTATTTATTTTCCATGCTTCAGAGATGGGCTAAGAAATATCTTAAGCATAAAATGAAATATACAGACTAAGCATTCAGCACAGGGAGGGGCCATAGAACATAACAAGTGTCAGTTAATGTGGAGTATTCTCCAATGACTCCACAAATTTCCTTCAAAATAGAGTGATACTCCTCCCAGTTGCTGGGTCACATAACTCAAAGGTCAGCCTTTCTCAAGAATGTCCTCAGCTGAAAAGGGATGCTTCACTCAAATCGTGCCCCTTTCAGAAGGCAGCCCAGTCCTATGACTACTTTACTCAGGGATATAGAGGCTGGTCCCTTGGCTCCACAAGGCAACACAGAAATGGGCCATCCTAACTCCAGAATTCTATGTAGGGTCAAGCTGAAGCCTTTGTTGAGACTGCACTTCATCCCACTTTCATTTTCTGCCCAATCTCAGTTCTCCCGTTTCCTGATAGGTCTTGATCCTGAGAGCACACCCCAAATAACTTTGTGTGCAATAATTTCTTATAACCTGCTTCCCCAGGAACTCAGCTCCAACACATACTATAACTTTCACTTTCAAATTGTGTATGTTAAAATAAACTGTTTAAAAATAATTTTTACAACTGAGTACTTTTCTTTTTAACATCATGTCTTTAAGGCATAAAATACTATACTTATTTCTTTATCTGAGAGTCATTTTATGACTTGAATTCTTTGGAATATGTGTACTTTACACGCTTTCTCTTTTAGGTCCGTAAAGCAAGACTACAAGTGCAAACCAGCCCCAAGGCTCTTTTTAAGGCTGAACTGGGAAAATCAATTAGGTACTTATTGCCCTCAGAATATCCTACAATATTCACTTAGAAATTCAGTAGTTCAGATACATCCTTTTTTTAGGCTTCCTTTTCATAAGTCTCTACAATATTGCTTTTAAAAATATTTTGAAACTAATGTTCCTTTTATGCCACAGTTATTCACTTTTATGATACTAATTAGAAATAAATTTCGAGACTCTAGTTTCGGCTTGGAAATGTACAAATTTCATCCAAATACAAATTACTCTGAAAAAAATACCCAGCAAAATGTACTAAATTAGTAGAATTATTTAATCACATTGAATATTTTTCTAGGGAGCAGACAAAAATACAAGCAAACTCTCTATAGACCTTCAAAAAAGAAACTTTATTAAAATCATTGATTGAACCAAGTAAGTGAGCTCTATTTACCTTAAAACTTGGCTCAAACACCAACTTTTAAAAATCAAAAACACTATTGTAGAACTTTAATCTTTCTATGTCTAATAATAAACTGTATTCTTTCTTTGAAATTGCCCCAGAATTTTGAGTATTCTCAGGATATAAAGATCGTTATTCTTAAAACTAGATTCTGAACATTCTAAATGTCTTGTTTATGAATCTGAAAAGCATGTTTTTGCTAGAACAATGTAAATAAATACATTCAACATGTAGTTGCCTGTATTTCATATTTGTTATTTAAAACCATACACTTGTCCATTGTAAAAGAGATTGAAATTTGAAATAAGTGTATTTTAATAGCCAACATATACAATTCTGTGTTTAGTGCGTTTTTATGTTTTATAACAATAGGTGCTGTTCTGTCTTCTGTAAGTAACTTAATCCTTTGCCCAATTAAAATGTTCATGTTGATAGAATGATATGAAAATAGTGTTCTCTGATCGATGCAATTTTTCAAGAGCACTAAGTATATAAAATCTCTTAGACCACTGTTGATAGTAGTAATTTTTGTTATATCTGGGGTTATATATAAGTCAAAAAGAAGATGATCTCAGATAAAATATTCATGGTGATAAAACATAATTAACAACAATAACAACAACAACAAAAAGTAATTAACAAAAATTGTGGTTTACATGAGAGCACATTTAAATGAATTATATATAAATAAATGTAGTGATAATGTAAATTGTAAGGACAATAGGATACAATTTTAAAAGACTCTATTAGACATTTTTCAGAGTAGTTATTTCATTCTACACTTTTACAAGAAATGTTTAGGAGACTAAATTGGTGCATATACTTTCATTTTTTTTTCCCAAAAATGTCTGAATAATTTTAGCAGTTGTGGAATAATATCCTAATTACATTTTAAAGTGTATTTCCTTAATATCTAATAACGTTTAATAACTTTTTATGCTGGCTAAGTAGCTGAGTTATGACTTGAACCAGCCTGTCTGAATTTACAGCCTACAGGTTCAACAAATAATTTATATTAAATTAATACAAAATATCTAAATGACTGTCTAGTCTAGCTGATTGTGAATATATTACACATAATCAGCTTTTAGGAAAACTTGAGTTTCCAGTGTAATGGGCATAAAATGAGAGCTCAAATTTATTAGAAGGGCTTAAAAAAATGAGACATTCAATGAATAAAATTTAAAAAAAAAGAAAACTTTATATTTCTCAAGGTTTTTATGATCCTCAAAGGAACAGGTTACTCAGAGGAAAAGATGAGTGCCCTTAAATATTTGAAAGTTCCCCACATACGAGATCAGAAAATATTCTACCCCAGCCTGCAATTGCTAGATCACAAAACATCACCACTCATATGGGAACACATAATTATTCTCAGGAAGAAGCAGCATTTTGAACTACTAAGTATCTTTTTTGCTGAGTCTGAAATTAGGCCAATAACACTTTCTCCTCCTAGTGGCATTCTTTATAATCTACTAAAAAGTTTAGGCTCTTGTCAAGGTAAATTAGTGAGATGTAATTTTATGTGTCAGTTCGAGTGGCTGTGGAGTTTCCAGATTAAACATTATTCCTGGATATGACTGTGAAGGTGTTTTGGGATGACATTAGCGTCCAAATTGGTGGATTTAGTAGGTAGCTTGTTCTACTCAATGTGGTGGCCACCATTCAATCCTTTGAAGGACTGAAGAGAAATAAAAGTAAACGAAGCAGAAATTCGTCCCCTTTTATCCCTACTTCACTGTTGAACTGAGACATCTCATTTCACTTTTTCTGGGATTCACAGCTTTGACTCCTCTGGTTTTCAGGCCTTCGAACTCAGACTGAATTCCACTGACTTTTCTGGGTCTCCAGCTTGCAAATAGCAAATCATGAGACTTCTCAACCTCGTAACAAAATTCCTTATATATTTACATAAATCCAACTCATCTGTTTCTCTGGAAAATAATGACTAATGAAATAAGATATCCTCAGATTTATACCCCAAACTTTACTAATACCCGTCAAAAGCCAGCCTTCTCCATTTCCATACATCCAGGTTTCAAGGATCCTGAAGTTGAACTCATGACTGGAAGCTCTATCCAAGGTCTCTCCAGTAAAAGGAAAAATCAAGTATGCTAATATTTTCTGCATCCCACAAGTCTCCTCATTTTTTTTTTCAGAATGAAGTCCTGTTTATAGCCTTTTTCTCAGCTTTCCTCACTATTTGATCAAGTAGCAACCATATGAAGTCCTATACAGGGAAAGCTCTCTAAACAGGTCCTTTTTCTAGACCAGGGGTTGGCAGCCTCTGAGAGTGGCATATTAATTCTTCTTTCATCCCTAGTACAGAGGAGGCAGTGTATGAAGAGAAGACAGGCTGACTCCTGAATTTTCCCTTCTCAACCTCCACGACCTCCACTACAGAATGCGACAGAGGGAGATAGCAGCTTTTCTTCCTAAGGCAGAATCTCAGACCCCCTTGAAACAAACCTGCCCTAAGAATCAGCTTTGACCAGAAGGACATAGATACAGTCTAATTGCTATTATTTGTGGGCCCTGAGCAAGAGTATAAATGCGGATACACACATATTCTTATCATTTTAACCAATAATTAAATTTTCATTAAAAAAAATGATTTTGCAGAATTTCACTTGGCTTATTCGAAAAAAGTCAATTTACTTATCAATAAATTATCCAAACAGGATGCCTGGGTGAGCAGAAGCCTCTGCCTTTGGCTCAGGTCATGATCTCAGGGTCCTGGGATCCAGCCCCGCATCGGGCTTTCTGCTCGGCAGGAAGCCTGCTTCTTCCTCTCTCTCTCTGCCTGACTCTTTGCTTACTTGTGATCTCTGTCTGTAAAATAAATAAATAAAATCTTAAAATAAATTACCCAAGCAAACAGGAAACACACACAGAAACACACACACAAACCAGATTCCCAAACAATCCATTTGTCATGAGCATTCTATGAAGGCACACACACAAGGTGTATCTTTCCACGATCTCAGCTTTATGCAATCATAAAGCAAAGTAAATCACAATTATAAAGCAGGTTCAGGATTTCAAACTCAGTGACATTGCATCCTGTGATTGAAGTTGGCGTCTTACACAGCCCAGAGAGCAGAACAGAAGACAAGCCACACAACAAAGAAGATAACAGAAGAGTGCAGGAAGTTAACCAACCAAACGCCAAGTCAGTCTGTGGGCACACAGTTGAGATAAGGCCTGGGTCTGGTCCAGGTCAGCTCTTGGCACTTACTGCTTCTGATGTTCAAGCTGTGAAGGATCTTGGTTCTGTTCAGAGATCATGGAGATCAATGGGTGGAGCCTTCAGCAGCAGTTGCCTTTTTGAAGTGGTCAGACATAGAGGGGTCAGGTCTGAAGAATCAATTTGCTGCCAAAATCCTTACCCTCTTTAAAGGGTTTAATCGGTTTTGGGTCTCTGCAGACCTCTTCTGGTTCTGCTTGTTATCAGTTCTGGTGAGGGGCTGTCAGTTGATGTTGGTCCCTGTGATGTCTCCTAGCTGCAGTACCTTAACTGCTTGCATCATTGCTTGACATGTCCCTGCTCGGCATAAGAGACACCATTTTGCTCTCTACACCATTCAAGTACCCAATGAGTAAGTCAAATAATAATTTGCAAACACACCCTCAGACATGGAAAATCCTTAACAAATAAAAATTTAAAAATTCCTAAACTAAGAATTATCCTATCTTTATTTGGTCATTAATTGATATATGGTGATTTTGCTCAACTTTCGTATTTTCTTTGAGTATAATGAGTAAACACATCCTGTTACCAACTGTTAACAACAAACACAGAAACATGCAGGAAAAAAAAAATGTGGATACCAACCAAAGATTTAAAATCATCCTTTTAAAAAAAATAAACAAAACCATCATATTCCTAAATAGTTTACATTGAAAGAAATTATGTAAGTGTAGGGCTGGGATTTTCGGGTTTTTATAATGCAATGGGAATCCTGTTTAAATTTGCCATGTCCAAGAAACCTTCTTAGATGTTCAAGGCTAAATTAAAGGATAAATATACATGCTCTGAGAGGATGTCTTTACTTAACAGAGTTTTTTATTCTGTTTTCTGTTATGGTTTGCTTCACATTTAGCTCTTCAAATCTATCAGGTACTAATAATATTTGTGAAATGAAGAACTAGATATTTTTTTAGAAGAACAAGCATCTAGGGTTAACAGGGTACAGTACATTCCAAAGTTAAATTATATGAACTTTTCAATCCTATGTTGTCAACAAAGATTTCTCCAGTTTTTCTATGCACTGATGTGTTTCATTGTTCCTTTAAGTTCATATTGTAAAAGTAAAAAATAAAGGTAACCTAGAAGGAAATTTCTTCCTGTGTCTCTCCTTTTTAAATTCTGAAAGTTTTTAACTGGTATTTTTCCTTGTTGGAGTAATTAAATGGTAACATTATTTATATACACTTTAATAGATATAATTATATAAAGAATCATGGCTGTAAGAATGTGAATGCTGTACTGTATATAAGTTAATCATGAGGAAGCTGTACTTTATCAGTTCTAGTAATACCTGCTGCTCAGATAAATAAAGGGTATAGAGAATGTTCAGCTGATATTATGAACAATAGAATGTCTGTATTGCTGTTCATGAATAGCATACCAAGTACTGAATTACAGCTTAAGTATTACATTTCATTGTATTTTCTTAAGTATTATATTATATATTCTTAAACAATAGTATACCAAGGTAAATTATCATCAGATCCAGTTAAATTACAGAAATTAGTACAGGTTTGTATTGTTAGATTTAAAACAAAATAGAAATCTACTTATTATAAAAATTTTAAATACTTATAAATTAATGTAAGTATACATGTATATGTACCTACTACATATAAAATAATTAAAAGAATCAAAATAGGAGATGTTGATACATCAGACACATGTTTTAACATGTAATACATGTGTCACGTAATCCTGGAAATAATCTTTGGCAAGCATAATTTCTAACTCCATTTTATGTGAGAAAAACAAAATACAGATAAGTTGGGTAACCTTTGCAAAGTCAAATGGCCAAAAATTGCTCAAGCCAGGATTTAGAAATCATCATCCAGACTCAAAATAAGGTATATACGGGTAATCATTCTTAAAATGTTTTTGAACACCCCTGGGGATAAAAATATATTATTTGTTTATAAAAAAATAAAATTAAAAAAAATTTAAAAAAAAAAGTTTTTGAACAATGAAATCTAGCAATTACTACATGCTTTGCAGGTTTGAAGTTAAAGCAATTTATGTACAGAAGTTATCAATACCACTACTAGGCATAAATACTTATTGAGGGGCTCATGGGTGGCTCAGTGGGTTAAGCCTCTGCCTTCGGCTCAGGTCATGATCTCAGGGTCCTGGAATTGAGCCCCACATCAGGCTCTCTGCTCAGCACGGAGCCTGCTTCCCCTCTCTCTCTGCTTGCCTTTCTGACCACTTGTGATCTTTCTCTCTGTCAAGTAAATAAATAAAATATTTAAAATAAATAAATAAATGCATACATACATTAACAAATACTTAGGGAACACTTCTCAGGCAGGACTAGGAATACACAGTGTGAAAAAAAATGTCAGTCTGAAATGGGGCAGGAGGTCATGAAATGGAGAATCTCATGCACGTGATGTGCCCTGAGGAGAAGAGACCTTAAGAGACAATAGACTGATTTCCATTGAATGCCTGATTTATAGAAGACTGAGACTTATTCCAGGCCAATGAACACCTACCAAGAATTTCTTCCCAGCCTCAAGCTACTGAATCAACTGCTTCAACTCTCTTTGGACTGCTCCCTCTTTGCACTCCTGACCGAAAACTACAGCTTGCCCTAAACTGTCAAGGGACTTGCATGTAACTTGTTATAACATGTGTTTCCTGAATCCCAATTCCTCTGGTATTCCCGAATCAACAAAATTTCTGATCATTCAAGTTTGCCTCAGTTTCCCTCTTTTCTTTAGGTTGACAATATAGATATAAAACTGTTCCGGCTTTCAAGAGGTTTATATTTCATTTGAAAAATTACAGTTTAGAACAAAATCTCTTTCCAAAAAAGTACATGTCTGCTAAAAAAGAATGCATTTAAAACACTAATTTTATAAATCAAAGTTTGGTCACCTGGAAGCTGGGTTTCAGAGATCTCCACCCCAGACTAACTAAATCAGAATCTGCATTTTAACTTCAGACTCAGTTGATTTCTCGGTATACTACAGTTTGAGAAGAGATGAAATAAACCTTGCATTGCACTGTATTTTATTTTATCCTTATGTTCAGGTCCTCTGCTATTTTCTAACTAAAGATGTATTATAAAATATTTAGTCATACTTTTCTGCTACCATAATTCCTTCATTTTCAAGCCCAACTATGACAGGAAAGGGAAAAATACTAATTTTCTCCATAAATACCACAGAATTATAATAAATAAATATTCAGTACTGTGTATGTTTCTAGTAAGATAACTAAAGTGTGATCTTCCAGGGGATTTTAAATTCAATATTATATTGTGTGTGGCTATCATCAGGATGTTTTCATCTAAGACTTATTCTTCTTGATTGAGAATGAGATTCTGGGTCTTTTCCTTTTAGCTTTCCTTAAGTGTATTCATAGAATCCAGATTAACAAATTTGAACCTACACTAAGTAGTATTAAGAAGATTATTAAGAAGCTAATGTTTTTTTTAAAAATGTCACATATTCTGTATAATATAATAAGATATAAAAATTTAAGCATCCTTTCATAAGATTACATATAGTTATGATTTACTCTGAGGATCCAGGAGATAATGGATAGTTGACAATCACAATTAATACTTGACAAAATTAAGAATGTAACCAGCTTTGTTTTCATAGTAAAACATTAATATTTTTCTCTAACACCCTCAAGATAGCATCATTTTTTATTATAGTTTATCAAATGGTAAAAAAAAAAATTTTTTTTTTTTTCACTAGATAAGCTATAATCCAGATCGGATGTCCTTATACTGTGTTTTGAACTCCCCACTTAACTCGAATGATCACAGCTAGTGGTTCTTTCCCAAGTTTTTCCTTCTCTGTTCTCTCTCTTTTCCTCTTCCTACTCTTCCAAAAAGTTAGAACATTCTATCTGGGAGTTTTATTTAATACTCTTTAACTCAACTATTTAACTTCTTTTGACATAGTGAATTATTGAAGACAACCTGACCCTGCTTCTCAAACTTAGAAAAATCTCTCATTCACCAGAATAATGACTATAAACTCTTTCTGCTCTAATTTAAATAATTATTATTACTGCTGCTGTTGTTATTATTCTTATTTAAAGACTCCTAGCACTGGAACACAAACCTAGAAGAATTCAGTGATATTAAAAGAGTTAGGTGCCAAATTCTTGACACATTATAAATTTAATAATCATAAGTCATTGAGGTATATAACCACAAAGGCACTTACTCATTTCTCCTTAGGTAAATAGCTGTTTCTGTAAGGATTACTACTATTTTCAGATTTTGTCAAGTTTTATGTGGATTTAAATTTATTGAATGTCATTCGGACAAAAAAAAAAAATAGGTAATTTTGAGTAATGAAATTTGGGCTAGATTTCCAAAGCCATTGAAACTAGATTCTAGACTCATATTCTCTTTCTCTGTCACTGAATCTCCTTATAAATCCACCTGGCATTCTCATACCAAATTTATTTGCCTAGATGGGCCTCATTGCATTGTGAAATTTGTCCTCCTTGGAAGCCCACAGTGAGACCCATTCCCTTCCACATAAGAGCCCAGCTTTTATTGCTATTTGAGACCCTGTATTGTTAACTCATCTAATTCATTGACTATTATTATCCATCAAAGTGCTCCTGCTCCAACCATACCCATCTTTTTAGATGTCTAATTCAAAAATCAACACCTTTATTGTGTACTCCCATATAGTTTCATGCCACATTGAGTCCCCAGGCCTTTAAATTTTGGCAACATTTTGTGGTGTTTGTCACTGTTAGGGAGCACAATCGTATGCTGTTTGCTTTCATTTGTGTCACTACCTGAATGCTTGATATGGTCATTTCTCGCTGAAATAGATTACAACTCTTTGATAAAGACTAATTATATTTTACATTACTTCAAATTTCTTTTCTGTTTACTTCAGAGTGTTACACTATACTATGCACATAATAGATAAATATTTTACAGATAAAAAATACATGTAATAAGTTACAGAATATAATGCTCTTTAACATGAATTATATTGTTTGACTATGAAGATATGTGAGATAAATTTTATTATATCCTATTTTGTAAATGGCATTCATGAAGTCCAGTAATATTAAATAATATAGTCAAATTTACAAAAATAATAAAATATAGAATCAGTTTTTAAACCCAAGTCTTCTAATTTTAAACAGGTGCTCAAAAAGTGCCATAGTTAACTATGAGGTCTTTACAAAATTAAGGTGTATAAAGAAAGTCTAAAAAATTATAGAATTATATTGCATGTATGTAGGTATTTGTGGTGGAGAGGAGATGCTTGAAAACATAGACTTGATTATATTCATGAATTGAAAAGTATTGATGTGGTTTTGGTAAGTGATATATGCATTTCAAAACTTAAAAACTGCATCTTTCAAGTAGTTAATGAGATTTGAAGTTGACAAAATTTAGGTAAATTTTGCCCTATTACTAAGAAAATTGTATAGTTTTATGTATTTTAATTGAGTTAGTTATATTCAAAGTATTATTGTGCTCACTTCAGCAGCACATATACTAAAATTGGAATGATACAGAGAAGGTTAGCATGGCCAAAGCATTATTAAGTCTACCACTAAATATGTGATTTATTGTTTTTGTAATATTAAATTTAATTTCTATTACAGATAGTCAATTATTTCCTCATTATAGATTTCCCTACATATATAACTAATATACAAATATTAATTGCAAATTGAGATTCACATACCGAATTGTTTCCAATCTTTCACTGAAAATCAATCCCCCCCCAAAAAAAAGTTTTTGAGAAATACAATTGTCATAGATATAAAAAAATCTGAAAACTCTCATTATTTTATGAAAGTGTGCATTGCTCTATGGTAATAAGTATCTTTTAGTTGACATCATGTTTTCTAAGTCACCTGACAAAAACAAACTTAATTCTAATTCTTTGGCACGCTATAAGTCTTGTAATGGGCTCCAAAAAAAAACAGATTTTGAGACAAACCAACCTGAGAAAACAAATCTTAGAAAAGCCCTGGGTTTTGCAAAAAAAGCACCTGGGGCTTTTTTGAGAAATCTGCAAGCTTTTCCAAGATTGTGATAAGCTGGCTGCTCATCCAGATGGAACTTAGTCACAACTCATGCTTTATATGACTCTGATGAGAACGCGACAGCCTTCTCCTAAACTTGACTATAGAAAAATGGCAATGATACACAATGATCAAATTGTTAATTTTTCAGAATCCTGTTACTATAACCCTCAAAAAGAAGGAAGGAGAAAATCTAGAATAATACTTTTTTCTAAATATGTACGAGGAAGTTGGCCCCAAAATTCTTTTCTGGAAATATGCCATGACAGGAAAGCTCAGGGGACTCTTAATCTTCTTCTAATTAACAGGACATACTGGTCTTAAAACAGGTAGCAGATCTGAGTCAAAAGTTATTCTGGTATTTTTTGCATGAAAACAAGAGGTGTGTATAATAAAGTGAAAGGGCGTCAACTCATTTTTTCTTTTTTACTTTTATTATTATTATTTTTTTAATTATTATTATTATTTTTTTTTGTACTCCACATTTCCCTGAAGAATGATGCCCTAGACCAAAGGGCAAAAGCAAGAATACAGAGAGAAGGACATTATATTGTACAAAAAAATAAGTTTTGCTTCCATGAGTGCATTGGGCTTTGACAGCTTCCAACCTTTTTATAGAATTCATTATGTTATCAAAGCCTCAAAAGAAATGTCTTAGTAAAAAAAAAAAAAAAGGCATAAAATTTAGTAAAACAACCCACGTTTGTACTCTTCTAATATACTCCCACAGTAATTTTTTTTGTTCTTCAAATAAGGCCCCTGACACATGCTTCCTTATTGTGCTACTTTCTTATTTCTCCAATTGGAAAGTACCTTGAGAATTGGAATTGTGTCTTATTTCTGTATCTTTTCCACATGGCATCTGCAGAGCCTTTGCTAAAAGGAACAACACTGCACAACTATTTTCAATGTTAGATGAAGATGGGGAGAGCGGGTAGTGGTGTAATTTATGTAAATAGGACTGAAATTTGATTTAATGGAACTTTCAAACAAAAGTACTTATTTTAATATTTTCATGATTTTTCATGGAGCTTTTTTATTTCGAGATTTAAAATTATATATGTGAAGTCAATATGAATCATGAGTTCCTAATTCCAAAAGAAAGCATTTGAAATTGAAAAGAAATGAGAATGTGTCTACATTTCTCACTAAGACGACTTGATTGACAAATAAATACATCAGTTGCTTTTGACATGATTTTGGTAGAACAATTTAAAATTAATCTAATTCAATTGTCACAAGATAATCAGACGTTGGGTATTTTATGGATGTATTTACTAACTACTAAAAAATATGTTTAGATTGTATAGGTACAAACCAGATCTATGATCAACACACCCAACCAAAACTAAGCAATTTATTATTATGTGTGTGTGTGTGTGTGTGAAGTGTACATGTTTAGTTTTCTGATTCTAAGCATTATAATTGAGTAGTTAATATGGATCCATACACTCAAATTCGTCCATTAAACAATACAATGTGGAGGTACAGAAAACGATACTTTTTAACTCAGAACTTTATGAAAGTCACAACATAGCTTATGAACAGGACCTCTGGTATATATTTGGTACATATTGCATGATGTATATTATTCCAGGCATAGATGTGTACAGCAAACCACAGGGTAATTAAGAAATTTCAAATCTCAAGTTCTGACCTTTTATCATTATAAGCAACCTGAAAGTTCTTAATAAGTGAAGCTAAGGCAATCTCTTGTTTTTTTCCTGTTTTATTTTCATTTATCTTTTTGCAGTGGTATCATCTACAAAAAGATAAAAAAGGTATCACCTGGTATCACCAAAAAAGTCCAAGTAAAAGTTAGGACTCCTACAAAAATCTGCCTAATGCAAAACACTTCAGTATTTTTGTACTGAATAGTGATAACTCTATTTTATTGGATACAAAAATAAAATTATATGATATCATTTACCTGGGCTTCAGAAGGCATCTTGGGATTCAGTGCTCCTGTATTTTTCTTTCTTTCTTCTGAGAAATGAGCCCTCCACCTGTAAAACATTATAGGCGCTATGAAAATATACCAAAGTCTATTAGACACAGAAAGTCCCATCCCTTCCCTTGGATTATGGTGGGAGATCATATATTAGGCATTGCTAAAGCATTGTGAGTCAAAAATTAGATCAATCTGTTTGGAAATTTGACATCTTCTTTATGCTAGTAAGAACACGAATGCCATTCAAAGACTTTCTACAGAGCACATGAGGATTTATTTCATGTCCAAAGAAAGTGAGTAAATAGGTTGGGAGAATTGAGGACATAAATATCAATAATTGCAAGATTATAATTGATTATCAATAATCAATATTATCAATTTATCTGCACTTCATCACCAATTTTTTTTTTCTCTTAAATGTTTCTTGAATCTATTTTCTTAATTCCTTAGGTTTTATTAAACTAGTATCATCTTTGGACTATACTTATCTCATAGCCTAAGTCCTGGTACTCTAACTTTTGATTGGATCACCTTCATATCCCTCCCAAATGGCACTGCAAAGACACTTCCACTGAGGTAAGAGTCTGAACATGATCTTCCTTCAAACTGTCCCCACACCAAATAAAAGTAAACCTGGTTTCCATGAGATAATACATGGACTCCAGACAAGTTTTCCAGGCTCTGTGCTCTGTAACAGTAAGCATTGAGATCATGCTCAGAATTTGGATGTATTGGTCCCATTCAAATTGAGTGAGGTGAGTTGTATGCTTAGAGGGGAAAAAAACAAAACAAAACAAAACAAAACTATAATCCCACTCAGTAATTTGAAATGACTGTGTTTTCATCTTTACTTTCCACTTAACAACTGTGAGGTCCTTTGCAGATTATTTAATCTTGAATTTCTGTTAAGACACTAAGAGGGGAGGATAGGGAAGGGGAGGAGAGGATGGGAGAAGAAAGTAGAGAAAAGGAAGGACAGGAGGGAGTGGAATGGGAATGGGAGGGGAGGGGTGGAGAGGAGATTAAATGAGCCAGGGAGATTAAAGTGGTCAACCTTGTTTAGGGAATGCACTTTCAAAAAGGGGTGGCTATTTTAGAAAAGGTGGTACAATGGCAATATACCAGCAGTAACATTTTGAGCTGAAGATTTCAATGCCTATTTCAAATATTAATTTCTCCTAATATCACCATGTGTGTGGTTATTTGGAGTATTGGTGTCTCTAGTAAAACATTGCAGGAGAAACAGTAGTATATATTACGAAAATGGCAGCTCTCTCTTGGGGATTAAACATTGCATAAGTATTTTTTCTAAAACTTTTGGAAGTGAAATGTTGGCTAAATACCTTAAATTTTCTATGTTTGCGACAGACATCTGGATATTGGAAACATCTGGTTTGTTAATGCCATCTGAAGAAAAATACAAGTAGATGAAATGTTGTCTGTTACCTGGAGGTTTAAAAGCTTCCTAGAATAAGGGGGCAAAAACACCCACCTCCATTCATAGCCTTTCCTCAATTATTCTGCAGTTCTGTAACTCTGGAAGGTGTCCAGCCTGCTATAGTTGCACTCGTAAAACCACGTCTGGGTTTGCAGACAACCTCCCTTCTAAGACCTTGTAATCAATGATCCCATCTTACTGTTTAATGTTAAGTGTAGCTTGTAGGTGCCACTGATGAAACTGTTCAAAAAGTCAGATGTGACTTTGGTAAGAGATTAAGTATTATCTTTAATTAATAGATTTGTGAAAAGAAAAGAAAATCCAAATCCACAAGCTCTTCATATCCTAGACACAGGCAACTTGACATTTTCATTGAAATCCCTTCATTTTGTCTTTTATAGAATAATGCCTTCCCTTTATCTTTTAAATTAAACAATGTATAATGCTCATTGAAGAACAAAATCATAGCATTGTGAAAGTCATGTTCAAAGATGTGCTGTAGAATTTTAAGTGCTGGCCAAGAAGTTTATTAAAGTGGACCAAACTGATACACAAAACCTCTCTGTTTTGGGTTTTTGCACAATGTTATCAGCACCTTATAACATATTATTTCATTTTTTTCATAATAAATAAGTTGTAATTACCACTGCAAATTCCTCTTTAAAGCATGCTTTTAAAAAGTGTGTATTTAATTTTTCACAAATTGGTAAAGTGATTTTGGAGTTTTGGCTGGTGACAACCTAAAGCATTTTAGCTGAGACACTTCTACACTAAATATATCTCTATCTGATTTCATAAGATATCTGATTTCATAAACTTAATGTATTGACAAACATGAAAACATATATTTGTATAAAGAGACCATCATTAAATGTATTTAAATTATATACCTATCTATATGTACACATACCTTTTATATATTTACTTATTATATATGGGAGATAAGGGTTTTTTTCTTTAACTTACCATAGTTTAATATATATTAAAATATTTTACCTAATAATCTTACTTACAACAAAATAAAGATTTAAAATTGACAATATGCATCCTGAGTTTGCATTTATATTCTTTCACTATAAAGCATAATTTGGTAGCCTGCTCTTGGCTGGGCAGTTTGGAATTAACCTTTTAATTACTAACCTAATTTTCAGCTTAACTTGTTGCAATTGTCCAGAGATTATTGTTTTCAGAAAACTTGAAAAAAAATAAATGAGAAAGTAACTAGACAAAATTGTTTTTAATGACGGGAAAGAAGTCTGGAAGAACACGACCAGGCTAAAATTCTGGTTTAATCCTCTTTTGTGTTACATGCAGTGATAGTAGGGAGGGGACAACTGTGTGAGATAGGACATAATATATCCAATTTATAGTTTTTTTTTTTAAGGTTAATTATTCATTTTAGAGGAGAGAGAGGGAGAGAATGGGAGGAGGGGTAGAGAAGGAGGGAGAGGGAGTCTCAAGCAGACTCCACACTGAGAGCAGAGCCTGACGTAGCTCAATCTCATGACCCTGAGATCATGACCTAAGCTGTAACCAAGAGTCGGATGCTTAACCAACTGAGCCACCCCAGCGCCCCTCCAATTTATACTTTTTATTTCCAGCTAATAATATTCAATGTATGTAAATATGTGACTCTGGTTTATCATTGATGTAATTGACTAATAATGAAAGAATTAACTCAGAAAATGCAAATCCCCAGAGCCTTTATTTTTATTTTAAATAATAACTAATTTTCAAGCTTGTACTACATGTCAAATACTATATTTAGTTTAATAATATTTATCTTTTTTATAATTAAGCAATATGTAATAATTTACAAAAATTTATAAAATATAAAAATATAGACAAATTATAATTTTGACAGGCACAGTAGATCCATTATCCATAACTCTTACTAATAAACAATAGTCCTGCAAAATGTTATATTATATTATTTCTGTGTAACATGAGATGACTAAAGTTTCAGGGTTGAGGTTAAGTAATTTTCCCACATAGTTGAACCAGGATATCATGGAATTTCAGGAGGACTTTAGGTTTTTTTCTTATGCAAGTTGTTTTTAAACATGGGGATTAGCTGTCCTGTGTGGCTTGGTTAAGCATCAGGCTCCTGCTTTCAGCTCAGGACATGATCTCATGGGTCATGAGATCAAGCCCGGTAGCTGGTTCCATGCTGGGGGAGGGGTGTCTGCTTAAAGAGTCTATCCCTCTGAGCCTCCCTCTTCTTTCTCTCTCTCTCTCTCAAAATAAATAATAAATCTTTAAAAAAAATTAAACTTGGAGATTGGAAAGATCATTCTTATTTTGTTATTACCATAATTATTTTTTTCAAGAAGTACATACATTTGAGAGGAAGCTTGTGTGGTAGGCAAAAGCATACTCTCTAAAGGTCCAGATTGGAACCCTGTATCTTTGCTGTTCTTACTATGTAATGTTGGACAAGTTAGTTATCTTGTCTTTGTCTCCGTTTACTCATCTTTAAATAGTAGTACCGACTTCATGGAATTCTTAAAATAGTAAACTGCTAAGATTTCTAAAGCAACAAGAACACTGACTATAACGTATTCCACACTTACTGAGGCTAACTGTAAGTGTAGTCACTGTCGTCATCGTCATCGTCATCGTCATCGTCATCAAGGAACGCAAAGTCAGGACATTAAATCGTCATCATCGTCATCGTCATCGTCATCAAGGAACGCAAAGTCAGGACATTAAATCGTCATCATCGTCATCGTCATCAAGGAACGCAAAGTCAGGACATTAAAACAAAAGAAAAAACTCCCTAAATTAATAGGATCTATCATTATGCAAAATAAATTTTAAACCTCCCCCCCAAAAAAACAATATGAACAAAAACAAAAATTATTTGTTCCCATGAAGAGACAGTTGAAAAACCTATAGGGATACAGTTTTTATTTCCTAAATAGCTACTGATTTTCTTAAATGTTTTCTAAAATATTATGGGCAGTGTCTTCAGCAAGATGCTGAAATAGGAGATTCAGCCCTTGTTCCTCCAAAGAAACATGAATTTAAAAACCATCCATCAGCAAAAATACCTTGATTTCTTTTTGTTTACTTGCCAATATCTAACTCATTAACTATTAATAAAATGAGTAGACTATCATCATGTGTCATATCATTATATTTTAGTTTTTCCAAGAACATTATATTATTTTGCATCACATCATTTTAACTCTGGAAAAGAGTTTGAGTGCTCAGAGTTCATATGCAGAACTCTAAAAAGTATCTTTCCCTATGCTTTTTACTCAAGACATTTTATCTAATGTTACCTATGAGCCAGGTCCTCTATTATGTGCAATATCAAATAAGGCTAAGGATTAGAATATCCATTATAAAATAAGATAACAAAACACTCTATTACTGACTTATTCCACTGAGGTTATTTTTAGTTTACTTGGTAGGAAGCTCAAAGTTAATAGCTTTTTGTTGGTAGCTCAACAATCTCTTCAAAGACCCCAAAAGATGTTTTCCTTCCTTATAATTTTAGCATAGTTGCTTTTATTCTCCCAAATGTCACTTTGGCTTACAACATTGATGTCACATCTCCAAGCATCACTCATACTGTCTGGTCAAGACTAAGAGGAAAATGATAAGAGCAACAAGCTCATTTCTTACATCTGTCCCATTTTTACAGAGGAGAAGGAAAAGATTATTGTATTCCCAAGGCAAAATTCTCATTAGACAAAATGGTGTTACATGGTCAAATCTAGCTATAAGGAGAGTCAAAAAATGCCTATTGAAAATGAATAGGATTTTCATGTTTGATTAAATTTGGGGATGGAGATATGTAATTTTTTTAAAAAATTGATCTTCTCTTCATAAAACGATACAGGTTGGGTAACAGTTGATTGAACTGCAACAAGATATACTACATTTAGCTAATTTTGTTCTAAAACAGAAGTAATGAGCATATCATCTTTACTTATTCGATATCCACATAATAAATATTAAGTATGTATTGCATAATTTATAACAAGCACTGTACTAAAGTTGCAAATATAATGTTGAACAAACAGAAGTAGCCCCTGTCAGACTGGCAAATAGGGAATTACAATCCATTGCAAACATAGGCTAGTCCACATTGCATGGAATCACATAATAGGAATATTAAGAGGAATTTCACTTGCAATGCACTGTTTAAAAATCACTTCCCATAGCAAGCAATGAAACAGAAGTCAGTTAGGTAAGCATTTGTGTATGTAAAGTAATTAACACTATTTTTAAAGCAATAAGGACAGTCACAAGAATTTAAGCTGAGGAACTAAATGTTTGACCTTGGATTTGGGGCAATAGCCCCCCTGAAATAACAATGATTTGTAGGTGAATGGGGCTTAACAGAAAAAAGAATAATTAATTAGCTATTATAATAACTCTGATGAGAGATGATGGTGCTTGAACTAGGTAGCAGAAGTGGAAATAAAATTGACAGAGTCAAGTGATATGAGGATGTATAATTGGTAGAATAGATTGTGTGTTATATATGGGGCAAATAACAAGGAAAAATAACTAGTGAGGTTTGAGTGAGGTTCAAGTTTGGGATCACAGTAACATTTGTTGAAATATGTGGCAAGGAAAATGAGCAGATTATTGGGACCTAGGAATATGGTCTTGATGTTAGAGACACTTATATCAACTGTCGGACTTTCATGGGAAAATGTACAAGAAGTTGACTCTATGGACTAGAATCTGAAATGGATGTCTTAGTTGGAGATTTAGATTTGAGAATAATCTACGTATAGAATATAACTGATGTCAGAAGAGTAGATGAGCGTGTTCAGGGAGAACGTATCAAGTAAGAAGAGAAGAAGGTGGGGCACCTGGGTGGCTCAGTGGGTTAATCTTCTGCCTTCAACTTGGGTCATGATCTTGAGGTCCTGGGATGGAGCACCACATTGGACTCTCTGCTAGGCAGGGAGCCTGCTTCCCCCTCTCTCTCTCTGCCTGCCTCTCTGCCTACTTATGATCTCCATCTCTCTCTGTCAAATAAATAAATAAATTCTTAAAAAAAAAAAGAGAGAGAAAAAAAGAAAGAGAGAGAGAAGAAGGGTTAAATTAGAACCAAAGGACTGAACATGTAAGAACAGTACCAAGAAATTAATTCATCATCCCTGTTGGCTATAACATTGCTGAAATATGGCAGAAGGCATGCTCCTGGATAATCATACTATCTCTTGTCAAAGTGAAATTGAATGAGCAAGATAAATTGACATATTGTGAGACCAAATGACAGTGATTAAGTACTGACCATTTACTGAAAATCTAGATCCAATTACCTACTGTATACAAGGGGTAGAGTGACCTTTTGAATGAGACTATCTGTGGTAGAATAGCTTACATTTGAAAGCTTTCTTTTCTTTAAACTTGACAGAGATGGAGGAAAGGTTTCAATACTTGAAAAGGTAGAGCACACTTGCTATCAGACATAAAATAGCTGCTGATCAGAGGAACTGAGATTCTTCACGTTTAAAAGATGCTAGATTAATGAAATGCTCTTATTCTGATCTGTAAAAGTTGGTCACTTAAATTTGTCAATTATTTGCCTGGTCTTCTCTGAGGAGGAAGAAATTGTGCCTTATTTTTATCATGTCTCCTTTGCTTTTTTAAACAAATATGTATTATTCCAGATATTAAGCTCGATCCTGGGAATAAACAGATAGAAAATAAAAGTTCCTAATATTTGTGATTACTGTCCAGCCAAAGAAACATAAAGTGTATAACTAAAGTACATCATGGAAGATTCTATAATACAGGTGTGTAAGATTGTTTTATTGTAAGCATAAACTCTTTGAAAGTAGAAATCAGTCATCATTGCATCCTCAGCGATAACCACAATGTCCATGTAGGCACTTAATATTTCATGATACTTTTATGTCCCATCTAGCTCATATAAATTCAATTCAATGTAGAAGGATATATGTAACAAGACAGTATAAAACAAAAGTGGGCTAATAGAGGAGTGGAAAAAAGGGGTATAAAATAAATACAGAAATGAGGCCTGCTTTAATGACCTTTGACTCCACATTTCATTATCTGTATTAAAAAAGGCATCACTGTATAGGGAATTGTGTAATCACTTGGGATGTAATTTTTGAGATAGTATTTGAGGGAAGAATAGATGTTTTTTTCAGGTGGAGAAATGATAAGGGCGCTTCAGTCAGAAAGAATTTCATTTTGAAGAGATGTAGGTAAATAAAGTCAAGTAGACTGACGAAGGATGAGAATATAAATATATTAGAGCCATATTAGAGAGGCCTCATGTACATGGGAAAATAATTTGTCATTATTATTGGCTGAGTTGTGTCTCCCCCAAATTCATATGTTGAAGTCCTAACTCCCACTATGTTTAAATGTAACTGTATTTGAAGATTGAGCTTTTAAAAATGTAATTAAAGTAAAATGAGATTATATGGGTGGGCTTTAATCCAGTATGATTTACATCCTCCTTATAAGAAGAGGAAAATAGAGCACTGACAACATGTAGACTGAGGGGCGACCATGTGAGAACACACCCAGAGCCTAGAAGACAGCCATCTGCAATCCAAGGAGAGAGACTCAGAAGAAACCAAACCTGCTGACACCTTGATCTTGGACTTTTGCCTCCAGAACTATGAGAAAATAAATAGATGTTGTTTTGACTATGCATTGGGTGATATTTTATTCTGGCAGCCTTAGTGAACCCATACAATCCCCAAATATTGTGGCTACTGACAGATAAAGTTTTATAAAGATTACACAGGCAAAATGGAATATGGGCCAGGGGAAAGAGAGACTGAGAAGGAGGCCTGGGTATAGAGTAAAAACTAAGTCCTCACTTAAAGTCATGCTAATAAGAACTGCAAGAAGTTGCACTACAGAGATATTTCTGAGGTATAATTAATTGCCTAAAAAATGTGGTGAAGATGGGTTATTAAGAAGGAAGTGTGTCTCCATAGATTCTAAAATGCAATACTGAGTTTAAAGTATTAACTAAGATAATAAATTGAGTTTAAATATTATATTTTTTTAAACTCGAAGTAGGTTTAGTTTTGAAAGTGTTATGTTTGCATCATAGTGAATGTGGCAATAAAATCAGTTTTAGATATATTGAACTTATAGAGTCTCTAAGACATTTTTTGCATTTCTTCAACTAAATATAATATAAGGGTCTTCAACTAAATATAAGGGTCTTAAGCTTGCCAAAAACTGTCTTATTTACCATTCTGATCAGGAAAAGTGGCTGCTTAAAATGAAAGATGAGCAACCCATAAATTTAGAGCTGGCCTTCTGTGGTAATTAGAAGAAATCCACAAATTCTTCCCTCTTCACCATATAGTATCATCTTCAACTTAACTTTTCTCATAGTGTGACAATCTTACTCCATGCTCCAGGAATAGTAAGATGGTACCATTCTCTATCTCAAAGTCAGGGTCAAAATATATGAATCATTTAGGGAAGGAAGAAAGGAAGGAAAGAAGAAAGGAAGGAGGAGAGAGGGATAGAAGGAGGAAAGGAGGAAGGAAGAAAGGGAGAAAGAGAAAAAGAAAGTCTTCCAAAGAAAACCTTGACTGGTTTGCATCTATAGCACCAAGTAGTGCTTTGCTTGACATGAAAGAAGCATTTAATAAAAGCTTATCATGTTAATGCAATATACTCTTGACCTTGGACTCAAAGCACTTAGGCAAAAGAAAATGGGTGATTCCCTGAATAGATAATTGTATAAGTCTTTAAAATAGAATAAGGTTAGTTATGTTAACATAATTATTTTCTATCCATGACAAATATCATAGGATTAGAAATGCCTTCCTCTTTAAAGCCCCTCTCAGATATTAGTGCCCATAATGGCAAAGGCTATACGAAAGTCCCAGAGGAGGTATTTATGGAGTAATACGGTTTCCATGTCTTACTTTCCAAAAATCAGGGTCAACACTATTATCAGGGAACAGTATTTTAGAAGCAAGCTCTGAGATGTACTTCAAAGTAATGTTTTATTTCTTTTCATGTACTTAGAAAAATTCACTCTTCGTAAATTAAAATATGTTTATGTTTCATAATAAAGCTTAGAAGTTAAAAAAAAATAAACCTACTAAAAATCTTGGTGGTGAATGTGTAGAATCAAAAGCAAATAAGGTAGTTTTATTTTACAAATCAGGCAGAAACAAATGCAATTCAAGAAATGTTCCAAGAAAGCTGGGAATAGAGGAAAGATAATTAAATCTGAAGACTCAGTAAGAAGTGGTGGAAACTAGGCCATAATTAAAAGTTTTTAAATACTTTTTTTTGTTAATGTTGAGTTTTATGTACCTGTAAATTCTCATGAAAACTTATTTTTAAAATGTGGACCTTCTATGATAAGCATGAAAATATTTTTTAAAAAAGGAGTTAAAATAAAATTCTATTTTCTTCAGTATTTATTAAAGAATTTGGATAAATTAGAGTTCAGAGAGTGAGGGCTCTCTAAAGGAAAGCTTCACCTGCGAGACTTGTAGATGGTGAGTCAAACCAGTAAAGACAGCCACGGAAAAACACTGCTCCATAAGCCCACTTCCTAAAGGGAAATCAGGGTAAGCCTGATGAGAGTAAGACAGCAGGCCTACTACGAAATGCAATATCCTTCCTGTATATGCTTTTCTGTTCTACTTTTATTTTAATGAGAAACTGGGGAAGTCTAAACCTGTTTATGGGAGGCAGAGACTTTTGTTTGAGAAATCTAATAAAATCAAGAACACGAAGAGAAGATGGGAAAGATATGAAAAATGGCGACATTAGAAAATTCACTGGCTGCACATACATTCAAAATCTATAGTTTTTAACACAGTAGTTCAGGTGACGTTTTGCAAGACTGAATCAAAACATTTTAGTTACCATCATCATATGGTTTTGACTTAATGAACAATTATAGGGTTTTGAACATTCTAATCACCCCCACAGAATCTACATAAAGGCTTTCTTAAAACAAATTCCTTCATTCCACCAACAGTGTCTTTAGCAAAGCAATAGAAGTATGGCCAAATGGTACCTATATGAACAATATTTTTAAAAATAGATCATCCTAATGAAGCCACCAATGAATCTTCCTTTTAAGCAGTGATAGAGCTATTTCAAAATGTGATGGGGCTTTAAAAATTGCTTCAAAATATGAATATCTTATGATAAATTTAAGTTGACATCAAATATATCATCTGTATGAAATCATAGTCATAACAATTGTAAAAAAATAATCTGCACGGTATAATGTATTCCACTTGACAGTGTTTTCTCTAACTTGACAGTGATCATTTTCACAAACTCTAGAATAGAATGTTTTTATTTAGTAAGAAAAGGTTATGAGGTACAATTTACAACTTGCTATTTTACTATATAATGTAAAACAAAATATTCAAAAATATGGCAAAAGTGTTTAAGGAAGTGTTAAGAAAGTACATTCACAATAATTATATTGCCATTGCCATTGTCATGCCTTTAAAATCAAGTTCTGATTTTAAAGGTGTAAGGTTATACTGTACTTGAGTTATTTAGACACTAACTTAAAGTTTTATTCTGTATTATAGAAGTAAAAAAAATATATTGTTGTATTGCTAGAACTCTGGGAAAATAACTAGATCAGGAAATAAACATTAATTTTCAGATTATTCTAAATCAGGTCAGGTTAACAAAGAGAGAAGAACAAAAATAATATAGCTGCACTAAAACAGGTTAGAAATATGAGAAAGGTTGTACAAATTCAAGAGTCAGCTTGTAAAAATGCAAACCACATAAAGCATCTAGGAAAAAATAACCTACATACAAGGGGCAGGTAATAATAATTAAAGAATAGATTCCCAAATGATGTAGAATAGTTTCGACACAATTTTGAAGAAAAAATTTATTCTAATATTTCTATAATTACAGAGTAGAGAGGTCCACTTTTCCTTGGGTTATTACTAAATGTGGTTTCATAGAGTTCTCATTTATGAGAGTTCCACAAATAAGATTAGAATTTTTAATTATGTTATAGTCATCCAAAATGTGGTTTTGAAGATTAGATTTACCCTGGTTCTTTAGGAGGTTCAGATAGGAAATTCATATTAACTTCTCTTTTATCATATATTTAATCTCCAAAATAATGCACTCTATACTTTTGGAAACTTCCATGAATTAAGGTCTATTATAGAACTAGGAGTTTTCTATGTAGAATGACAAAGTATAGTATGGACAGAATCAGACACTCCATGATAAGTTATTAATTCTTTATGAGTTAAAAACTCAATCTTCATACTTTTAGAAATTATACCTAAAGTTTTGTTCACTGATACTTTGTAGAGAAATATAGAGAGATAAAAAGGTATTGATATGGGTTTCCCTTAGGCTGCAGAAAGAGAATATGAAAAGAGAGGTAGCATCACATAACAAATGCAGATTATACAAACTTCCATTCAAGGACAATTCAGGGTCAGGATAAGGTATCCTTCTGGAGTTAGAAGTTTTAGACTATCTGAAAATCAGATGATGGCCCCAAGGCGAGATTACACAAAAATTGCCTAATCTCTGGAGGCAAAAGCTTGAAAGTGACACTTAGATCTAGGAATTTTAAGGATTTTATTTTTTAAGTAATCTCTACACCTAATATGGGGCTCAAACACACACCCCTGAGATCAAGAGTCACAAGCCCCGCTGCGCCAGCCAGGCACCCCAAGATCTAGGAATTTTAAAGATGATTTCGATCACTGCTTTTTTGGTTTTGGGTAAATACCAGGTTTAAGATTCCTCTGAAGTTAACACACTGAAATATTCTTAGGGCCTGTAACTACTGCTATTCACAGGCACAAGGCAGGAACTAAGGCAGATGGTAAAGAGTTCCTGTTTCAGTTCTTCATTATTACTTCATCATCACCATATTTTCTTGGCCCAGTTTTTAAAAGAAGTTAAATGTTTTTTTTGTTTTTTTTTGTTTTTTTTATAAAAAGCATTTTACTCGTCTATCACTTTAAACTGCTCCCCCCACAAAATAACTTATATAATGTAATGCCCCATGATTTTGAACTATAAAGTTTTGTTTGTTTTTTTATTTTTTAAAGATTTTGTTTATTTTTTTGACAGACAGAGATCACAAGTAGGCAGAGAGGCAGAGGAAGGGAAGCAGGCTCCCTGTTAAGCAGAGAGCCTGATGCGGGGCTCGATCCCGGATCTCTGGGATCATGACCGGAGCCAAAGGCAGAGGCTTTAACCCACTGAGCCACCCAGGCACCCTGAACTATAAAGTTCTGTTAATAGTATTTAATTTGATTTGATGGTACAAAACTCAAGAGAAGAAATACATCTACTTAAAGTCAATAAACATTTTTTTTTCCCATTAATGATAAAAACTGGTTCAACCAGATATTTTGCATTTTTATTCTTATCAATGATGTTAGACAGGATTTTAGGTTTTGTTCTTGTTGCTTACTTGTTTCTTTTTCATCTTCTCTTTTTTAAATGTTTTCTTCTAACCAAAGTATTCATATTTTCTTTTTTAAACAAATACTCTAGGTAATAAGAAAAAAAAATGAGCACATGCACTACAGCAGTTAACAATTCGGAAATCAGTAGAACTATATAAACAGACCTCTAATTCAGCTCCCAGTACCTCTGAAGCTAGCTTTGGAGTAGAGAGGTATACACTCTGAGTAACCAATTTATTATAACAGGAAGCAATAGGGCAAATATCATTCTTACTCAAGAACTCATTTTGGGGGGCGCCTGGGTGGCTCAGTGGGTTAAGCCGCTGCCTTCGGCTCAGGTCGTGATCTCGGGGTCCTGGGATCGAGTCCCACATCGGGCTCTCTGCTCAGCAGGAAGCCTGCTTCCCTCTCTCTCTCTGCCTGCCTCTCCGTCTACTTGTGATCTCTCTCTGTCAAATAAATAAATAACATCTTAAAAAAAAAAAAACAACTCATTTTGGTAAAAATTTTGTTTCAAGAGCCAATTGTAAATTCGTTAAGGTCAGAGATTAATTTGTATTCCCTTTTTTAATCCCTAACTTCAAAAGCCAAACCTAATACCCAGAAACATGGAAGGGACTAAAAAATGAATTTAGTAAATTTGTAAAAGAGAGGGAAATTGAATTCATTGAAATTGATCGTACGCTTTATTGTAGCTTTAACTGATGATTTTTTGCAAAGGAAGCCACATATCACTGTGTATTTAAACTAAGTCAAACTGATTTAAAACCTTTGTTTTTTGAATACTGCATTATGACACACACATTTGTCAAATAGGGATTTGTTAAATAACTTGATAAATTAGCATATGCCAAAATTCAAAAACCAATTTAGAAATATTTATGCTTTCTTATTTTATTGAATGAGTATCGTGTTTTTATCAAGAATATTGAACATTGGACATCGGAATTAGTTGCCAAACATGAAGAAACAATTATTTGGGGTGAGGATGATGTGATTTGATGCCCATGAAGTCCATTTGTTCTAATTTCCTGAAACAGCTTACAACAGGTTATTTTATTTGTATTGTTGAAAGGTTTTTAAAAACTGACAATAAGGGGCACCTGGGTGGCTCAGTGAGTTAAAGCCTCTGCTTTCGGCTCAGGTCATGATCCCAGGCTCCTGGGATCGAGCCCCGCATCGGGCTCTCTCTGCTCAGCTGGGAGCCTGCTTCCTCCTCTCTCTCTGCTTGCCTCTCTACCTACTTGTGATCTCTGTCTGTCAAATAAATAAATAAAATCTTTAAAAAAAAAACTTATAATAAACTACTGTGTAATTAAACACCTTCTTTTGCCTTTTTACTACAACCCAAGAAATACTTAGTTCCTTTCTTTAAGGTATCTTAATTTAAATAGAAAGAATAATTATACCTTAAATATAAATGTTAATAAATGAATCAATGCTTGGATCAAGAGAAAAAAAATGAGGTCTTGGAGCTGGAATAATTCAGCAACATTCTGCAGTGTTACTAAGGGTTAGTGGGGACACATATCCAGTCTCTGTTCTACTTATTGGGCTCATGTGAAATATTTTATTCCAGAACAGATGCATCCTTGTAATTAATACAGAGATGTGGAGAGGCTGACATTGGCCCTGATATTCTGAAGACCCATGAAATTTGTTTTTAAGGGGAAAACCTGATTCTTTACTGATTAGTGTCTGCTTCTACCCTATTTTTTCCCCTTAGCACTCCCCCCCCCCCCGCCAAGGAACGCAAAGTCAGGACATTAAAACAAAAGAAAAAACTCCCTAAATTAATAGGATCTATCATTATGCAAAATAAATTTTAAACCTCCCCCCCAAAAAAACAATATGAACAAAAACAAAAATTATTTGTTCCCATGAAGAGACAGTTGAAAAACCTATAGGGATACAGTTTTTATTTCCTAAATAGCTACTGATTTTCTTAAATGTTTTCTAAAATATTATGGGCAGTGTCTTCAGCAAGATGCTGAAATAGGAGATTCAGCCCTTGTTCCTCCAAAGAAACATGAATTTAAAAACCATCCATCAGCAAAAATACCTTGATTTCTTTTTGTTTACTTGCCAATATCTAACTCATTAACTATTAATAAAATGAGTAGACTATCATCATGTGTCATATCATTATATTTTAGTTTTTCCAAGAACATTATATTATTTTGCATCACATCATTTTAACTCTGGAAAAGAGTTTGAGTGCTCAGAGTTCATATGCAGAACTCTAAAAAGTATCTTTCCCTATGCTTTTTACTCAAGACATTTTATCTAATGTTACCTATGAGCCAGGTCCTCTATTATGTGCAATATCAAATAAGGCTAAGGATTAGAATATCCATTATAAAATAAGATAACAAAACACTCTATTACTGACTTATTCCACTGAGGTTATTTTTAGTTTACTTGGTAGGAAGCTCAAAGTTAATAGCTTTTTGTTGGTAGCTCAACAATCTCTTCAAAGACCCCAAAAGATGTTTTCCTTCCTTATAATTTTAGCATAGTTGCTTTTATTCTCCCAAATGTCACTTTGGCTTACAACATTGATGTCACATCTCCAAGCATCACTCATACTGTCTGGTCAAGACTAAGAGGAAAATGATAAGAGCAACAAGCTCATTTCTTACATCTGTCCCATTTTTACAGAGGAGAAGGAAAAGATTATTGTATTCCCAAGGCAAAATTCTCATTAGACAAAATGGTGTTACATGGTCAAATCTAGCTATAAGGAGAGTCAAAAAATGCCTATTGAAAATGAATAGGATTTTCATGTTTGATTAAATTTGGGGATGGAGATATGTAATTTTTTTAAAAAATTGATCTTCTCTTCATAAAACGATACAGGTTGGGTAACAGTTGATTGAACTGCAACAAGATATACTACATTTAGCTAATTTTGTTCTAAAACAGAAGTAATGAGCATATCATCTTTACTTATTCGATATCCACATAATAAATATTAAGTATGTATTGCATAATTTATAACAAGCACTGTACTAAAGTTGCAAATATAATGTTGAACAAACAGAAGTAGCCCCTGTCAGACTGGCAAATAGGGAATTACAATCCATTGCAAACATAGGCTAGTCCACATTGCATGGAATCACATAATAGGAATATTAAGAGGAATTTCACTTGCAATGCACTGTTTAAAAATCACTTCCCATAGCAAGCAATGAAACAGAAGTCAGTTAGGTAAGCATTTGTGTATGTAAAGTAATTAACACTATTTTTAAAGCAATAAGGACAGTCACAAGAATTTAAGCTGAGGAACTAAATGTTTGACCTTGGATTTGGGGCAATAGCCCCCCTGAAATAACAATGATTTGTAGGTGAATGGGGCTTAACAGAAAAAAGAATAATTAATTAGCTATTATAATAACTCTGATGAGAGATGATGGTGCTTGAACTAGGTAGCAGAAGTGGAAATAAAATTGACAGAGTCAAGTGATATGAGGATGTATAATTGGTAGAATAGATTGTGTGTTATATATGGGGCAAATAACAAGGAAAAATAACTAGTGAGGTTTGAGTGAGGTTCAAGTTTGGGATCACAGTAACATTTGTTGAAATATGTGGCAAGGAAAATGAGCAGATTATTGGGACCTAGGAATATGGTCTTGATGTTAGAGACACTTATATCAACTGTCGGACTTTCATGGGAAAATGTACAAGAAGTTGACTCTATGGACTAGAATCTGAAATGGATGTCTTAGTTGGAGATTTAGATTTGAGAATAATCTACGTATAGAATATAACTGATGTCAGAAGAGTAGATGAGCGTGTTCAGGGAGAACGTATCAAGTAAGAAGAGAAGAAGGTGGGGCACCTGGGTGGCTCAGTGGGTTAATCTTCTGCCTTCAACTTGGGTCATGATCTTGAGGTCCTGGGATGGAGCACCACATTGGACTCTCTGCTAGGCAGGGAGCCTGCTTCCCCCTCTCTCTCTCTGCCTGCCTCTCTGCCTACTTATGATCTCCATCTCTCTCTGTCAAATAAATAAATAAATTCTTAAAAAAAAAAAGAGAGAGAAAAAAAGAAAGAGAGAGAGAAGAAGGGTTAAATTAGAACCAAAGGACTGAACATGTAAGAACAGTACCAAGAAATTAATTCATCATCCCTGTTGGCTATAACATTGCTGAAATATGGCAGAAGGCATGCTCCTGGATAATCATACTATCTCTTGTCAAAGTGAAATTGAATGAGCAAGATAAATTGACATATTGTGAGACCAAATGACAGTGATTAAGTACTGACCATTTACTGAAAATCTAGATCCAATTACCTACTGTATACAAGGGGTAGAGTGACCTTTTGAATGAGACTATCTGTGGTAGAATAGCTTACATTTGAAAGCTTTCTTTTCTTTAAACTTGACAGAGATGGAGGAAAGGTTTCAATACTTGAAAAGGTAGAGCACACTTGCTATCAGACATAAAATAGCTGCTGATCAGAGGAACTGAGATTCTTCACGTTTAAAAGATGCTAGATTAATGAAATGCTCTTATTCTGATCTGTAAAAGTTGGTCACTTAAATTTGTCAATTATTTGCCTGGTCTTCTCTGAGGAGGAAGAAATTGTGCCTTATTTTTATCATGTCTCCTTTGCTTTTTTAAACAAATATGTATTATTCCAGATATTAAGCTCGATCCTGGGAATAAACAGATAGAAAATAAAAGTTCCTAATATTTGTGATTACTGTCCAGCCAAAGAAACATAAAGTGTATAACTAAAGTACATCATGGAAGATTCTATAATACAGGTGTGTAAGATTGTTTTATTGTAAGCATAAACTCTTTGAAAGTAGAAATCAGTCATCATTGCATCCTCAGCGATAACCACAATGTCCATGTAGGCACTTAATATTTCATGATACTTTTATGTCCCATCTAGCTCATATAAATTCAATTCAATGTAGAAGGATATATGTAACAAGACAGTATAAAACAAAAGTGGGCTAATAGAGGAGTGGAAAAAAGGGGTATAAAATAAATACAGAAATGAGGCCTGCTTTAATGACCTTTGACTCCACATTTCATTATCTGTATTAAAAAAGGCATCACTGTATAGGGAATTGTGTAATCACTTGGGATGTAATTTTTGAGATAGTATTTGAGGGAAGAATAGATGTTTTTTTCAGGTGGAGAAATGATAAGGGCGCTTCAGTCAGAAAGAATTTCATTTTGAAGAGATGTAGGTAAATAAAGTCAAGTAGACTGACGAAGGATGAGAATATAAATATATTAGAGCCATATTAGAGAGGCCTCATGTACATGGGAAAATAATTTGTCATTATTATTGGCTGAGTTGTGTCTCCCCCAAATTCATATGTTGAAGTCCTAACTCCCACTATGTTTAAATGTAACTGTATTTGAAGATTGAGCTTTTAAAAATGTAATTAAAGTAAAATGAGATTATATGGGTGGGCTTTAATCCAGTATGATTTACATCCTCCTTATAAGAAGAGGAAAATAGAGCACTGACAACATGTAGACTGAGGGGCGACCATGTGAGAACACACCCAGAGCCTAGAAGACAGCCATCTGCAATCCAAGGAGAGAGACTCAGAAGAAACCAAACCTGCTGACACCTTGATCTTGGACTTTTGCCTCCAGAACTATGAGAAAATAAATAGATGTTGTTTTGACTATGCATTGGGTGATATTTTATTCTGGCAGCCTTAGTGAACCCATACAATCCCCAAATATTGTGGCTACTGACAGATAAAGTTTTATAAAGATTACACAGGCAAAATGGAATATGGGCCAGGGGAAAGAGAGACTGAGAAGGAGGCCTGGGTATAGAGTAAAAACTAAGTCCTCACTTAAAGTCATGCTAATAAGAACTGCAAGAAGTTGCACTACAGAGATATTTCTGAGGTATAATTAATTGCCTAAAAAATGTGGTGAAGATGGGTTATTAAGAAGGAAGTGTGTCTCCATAGATTCTAAAATGCAATACTGAGTTTAAAGTATTAACTAAGATAATAAATTGAGTTTAAATATTATATTTTTTTAAACTCGAAGTAGGTTTAGTTTTGAAAGTGTTATGTTTGCATCATAGTGAATGTGGCAATAAAATCAGTTTTAGATATATTGAACTTATAGAGTCTCTAAGACATTTTTTGCATTTCTTCAACTAAATATAATATAAGGGTCTTCAACTAAATATAAGGGTCTTAAGCTTGCCAAAAACTGTCTTATTTACCATTCTGATCAGGAAAAGTGGCTGCTTAAAATGAAAGATGAGCAACCCATAAATTTAGAGCTGGCCTTCTGTGGTAATTAGAAGAAATCCACAAATTCTTCCCTCTTCACCATATAGTATCATCTTCAACTTAACTTTTCTCATAGTGTGACAATCTTACTCCATGCTCCAGGAATAGTAAGATGGTACCATTCTCTATCTCAAAGTCAGGGTCAAAATATATGAATCATTTAGGGAAGGAAGAAAGGAAGGAAAGAAGAAAGGAAGGAGGAGAGAGGGATAGAAGGAGGAAAGGAGGAAGGAAGAAAGGGAGAAAGAGAAAAAGAAAGTCTTCCAAAGAAAACCTTGACTGGTTTGCATCTATAGCACCAAGTAGTGCTTTGCTTGACATGAAAGAAGCATTTAATAAAAGCTTATCATGTTAATGCAATATACTCTTGACCTTGGACTCAAAGCACTTAGGCAAAAGAAAATGGGTGATTCCCTGAATAGATAATTGTATAAGTCTTTAAAATAGAATAAGGTTAGTTATGTTAACATAATTATTTTCTATCCATGACAAATATCATAGGATTAGAAATGCCTTCCTCTTTAAAGCCCCTCTCAGATATTAGTGCCCATAATGGCAAAGGCTATACGAAAGTCCCAGAGGAGGTATTTATGGAGTAATACGGTTTCCATGTCTTACTTTCCAAAAATCAGGGTCAACACTATTATCAGGGAACAGTATTTTAGAAGCAAGCTCTGAGATGTACTTCAAAGTAATGTTTTATTTCTTTTCATGTACTTAGAAAAATTCACTCTTCGTAAATTAAAATATGTTTATGTTTCATAATAAAGCTTAGAAGTTAAAAAAAAATAAACCTACTAAAAATCTTGGTGGTGAATGTGTAGAATCAAAAGCAAATAAGGTAGTTTTATTTTACAAATCAGGCAGAAACAAATGCAATTCAAGAAATGTTCCAAGAAAGCTGGGAATAGAGGAAAGATAATTAAATCTGAAGACTCAGTAAGAAGTGGTGGAAACTAGGCCATAATTAAAAGTTTTTAAATACTTTTTTTTGTTAATGTTGAGTTTTATGTACCTGTAAATTCTCATGAAAACTTATTTTTAAAATGTGGACCTTCTATGATAAGCATGAAAATATTTTTTAAAAAAGGAGTTAAAATAAAATTCTATTTTCTTCAGTATTTATTAAAGAATTTGGATAAATTAGAGTTCAGAGAGTGAGGGCTCTCTAAAGGAAAGCTTCACCTGCGAGACTTGTAGATGGTGAGTCAAACCAGTAAAGACAGCCACGGAAAAACACTGCTCCATAAGCCCACTTCCTAAAGGGAAATCAGGGTAAGCCTGATGAGAGTAAGACAGCAGGCCTACTACGAAATGCAATATCCTTCCTGTATATGCTTTTCTGTTCTACTTTTATTTTAATGAGAAACTGGGGAAGTCTAAACCTGTTTATGGGAGGCAGAGACTTTTGTTTGAGAAATCTAATAAAATCAAGAACACGAAGAGAAGATGGGAAAGATATGAAAAATGGCGACATTAGAAAATTCACTGGCTGCACATACATTCAAAATCTATAGTTTTTAACACAGTAGTTCAGGTGACGTTTTGCAAGACTGAATCAAAACATTTTAGTTACCATCATCATATGGTTTTGACTTAATGAACAATTATAGGGTTTTGAACATTCTAATCACCCCCACAGAATCTACATAAAGGCTTTCTTAAAACAAATTCCTTCATTCCACCAACAGTGTCTTTAGCAAAGCAATAGAAGTATGGCCAAATGGTACCTATATGAACAATATTTTTAAAAATAGATCATCCTAATGAAGCCACCAATGAATCTTCCTTTTAAGCAGTGATAGAGCTATTTCAAAATGTGATGGGGCTTTAAAAATTGCTTCAAAATATGAATATCTTATGATAAATTTAAGTTGACATCAAATATATCATCTGTATGAAATCATAGTCATAACAATTGTAAAAAAATAATCTGCACGGTATAATGTATTCCACTTGACAGTGTTTTCTCTAACTTGACAGTGATCATTTTCACAAACTCTAGAATAGAATGTTTTTATTTAGTAAGAAAAGGTTATGAGGTACAATTTACAACTTGCTATTTTACTATATAATGTAAAACAAAATATTCAAAAATATGGCAAAAGTGTTTAAGGAAGTGTTAAGAAAGTACATTCACAATAATTATATTGCCATTGCCATTGTCATGCCTTTAAAATCAAGTTCTGATTTTAAAGGTGTAAGGTTATACTGTACTTGAGTTATTTAGACACTAACTTAAAGTTTTATTCTGTATTATAGAAGTAAAAAAAATATATTGTTGTATTGCTAGAACTCTGGGAAAATAACTAGATCAGGAAATAAACATTAATTTTCAGATTATTCTAAATCAGGTCAGGTTAACAAAGAGAGAAGAACAAAAATAATATAGCTGCACTAAAACAGGTTAGAAATATGAGAAAGGTTGTACAAATTCAAGAGTCAGCTTGTAAAAATGCAAACCACATAAAGCATCTAGGAAAAAATAACCTACATACAAGGGGCAGGTAATAATAATTAAAGAATAGATTCCCAAATGATGTAGAATAGTTTCGACACAATTTTGAAGAAAAAATTTATTCTAATATTTCTATAATTACAGAGTAGAGAGGTCCACTTTTCCTTGGGTTATTACTAAATGTGGTTTCATAGAGTTCTCATTTATGAGAGTTCCACAAATAAGATTAGAATTTTTAATTATGTTATAGTCATCCAAAATGTGGTTTTGAAGATTAGATTTACCCTGGTTCTTTAGGAGGTTCAGATAGGAAATTCATATTAACTTCTCTTTTATCATATATTTAATCTCCAAAATAATGCACTCTATACTTTTGGAAACTTCCATGAATTAAGGTCTATTATAGAACTAGGAGTTTTCTATGTAGAATGACAAAGTATAGTATGGACAGAATCAGACACTCCATGATAAGTTATTAATTCTTTATGAGTTAAAAACTCAATCTTCATACTTTTAGAAATTATACCTAAAGTTTTGTTCACTGATACTTTGTAGAGAAATATAGAGAGATAAAAAGGTATTGATATGGGTTTCCCTTAGGCTGCAGAAAGAGAATATGAAAAGAGAGGTAGCATCACATAACAAATGCAGATTATACAAACTTCCATTCAAGGACAATTCAGGGTCAGGATAAGGTATCCTTCTGGAGTTAGAAGTTTTAGACTATCTGAAAATCAGATGATGGCCCCAAGGCGAGATTACACAAAAATTGCCTAATCTCTGGAGGCAAAAGCTTGAAAGTGACACTTAGATCTAGGAATTTTAAGGATTTTATTTTTTAAGTAATCTCTACACCTAATATGGGGCTCAAACACACACCCCTGAGATCAAGAGTCACAAGCCCCGCTGCGCCAGCCAGGCACCCCAAGATCTAGGAATTTTAAAGATGATTTCGATCACTGCTTTTTTGGTTTTGGGTAAATACCAGGTTTAAGATTCCTCTGAAGTTAACACACTGAAATATTCTTAGGGCCTGTAACTACTGCTATTCACAGGCACAAGGCAGGAACTAAGGCAGATGGTAAAGAGTTCCTGTTTCAGTTCTTCATTATTACTTCATCATCACCATATTTTCTTGGCCCAGTTTTTAAAAGAAGTTAAATGTTTTTTTTGTTTTTTTTTGTTTTTTTTATAAAAAGCATTTTACTCGTCTATCACTTTAAACTGCTCCCCCCACAAAATAACTTATATAATGTAATGCCCCATGATTTTGAACTATAAAGTTTTGTTTGTTTTTTTATTTTTTAAAGATTTTGTTTATTTTTTTGACAGACAGAGATCACAAGTAGGCAGAGAGGCAGAGGAAGGGAAGCAGGCTCCCTGTTAAGCAGAGAGCCTGATGCGGGGCTCGATCCCGGATCTCTGGGATCATGACCGGAGCCAAAGGCAGAGGCTTTAACCCACTGAGCCACCCAGGCACCCTGAACTATAAAGTTCTGTTAATAGTATTTAATTTGATTTGATGGTACAAAACTCAAGAGAAGAAATACATCTACTTAAAGTCAATAAACATTTTTTTTTCCCATTAATGATAAAAACTGGTTCAACCAGATATTTTGCATTTTTATTCTTATCAATGATGTTAGACAGGATTTTAGGTTTTGTTCTTGTTGCTTACTTGTTTCTTTTTCATCTTCTCTTTTTTAAATGTTTTCTTCTAACCAAAGTATTCATATTTTCTTTTTTAAACAAATACTCTAGGTAATAAGAAAAAAAAATGAGCACATGCACTACAGCAGTTAACAATTCGGAAATCAGTAGAACTATATAAACAGACCTCTAATTCAGCTCCCAGTACCTCTGAAGCTAGCTTTGGAGTAGAGAGGTATACACTCTGAGTAACCAATTTATTATAACAGGAAGCAATAGGGCAAATATCATTCTTACTCAAGAACTCATTTTGGGGGGCGCCTGGGTGGCTCAGTGGGTTAAGCCGCTGCCTTCGGCTCAGGTCGTGATCTCGGGGTCCTGGGATCGAGTCCCACATCGGGCTCTCTGCTCGGCAGGAAGCCTGCTTCCCTCTCTCTCTCTGCCTGCCTCTCCGTCTACTTGTGATCTCTCTCTGTCAAATAAATAAATAACATCTTAAAAAAAAAAAAACAACTCATTTTGGTAAAAATTTTGTTTCAAGAGCCAATTGTAAATTCGTTAAGGTCAGAGATTAATTTGTATTCCCTTTTTTAATCCCTAACTTCAAAAGCCAAACCTAATACCCAGAAACATGGAAGGGACTAAAAAATGAATTTAGTAAATTTGTAAAAGAGAGGGAAATTGAATTCATTGAAATTGATCGTACGCTTTATTGTAGCTTTAACTGATGATTTTTTGCAAAGGAAGCCACATATCACTGTGTATTTAAACTAAGTCAAACTGATTTAAAACCTTTGTTTTTTGAATACTGCATTATGACACACACATTTGTCAAATAGGGATTTGTTAAATAACTTGATAAATTAGCATATGCCAAAATTCAAAAACCAATTTAGAAATATTTATGCTTTCTTATTTTATTGAATGAGTATCGTGTTTTTATCAAGAATATTGAACATTGGACATCGGAATTAGTTGCCAAACATGAAGAAACAATTATTTGGGGTGAGGATGATGTGATTTGATGCCCATGAAGTCCATTTGTTCTAATTTCCTGAAACAGCTTACAACAGGTTATTTTATTTGTATTGTTGAAAGGTTTTTAAAAACTGACAATAAGGGGCACCTGGGTGGCTCAGTGAGTTAAAGCCTCTGCTTTCGGCTCAGGTCATGATCCCAGGCTCCTGGGATCGAGCCCCGCATCGGGCTCTCTCTGCTCAGCTGGGAGCCTGCTTCCTCCTCTCTCTCTGCTTGCCTCTCTACCTACTTGTGATCTCTGTCTGTCAAATAAATAAATAAAATCTTTAAAAAAAAAACTTATAATAAACTACTGTGTAATTAAACACCTTCTTTTGCCTTTTTACTACAACCCAAGAAATACTTAGTTCCTTTCTTTAAGGTATCTTAATTTAAATAGAAAGAATAATTATACCTTAAATATAAATGTTAATAAATGAATCAATGCTTGGATCAAGAGAAAAAAAATGAGGTCTTGGAGCTGGAATAATTCAGCAACATTCTGCAGTGTTACTAAGGGTTAGTGGGGACACATATCCAGTCTCTGTTCTACTTATTGGGCTCATGTGAAATATTTTATTCCAGAACAGATGCATCCTTGTAATTAATACAGAGATGTGGAGAGGCTGACATTGGCCCTGATATTCTGAAGACCCATGAAATTTGTTTTTAAGGGGAAAACCTGATTCTTTACTGATTAGTGTCTGCTTCTACCCTATTTTTTCCCCTTAGCACTCCCCCCCCCCCCGCCCCAGGAAGGGTTTTATCCCAGGATTAATTCAGGCAATATGGTGAAATTATTTTTCCCTCATACCAGCCTAAATATCTATAAGAGAAAAATTTAATTGTGTCCTACAAAAATCTATCTAAGTTATTTTATGCAAGGTATGTTTTCAGGAAAATAGGATAACTCAGCATAAAGCAACTACTTTTTTTATTGGTTTAAACATTTATGACTCCTGAATTTCCATGAAAGGATAATTCAATGAATGAACAATGTTCAGTTTTCAACATTCTCTATAAAACTTTTAATACCAAAATCAAGTCTTCCTTCCTTCTTTCCTCCTAATATTAAGTATTTCTAGAAGAGGAAACCTTACATGGCACTTAAAGTATCCATCACTTTGTTAGTCTTCTCAGATTCCCTCTCAAGCTCTGTGACATTTTCCATAAATGAAAATCCCCACTATTGGATTTGGGCTTCTGAACGTAAAAGAAAATAGATTAGCAATAACCCTGACATTTTGTTCATTTTCTCTCCATTTCATATTTTGTAGAGAACCAGTGTACTGATCATGGTTTCTCATAATCTACATGAAAAGCCAAAACAATATTATACCACACCATTCTTCATTCAACCTAGTCATAGCAAGTAAAATATGTTATTTGTTATTCAAATAACAAATGACCTTTAAATATCCTTTGTTACCAGCTAAAATGCACAGTGAGTTGTAGAAGCACTTCGACACAGATAACTGAATACAGTGAATAATACATTATTCTGAATAACGACTTAACATAATGTAGCCAGTTACAATGCAAGAAAAATGTGTTCATGCTGTATATAGTAATTTAACCAAAACATAACATTGTGATAAAGTAGCAAAGAAGAGAGTACAATAGTTGTTCAATATATAATGAGGCAGATATGACTTAACTAGCATGATTTGCTACAGACTAAAGATGAATTTCTTCATTCACACATTCTTGAAAGTGGTTATTTTGTGATTCACATGATAAAAATACAACAGTTGTTACATACAAGCCATTCCATATGGTGTTCATATAGGTATAGTAATTCAACATGGTCTCTTTACTTTAAATACATTTTTCTCTTTGAACACCAACATGTTTTTCCCCCCTGAGGCTCCCATGACTGGCACAATTGGTGCTGCATAAATATGTGCTTACAAATAGCCCATGATTTAAAACGTTCAGAATCAAACATACTCTAATGTGGTGAGATACATGTTGCATAGTATAGGTTAGGTTATAGGAAGGTTAAAAGCAACCCAGAACCTAGGTTTTGTGCTATATTGCCATCTTTGACTAATTTGAGATGACTAAATTTATATTGAGGTATCGATGTGTCATTCATTGGGCTCTTATTTCAGTTGCATTCGTAGACAATTAGAGTAACCAAGTAGTCAGTTGGGTCCAAAGATTGATATTGATAATTATTATATTAACTAGGCAGTGTTAAAATAGAGAGCAATGACTTGTTGAGTCAGGGAAACCCAGAATGAAATTCTTGCTTTTGTATCTGATAAGCTCTGCCACCCACTGAAAGTAAATTAAGGATGATGAGCTTATTATTTTTTGAGAAAATACCTGTTTTAATCATAAAACATGATAAACTAAAAACTGCCTACAGGGATTGCATGCAACCATGCAGCTGAAATTTCCAGTCCTTTATTATTATTAAGACCTCAGATTCCAGTAGGTGCATATTAAGAGCAACACTTTTTGCTCTTCTCTTCTTGTTTTGTTTTGATTTATTTTGTTTTGTTTTTAAATTACCATTGTCTTTTAAGCCACATCAGTTGAATTATCCTTCCTCAATTTGACTCATGTTTGGGCTCATCCAGCCCAAACAAATTTTCTGTTCAATTTCAAATAATACTATGCAGTTCCATTGTTCAAGTATAACATTGCCAATTACAAATTAAATACAATGTTTCTTCCTGTTTTACTTAAAAGATACTGTGTGCTTAGGTCCTGCCTCCATTTCTAATCATGGTAATCCAAAATCCTTACTGTCATTCTTCTTCTAGGATTTAGAGAAGTCCCTTCACCTTTGCCTTTTTCCTCAATTCATCTAACCTCATGGCAGGGAAAATGTAAGCTACATACCTCACATCGTTTGTCCTCTGACCATTATTCTTAGGGATCATAAAGGAACATTTCACAATCTTTAATTCCTTTACAGTATTTCTTCCCACACTAGGGTAGAGAATTTATTACCTAGGTCACAAACAGATAAACTTCTTTGTACTCTACATAAAATTCTATGATTAGAATCCAGTCCCCTAAACTTAGTGGGTACCTTGTTTCTATAGTTGAGATATCTATTTCTGACACTAAAATATCTCATTTATTTCATAATAGTCATCAGTGCCCCGATTTTCCATATGCCTGATGTAACTGGCATTTTATGGGAATAACTATGACTCAAAGGAACATCACTTACTATAACAATATCTTGCTGAAAATGCCCAAATAATCAAACTGAGTTCATGATGTGTCAGTGAAACCAGAAAATTGCTCTGCTCCCTCTTTCAAAGAAAAAAAAAAAAAAAAGTCTACCATTTTGTTTTGTCAAAACAAAAGTTAATTATGTTAAGTTTCTGAAATTTCTAATTATCTTTTTAATATTTCATCCTTGCTAACAATGAAAACACATCTCTCTCCTCTCCTAGAAAATTTCATTCTTTTATAGGATAAAATGATGTTTCTTTTCAATTTTAGACTTCAGACACTTTTCACTTCCATTGACTAACTTCCTCATTGTCTGAAGGGCAATATTGTATATTTGCTACAAACAGGGATTCTGATTTCCAACTGCCCAGATTAGTTTCCTGCCTCTGCTTCTAAATCTGCTGGATAAATTTGGGCAAGTTAGTTTATATTTCTGTATTTCAGTTTCATTGCTTAAATCAGCAAGTTAAATGAGAATGTGGTAGGAAATACCATCTATATGGTGACATTAATTGTTGCAATTCCCTTGACATTCTAGAGGACAGAAAACACAGAATTCTTCCGAAGAAGCTGATTGTCCCAGGTCAATACATTTTGAATGCCTTGGAGAGGGCAGTATCCTTTGGGCCCTTCTGAGAGTGATCATTACAGGTGGCTGATTAGGTTGCTGAAAATAGATTAATTCTAACATTTTCTTTCCTTGAGTTTTTGAAACTCCTTTCTCTACAGTATATGAGAAAAATTCCAACAGCTTGGCCTTACTGACCATAGGTCACCATTAAATCCAGGCCTCAGTTATTTAACCTAATAGATTATAAATATTACTTCCAGCAAATCAAACCACACATGAAACCCCCAAACCTGGAGAAATGCATGCATGTTAGTAAGTTCCTCCAAAATGAACCTCATATTTTATTACCTTTGTCTAACTCTCACTTCCTCAAATGCTCTTCAGGATCTTGCAATACAAGTTGAAACATTCTTTAGGGTTTTATTGTTATTGTTGTTGTTTTTGTTGTTGCTGTTGTTGTGGTTGGTCTGTTTTTCTTTAATGTAAAATAGTTGTCTCCTTATACATCTCAGTGTTAATGACAGGGAATGGGGTGTTTTTAAGGCAATTGTTTCTCTATTTTCAGTTTCTTATGTTGAAATGGAATGCTTTCCTAAAAAGTGGGTATGGTAGACCTTCAAAGGTAAAGGTAGTTCATGGATTTTGGAGATTAGCATTTTTCAGACTCACTTACATTTGCCCAAAGATTCCATCTCATTTCTGAGAGCCCCACTGATTCTGCACAAATGCCATTCCCATGGTAGAGGGGTTCACAAACTTTTTCTTTAAAGGGCAAGGTAAGACACACTTTAAGTATTGTGGCCTATTCAGTCTTGAAACACCTCAACTCTGTCAACTAACTGGTATCATGTAAACCAATGTTGTGACCGCTCTATAACACTGTATGAAAAAAAGTGGTAGCTTGAGAGACAAACTTTGCCAGCCCCTACCTTAGCATAAGACATTGGCCAGAATTTAGCCTTTAATAGCAACTGCAACTTCAATAACCTTACTAATAGATTGTACTGGCTTAGACCTTTGCTCTACCTGCCTGGTGATTATAAGTGAATAGAAATTCCCTCAAAGCTGTGAAGGTCTTCTGGCTCTTGATACAGGTTGCAATTTGTATCTTCATAACTTTTCAGTTTTTCTTCATATATATGTTCTCTGGGAATTTCAGAAGAAGCCAAGCACTTATTAAAGTTTGTATGTATCCTTGTTATAATTGTACCTGTCACAACCATTTAAATGCTTAGCACTTTGCTCTCCTCCTAGATTTTATTCTATATTATACCAGGAATGATTTGAATAATGGTGATGCAACTGCATGCCTTGGATTACATGTGTCACATTTCCCCAAATATGAGATTATCCTGGTACTGCTTAAATATATGAGGAAACCAAATCAGACTCCTGTTTTTATAGTTTGTTGCATAGGACCACTTCTAACACCAATTACTGAATCAGTGAGGGTCACTGCTGATAACAAAGGATATAACCAAATTAAGAAAATTTGAGATAATTTTAACAAAGAGCTATTCACAAAGGCACAGGCACGTGCAAGGAAAACACAATGTGCACTTTGGCAAAGGTATTACCTAAGATGTATTCATTTGTATTCATTCAAATTTCACAAGTCAGCTTGGTTTGTTCTGATATTTTTGAAAATCGTGGAGATACATTATAATACCTTTCTATGCAGTAATTCTAGACTGTTTAATATGCTAGTAGAAAGTTGTCAAATTAGAAGCATTGATAACAATCTTTCATGGAATTTACTTTTTTTTTTTTTTTAAGATTTTATTTATTTATTTGACAGACAGAGATAACAAGTAAGCAAAGAGGCAGGCAGAGAGAGAGAGGAGAGAGGAGGAAGCAGGCTCCCTGCTGAGCAGACAGCCCAATGCTGTGCTCGATCCCAGGATGCCGAGATCATGACCTGAGCTGAAGGCAGAGGCTTTAACCCACTGAGCCACCCAGGCGCCCCTGGAATTTACTTCTTAAATCATTATATAAAGTTGAAATAAATTCTGATAAAATTTGGCTTTTTCTCAAAAAAAAAAAAAAAAAAGCTCAAAACTACATGATAATCAATGATTTAGGGGGTAAGAGAGGGAGAATAATATACAACACAGACTTATTTTTTTAGTAATTAAACTAAGGGAAATATAAATCATGGACAAATTTGGAAAATGAAATAGTCTCAGTTATATATAATTTTAACTAGTTAGATTTGTTCTAGTTAAAATATTAAGAGTTGAAAAATCTGCTTAAAAGCACACACATAGGGTGCCTGGTTGGCTCAGTAGGTTAAGCCTCTGCCTTCGGCTCAGGTCATGATCCTGGGGTCCTGGGATCGAGCCCCACATCGGGCTCTCTGCTCAGCAGGGAGCCTGCTTCCCTTTCTCTCTCTCTGCCTTCCTCTCTGCCTACTTGTGATCTCTCTGTCAAATAAATAAATAAAAATCTTTAAAAAAAAAAAGCACACACATATTAATAGGGAGATACTAAGTGAGCAGAGATGGTCCAATCCACAGTCCCCTAGACCCAGGTTCCATAGCCCACAACTCACCCCAGGGTCTTAGGAAAACTTCAATAATTAATTAAAATGATAACTATTAACATGGCCTCCAGGTCCTGCTTATATAAAAGAAGCTTATATTTATTTATATTTATATATAAATTTATATATATATATTTATAAATATAATATAAACAAATATTTATATATCTATAAATTTTTATATATAAACATATATTTATATTATAGGCAAATTATTTTTCTATATATATTTATATTATAGACAAATTACTATAAAAGTGGCTTAATCTCTAATGTTAGGGAACATTCTCCCTTAAATATTTTGTTTTGGCCTTTGAATACATGTTATTTTCCCACCCAGTAAATTCAGTTTTAAGTTAACCTTAAAACTGGCAGGTTGCCATTTACTTTTTACCAAATCTTAATTGCCAAAATCTAAGAAAGATTTGGTGTGTATAATATTTACTGCTCATACTTAGAATTACTTTTCTTATATTGAATCAGGTATTTTCATGCTATTTCTTTTGGCGTGGCCACTAGTAGGGATATCTAAAAGCTGTTTATCCATTTCTTTTTTCTTTTTTTTTTTTTTTTTTTTAGATTTTATTTATTTGACAGACAGAGACCACAAGGAGGCAGAGAGGCAGGCAGAGAGAGAGGAGGAAACAGGCTCCTTGCCGAGCAGAGAGCCCAATGTGGGGCTCGATCCCAGGACCTGGAGATCATGACCTGAGCTGAAGGCAGTGGCTTAACCCACTAAGCCACCCAGGCGCCCCTGTTTATCCATTTCTTTATGATATCATTTTATATCAGTAATTCTAAACTCTATTTTCATTTAGTCAAAATGAAAAAAGTAAAATGTCTAGAAAAGTAGTTATTATACATTAGGCATTTCAGATACTATTAAGATAAACAAGAATGGACAAGAAACTGTTGACCACTAATGGGAACAACTTCAGATTTAGGGTAACTTACACCTCCAATCATTTAAAAAAAAATGCATTCACTAAGGGATGTGTAAGTAAGGAGATTTTATCAAGGATTTAGGTGTGATTCATTGTTTATGTGTTAATATTTGAGCATGACATACAAAGTTAATACTCAAAATATACTCATCAGCAATCTTCTTAAAACCGAGTGGCACGTAGAACTGTTTTTTACGGCAATGCGTTTTTACCTTGTAATGGAACTTTCCTTTTTTTTTTTTTCTTTTGGCTCATGGTAGTCTTTTCTCTCTTTCTTACATACCTATATGATTCATGCTTCATTTTGCTGCCATCTAAATGCAACCAGTTTGGGGCAGGGTCAGATTCCTGTTCCCTATTACTAAAGTTACTTCTACACAGCTCTCATTTCTCTTTTAGAAACACCTTGTCTTTTGCTATAGATCATGCTACATATCCAACCCAATGAGTCTCATTCTTAGGGTCAGCACAGATCCTGCATTTTATGGATGACCATCAGTGGCAGCATAATAGCTTTTTCTCCAGGAAGATATACTATGCAATCACACATAATCAAGTATTTCTTTACAGCAGGGCTTGAGAAACTAAATAAAGCAATCATGTAAAATGTCCAATGGCTATAAACACTCACTTTTTGACAAGAGGTTTTTATGTTTTCCATACATTTCAATTTAGAAAAAGGTATTAGATTTTAATTTTATATCATAATTATTGAACCAAGGAGCAAAATGAAATACAAAAGAGTTTAGCTCTTATTTCATACAGAAAAAAAAATGGGACTTATGGTTAAAAGGCTTTTCTTTTCTTTTCTTTTTTTTACAGGCCACCTTATAAAAACTGACGAGACTTGAGAGATAACATATGTAGAATAACACTTCCCAGAATTTGTTTCTTGTCTTCTCTCAGATTCATATGAGGATGAAAGATCCCCTCCTCATTAGCTTTTCTGGTATGTCACATATTCTTATATTTATATAATTCCAGTAAGGCCTTGATTTTAAGTTTAAATGTGTAAGAATATAAAATTAGTGGAATAAGCAGACAATGATAACAAATTCATAAGTGGATACTTAAATATTTTATAATGTATTTAGAGTGAGAAATTATGATAATAATAGGTGTAAATAAAGTATTAGCCTAATAAATAAGACTGAGAATATCACAGAAAGTTTCTTGAAGAGAGTCCAGTTGAATCTGAGGAATGTATAGACTTTAGTTGCATGAAGAAAGAATAAGGCATTCTGAACAGATTGCCATGAATCTCTATGAAAGATATGTTCACAAAGCAAATCATTCCATGTATCTTGGTTAGAAGTGGTGTAGCAAAATCTCTAGTTGCCTACCAAATATTAATTTTATTTCTCTGTTAATGCTCTCTGAGTCTCTTAATCACAAGGATATAAAGTTTTTCTTTAAATCTAGGTAGGGCTACATAACTAACTTCTGGTCAAAGATATGTAAGTGGAGATCAGCTCTATGTCACCTGGAAAAATCCTTAAAGAATAACATAACTTTGTTTACCCCCCTTTTCCGTCTTGGTGCCTGGAATTCAGACAGTTGAATTTGCTTTTTTTGTGAGAAATAAACTGATATTTGCTTTTTTTTTTGTACTAACAGCTAAACAAATTTTAGCAAATATATATGAAGAGTAGAAATTTTAAGCAAAAGTTATATGATGAAGTTCCTTATATGTGAAAGATTTTTGACTGTAGGTTTTGAATATTGGGATGTCCTTAGTACTTTTAAACAAGGGAATATTGTGAATGGATTTAAATTTTAGAAATATGACGCAATAATAATAGAATGGATTTGAATGTTATTGGACAGGAAACCCAGTTTAACATCTAGTGAAGTAATCTAAATGTATCTAGAAAGACTCCAGGGCTTTAATTAAATGATAGTATCATTCACCAACATGGGAATAAAGGAAAAGGACATGTTTTGAGAAACAGTAATGAGCTCAGCTTTGGGTATTGTGAAAGTGTATATCTATGGGACATTCAAAAAAAGCTATAGAGCTCTTACTAATTTAAGAAAATTCTGATAACCAAAAAAAAAAAAAAAAAAAAAAAAAATTCTGATAACCAGTAGTCAACGTCTTTTATATACAAACATATCATTAGAGTGACTAAAAACCAGACCTATTTTCTATCAAGTCAAGCTAAAGCCAAACCATGGAAGGTGGTTTAAATAAATAAATAAATAAATAAAAGGAATAAATGAACACTATTCTATCTCATTAACACAGTTGTACTTAGAACTTATGTTCTCACTGCCTCATATCAGAAAGGAAGTATAGAAAAGAAATCACTACAGACATGTGACATGTTGAAGTGTTGTTCCTCCTTTACCTGTAATTCTGTCGTGTAGAAGAAAACAAAACATTCCCTTATGATGTCATTTTAAGTCTTTTACAACCTTCAAAGACTGTGTGGAAGAGTCTGAAAAGAATATTAATACAGAAAGAATCCTGTGATAGCATAGATTAATCCAATAGACTTTTAAACTAATGACTTAGAGTACAATTTAATAATTTAGTAAATGACTCAATGCCTATTCCTACAGACCTTCTGAGATATAAATTTCAATTCTGTATTTCTCTGGCACACTAAAAGTAAAATACATATGCAATTCAATGTTAATTTCTTATTCTAAGAGAATTTGTAATAGGTCAAATCACCTATCTTCCCCTTCTATGCCATTTATTTCAATTGAATAAATACAATACATTTCTTCCTTTTTTTTTTTAAAGAGTTCATTTATTTATTTGACAGACAGAGATCACAAGTAGGCAGAGAGGCAGGCAGCGAGAGAGAGAGAGAGGGCGAAGCAGGCTCCCTGGTGAGCAGAGAGGCCAACTTGGGGCTCGATTTGAGGACCCTGAGATCATGACCCAAGCCAAAGGCAGAGGCTTAACCCACTGAACCACTCAGGTGCCCTATTTCTTCTCTGTTTTGTTAGAATAAGTGAGACAGTAATTCCTGTATCGATGCCTTTATAATTCCTGCCTTGATTAATATAATAAGTATTTGTAGAATAGACAAAAGAGAATAAATGCATTTATATCTAAATTAACAGATATAGATTCTGGAATTTTTAAAAAGTGAGGATGAAAGGGATAAAGAAATGATGGGAACTAATTAGTCATATAACAATTATTTCTGGGGTGCCTGGGTGGCTCAGTGGGTTAAAGCCTCTGCCTTTTGCTCAGGTCATGATCGCAGAGTCCTGGGATCAAGCCCCACATCGGGCTCTCTGCTCAGCGGGGAGTCTGCTTTCTCCTCTCTCTTTTCTGTCTGCCTCTCTATTTGTGATCTCTGTCTGTCAAATAAATAAAAAATCTTAAAAAAAACAAAAACAATTATTTCTTAGGTATTAATATCCTAGTAAATTATTTAAATCTGTGTATGGAATTAGTTTTAAAATAGATATCCTGCATAGGAATTTCTATGTTCATATATCCATAACATAAAATATCATGAAGCCACTAAAATTATGATATGAAAACATATTTAATATAAGGAAAATATATTCATAATTACTAATATGCACAAAAAGCACATATCTGAGATATTTATCAGCAGAATTAAGTTTTACACAAAATATACATAATAATGTATATGCACTCAAAATTTAAGTGTTTTCTGGCAGAAAGTCAAATTCTGTACAATTTTGGTTATCTAATTTTGAATATCGGTTCTTTCTTCCATGAAGATATATCACTTTTATGACACAATTAAAAGAAACAAACAAAATAAAAGCAGCACAACAATATTTTCTTTTTTTTTTTCTAAGATTTTATTTATTTACCAAAGAAAGCACAAGCAGGGAGATAACCAGGCAGAGAGAGAAACAGGGTCCCCTTTGAGAAAGGGGCTTATGGGGGACTCAATCCCAGAGATCATGACCTGAGCTAAAGGCAGACGCTTACCGACTGAGTCAGCCAAGTGTCCCATATTTAAAACATATACCAAGAAATCAAAAAGGTTACTCAAAGCTTTGCTTCCATAAAATTCCAGAAGGAAATTTACTCATATATAATCTATTTAACAGCCATCATCAGGATAAAATGATACAACTTTTATTATTTTAAGACAAGCAATGGGAACATAATGTCACGTTTAAAAGAATCATTTTCAAATTCAGCATAGTTCGGTTGATTTCTTATATATCCAGATGTATTCTCACATAGGCCATTTGAAAAAATACAGCATATTGAACTTAACATTCATATTGTTTTATTACAATCCCCTTCTCTCTTCAGGCACACTATTTGTCTCTATTATTTCTAAGTGTGATCCTTATGCTTTCTTAATCCTTTCCTTTGCCCGAGATCCACTGCCTTATTGATTTGCCTTCTAAAACTCCGATCTCACAGTCACATTCCACATTTCTTGCTCTTCTTCTTTTAGTCATACCTTAAATATAAATAATCTGTTTTTTTTTTTTTAATGAGTGAGAAATAATCAGTGGAGGAAATAACTATGGTAAGGTAGGAGACAGAAGGCATCAAGGTAAACAAGTATAATTGAAAATAAATAAATAAATGTGTGCTGGAGAAGCTGTATAGTTTATCACACCTGGATGTTAGTGAATACAACACCGTGGTGAAGAGAAAATCAGGAAAACATGTAAAAACAAAGAATGGGATTCATTCTTTAGCTTAAAACAAACAAACAAACAAACAAAACCACAAACAAACAAAAAACAGTGAGGACAGCCAATAACTCAGTAGGGGCTATAACAAATGGAGTTAAACATTTCAGTTACCTTGGCAACAGAACCACCACGTTATGCTAGTAATATCATGGTGATAAAAACACAGATAAATGGAGTAAATAATAAGTGAGATCTAAATTAGGTTGGTTAGTTTTTCCTTGGAGAGTGTTCGTGGAGAAATTTGGGGGGATTTTTCTGCTATTGGTGATGAAAGAAGAACGCAACTAATATATTAAAGAAATAGAGAGATGTCCCACCTCCCTAATCCTTCCACCTCTCTACCCCCCTGCCAGATACACAGCTTAACTCTTTGTTCTAGGTCAGTGCTAAGTAATAAATCATGTAGTCGTAAATACCCATGTTGCTTTGGTTAATTTAATAGGCACTGATGCATGGTAGGAAAGCTTAAAATTCAAGGTCCCCAAATAGGAAAAAAGCAGATATTCTTCTCCTGGCACTTTGTTTTGTGGCTCAGAGTGATCTAGGAAGCTGATATTTACATTGCTCTTCTCTCATTTCACTCACCCTGAAAGGCTGTGGTCTCTGCAGAATGGGAGCATAGATAAAGAGTCAATAATATGGCCAAACAGCAGTCAGTATGAGCAACTATCTGTGAGGTCTCTGGTAAAGAGGAAATTCTGTTAGACTGAAAAATAGATATTAAGCATGACAGTTGGGAAGGAATTTCTGGAAAAGCTCATTGATTTCTAACATCATAGGTCAATCTGTATTTGATTGTTTAATAGCACCACATTAAAAAAAAAATGGAAGAGGTGAACTTTTAATATCCCAGATGGTCACTGGGCTAACAATCCAAATGGTGAAACAGAGGTACTGTAAAGAAAAAAAAAATCACCTTAGAAATACCTATGGTTCAGCAGAGAAAGAACCTTATAAAAAGTCTGTGCTTAACAATAGCTGGAATGAAAATGTAGAAACCTAAGATCCAGAATTAAGGGGATCCCTCTGCAGGATTCTGCCAATACGAAAACTGAGGTGGTGGGATATGAAAACAGAAATACCAGGAAGATAAAGTTGACTTTCACTAGGCAGGTAATATACGAACCCAAATGTCAGAACCTTTAGCTTGTTGGAATTATACTTCCTAGGCTTGTGGCCAAATATCCTTGAATAAGAAAGCTACAAAACAGTGACTGGTGAAATGGACCAACATTTTTTTTTCAAAGGATTTTATTTATTTGACAGAGATCACAAGTAGGCAGAAAAGCAGGCAGAGAGAGAGAGGGGGAAGCAGGCTCCCTGTGAACAGAGAGCACAATGCTCGATCCCAGGACCCTGAGATCATGACCAGAGCCAAAGGCAGAGGCTTAACCCACTGAGCCATCCAGGTGCCCCTGGACCAACATTTTTATAAGAAACAGCCTTTGTGAAGAAAAGAGAAAAATTTCTGAAACCTGTAGGCAATAAAGGAACTCTACAAGAGAAAAATAGATAAATGCCAAGGATGAAGATACGAAAATGACAGCAAAGTTAAAAAATAAAAAAAAAAATCTAGTTTCAGAGAAAGTTATCTCTGAGAAAGCTAACAAGCAGAATAATTCCAAGTTACTGTATTACTGCAAGAATTATGTGTGATAAATATTTCCTCTTATATATAAGACAGTTGGCCTTAAACACTTATTTTTGTAATAGTAGTATAAATCATTTTGGTTAAAATCAGTATTGAGATATTTAATAGTTTACTTAAGTAACTCTAGGATTTCCATGGGTTGATGGTCATTTCCTTTAGACATTCTGTCTAAATCCTGAAACAGATGTGTTAAATGTGCCTCACTGGATGGAACTGTTGGATATTTGTTAAAGATACATGAAAATATAAAGACCTGAATATTCTAAATAATTTTTGAATAAAGAGATGAATATTTCCAAGACCATCCTTAATTCCCAGGTATTAGAAATTAAATGGTCACCTAGAATGCGAAATAACCAAATAGTTGTTTTTTGTTTCAGTTTTCATTTTTCTAGAAGAGGTTGCTCCTGCCTGTGACATAAATGGAAAAAGTTGACAGTTTATTTCTTAGCTTTATAAATCTGGCAGAAAAAATAATCCATACATTTACTTATAGGCATATATATGTCTGCATGTGTATATTTTTGGATAATTCTAGTATCTCAGTGGTATCCCTTATCTATAGTTCCTGTGATTTCTAAGCTGGGAAACACAGTGGGAAGAGTGCTAGAGCAGTACCTACATTTCCTTAAGTAAAATGTGGGAAAATGTTTAAGACAGAAATGCATATCTTGATGTAAGAGTGTTAAATGAAAAGAGAATCTTTGCAGAAAGAAAGGTCATTATAATATTAGAAGGAGAAATGTAGAAGTAAGTTAGAAGCTCTGGCATTAAGAGTTTGGCTAAGAAGCTGCTCTGGTAAAGACTGTAGGAGTACCCACTCAGACTTCCACTAGGCTCTGAATCCTCATTGTAAGGTGAACAAGAGGAAGGTGAGACCAAAAAAAAAAAAACAAAACAAAACAAAAACAATTAACAAATGAGGAAACGAATTAGGCCCAACTGAGTAAAATTAAACTGTGCATCCCTTGCTCCCAAGTACAAGTAGAGACCACAAAAAGGACAGGGAAGAGGCAGGTTCAGACAAAAATTTTCTCAGAATACAAACCCTCCCAAAAGGGTAGCAGACTAAGCTCTTCTCAAAATAGATGGTATGACCAACATGTCTTGGCATCCTACCTCTAGGAGACCAGTAGAATCCACAATATAATGGCCTGGGAATTAAATGGAGGCCGATGGTCCAGGTGTTTCCCCTGCCAATAAAATGAGATTCAATGTTCCTCAGGGTATTTAACTAAAGCATTTGAATTCCTGGGGAACAGTTGGTTGCAAGACAGTCATCTAAAACAAATCCCATGGAATCAAGAACTCTGTAATGATTCAAGTCAGAGGAAAAAATATGTTTGGCAGGGGCGCCTGGGTGGCTCAGTGGGTTAAGCCGCTGCCTTCGGCTCGGGTCATGATCTCAGGGTCCTGGGATCGAGCCCTGCATCCGGCTCTCTGCTCAGCGGGGAGCCTGCTTCCTCCTTTCTCTCTGCCTGCATCTCTGCCTGCTTATGATCTCTCTGTCAAATAAATAAATAAAATCTTTAAAAAAAAATGTGTTTGGCAAACAAAATAATATAGTGGAAATGGCATACTGAAACATGAATATTTGAGCAGATTCCACACATTATATAAATATTAGATATTCTTCTTAGTCTGGTTTCTGGAGTAAGAAACAGTCAAATTTCAAGAAACTTCTTTTTTTATCCTCTGTATTTTTCCTCATTAAGAAAATTAAGAATTTAAGCAGATAGTGTTAATTATGTTTTCAAAAATTGTAATAGTCTTATTTTCTTCAAATGACATTAAAAGTTTATGTGATTAATTGTAGCTACCAAGATACGAAGCTGAATATCAAAAATTTCCACAATGATATAAGCAATGTAAAAATCAGTATAGTATTTGATTGATAGTACATATGAACGGCCTTCTACTTTAACAACAGTATATTGAGTGTTGAATGATCTAGTTAAAACAAACACTTATGACGATAGCTTTAAAAATGAGACTCTGCTTTGGACAACTAAGATTAAGAGTAAGAGAAGTGACAATGTTGAAGATTAACAATTAGTGGAAAACAAAGAATAAAGTTTCCCAACTACCGCTATTAAGAATTGTGTGAAAAGAAAATTAAACAAAAAATGAATCCTGAGCAACCAACAAGATAAAAAAGGCAAACAAAAACACAAAAATATGTAAAAGCAGAAAATGTTACATTATCTCCATCCTACATCTCATTCCTACATCTTTTGGCCTTAAGTTTGAGAAAAAATACATTAATTTGCAGCTTGAATAATATGAAGCTTCAACTGTAAGGGGCAACGTGTCTATTTAGACACATTTCTAGCAAGCTTTATTTTATCATAATCATTACTTAAAGTACTTTTAAAGAATATTTCAAATGAAATGATCCATGTTACATGCTCTGAATACTGGTACAATGGCATGCCAACATACATGCATACAAATCACATATTTTTCTTGTTGGATTGAAATGATCATTACCTGCTGATTCCTTTAATTGAATCAGAACAAGGTAATTTATAGTTTGCACTGATTCTTCCTTGAAAAAAATTTTTGAAAAGTTAAGAAGTATAAAAAGCATAAAAGAAAGATGTCAGAACCCAATGTGAGAAGTTAATTGTAGCTGAGAGAATTGTAGTGATCTTGGAATGTACTGAGCATTTAAATGCAACCATTTTAAATGGTGCAGCAAGGCAAAAGCCCATAAGGTTTTTAGAAATATCATTTTATTCATTTTTTTTTTGTTTTGCAATCTTACCTCAGAGACTAGTAAGTTTATATAGCTTATACGATGATGCTGAATTTATACAAACAGTTTTCTTATGATCTAAATAATAAATATATTTACTGACACTATGGGAGATACCAGGTTGTTCATGTTTAAACAATTGATTATTTTTTGACATACAAAAATGGATCATAGACCCAGAGCAACTTAACTTTAATAATTCAAATAACATTTTTTTTTTTGATCATAGAGATTCCTAGAAATAATATAAGTTTATAGTGAATCAAAATTAAAGCTATATTTTTGGTTAGGTTATGTTTTGCTAGTTTCTTTTCTTTTTTTTTTTATTACACAGAATAATAACACATCAAAAAAAAAAAAGAAAAAGCCTTTCTGTTTCTGTTTCTGATTTAATGTAAAATGCTATATGAATCACAGATGAGCTAGAAAGACTGTATTAACTTGCAACAAACTTATGACTTACCGTAATTTATTTAAGAAAAAAATCAAAAAAAGAAACCCCATCTTTGTAAATATAGTCTTTCTTTCAGTATCATAATTCATCAAGATTTACTTACCCAGCTTTTTTTGTTATTTGAATACAAACAGCCGTCTTGAGTGTTTCATGCTTTCAGAATTATCTAGGGTTTCAATATCCCTCAATGAGAAAAGGACAAAACACAAACACTTTTTCTGTGTAATGCACATGAAGTAAATATTTTTTATTAAATTTATAAGTGAAACAAGCTACTTCTCAATTAAGCGTTAAGTAGGCAAGTATAATTTCATAAACCTTAATGATTTAGAAACAACATTTAGATGTAAGGAATGAGGTAGGGGTAGGGGCAAAATTCCATATCTATTGTTTTTCAAATTATAGGGAAAAAAGAAAACTACTGTAAAAAAGTTCTCTCCCACACCTGCTGATTTTCTTTGACTATCGTTAATAATGCTGATAAGAACAGATCATTACAAAACACAAAATTAAACACTGTTCTATTTTATATATAATAAGATAATTCATTTAATCCTGGCAACAACCTTTTCTCATGTTAGGGCCAAAGTATAGATAAGAAAACTAGATATACCAAATTAGATAACGGACCAAATTAAAATAGGTATCATGATTCTAAAAACAAATAAACAACAACAACAACAACAACAAAATGATTCAGCCTTTTGATCTTTATAAATATAGGATGCATTTGGTCATTGGACAAGCCGGGGGAATTTTTTTCCTTGTGGTCAATAGAAAAATCTGATGAAGTAATTTTCTAACAAACACAAACAAAGGGTGCCAAAACTGATCCTTTCTGGGGAAGAGTTTGTTTTCACATTTGCTACACTCTGCTGGAAATGGTTCTATTGCAAAGCTCAGGACAAACTAATTCTACTAGGACATATATTATTGTTATTTTGACTCAAATCACAAAATAGAAGGACCTGAGTTACCTATCTTCCACTATATTCAAAGATTCTTGCTGCTTCATTCTTCATACTTCCTTTCCCACCCTTGAGTCAATCTACTCTCTGATTCCTAACCTGCCAAACCTTCCACTATGCAACTCTGGAAGCCTATTATATGGTTGAAAACAAAAATCCAGTGTGCATCCTGCAAATATCCAGGTAACACACTGTTAAAGAAAAATTTGCAATGGAAAAAAAATAAATAAAGGTGAAGAAGACTTTATTCAAGGGGAGAGAAGGGGGAGAGAAGTCAGAACTCAACCTGAGGAAAATTTACCCCACTGAAACAAAAGATCGAAGGGTTTTTAAGGTCTGGGATGAGTCAGTGGAAAAGTTACTAGAGATTACTACTAAGGAGTTTGGATCACAAGATATGTTGAGCATACTGAGTTACTTCTGAGTTTGTAAATGTTTTCTGTTGTGATTAGATCATTTGTGTTTGCTAATTTGCACCCAGGAAAGCTAGGTTCCCAACCCTCCCCTGGAGACTAAAAAATAAGGTGCTTTCTTCCCTGATGATTACCATTCAAAAGGATAGCTCTCTAGAGAAGGACATCATTGGGTTGTAAACCTCAGATGGCTTTTAAATGTATAGGAAGAATTTACAGTTGTAGGTTTTCTAAAGTAAATGCTCTAAGAAAAGGGAGGTCAAGAGCCTATGGTCAAGAAGAACTTATATAAACTTTAATCAGCCTGAGGGAAACATTAAGGTTATCTTGGTCAATACTCTCTTTCCTTAAGGCCTGTTGTCTTAAGTGCAACCAGAGTTTTCTCTGAAGACAGTTTACTTTCCTGGCCTATACTTACTCTCTTGTACTGTAAAGAACTTAATGACAGAAGATGTGGCAGTATCTCTCAAGTGCATGAACTGATTCATTTTCAGCCATAGTTTCATGGTGGATTCTCTGCAAATCTCTTCAGTTCTCTGGGCAGCTCTCTCCCCAGTTTTCTGTTCTGAAAACAGGAGCCATCATGATTGCCCAGGGCTCCATCTCCTCAAATCTGGATATCTGCCCCGCTTTCACTGATTTTCTTCTCCATTTACTACATCCTAAAAACTCTCAAGACAGCAAGTTAAGGTAGTCCTACGGATAAGCTTTCTTCCTCTTAATTAAATTAAATATTATTTTTGCACCATCTCTGAGGATTATGTCCTATGTCTTATAAACTATTCTTATATAGATACTTATTTTCCTTAAGGTGAGTAGGAATGTTTCACTTAGTCCCTCTTAATCCATCACTTATTTAAATTGTCTTTTGTATTCATAAGTTGCATTCTAGTAACACTATTTTTTTTTTAAGATTTTATTTATTGTCAAAGATCTAGAGAGAGAGAGAGTCAAGCAGGAGGAGCACCAGGAAAAGTGAGAAGCAGGGACCCCCCACTCAGAACTCGATCCCAGGATTCTGGGATCATGACCTGAGTTCAAAGCAGATGCATAACTGACCGAGCCACTCAGGAGTCCCCAGGTATCACTGTTTTATCAGACATTATAAATAATATAAAATGTACAGAGAATATTTTTAAACTCACTATAGGGGATCATATTTTTTAATATTAACTAATTTTATAGTTACTGTATAGATCTTCCCCCCATAAAAAAAAGCTATATTAAAAATATTCTTAAAATTTGTACAGAACCAGAAAAGACCCCAAATTGCTAAGGAAATGTTGAAAAAGAAAAACAATACTGGGAGCATCATGTTTCCCGATTTCAAGCTTTACTACAAAGCTATGATCACCAAGACAGTATGGTGTTGGCACAAAACAGACACATAGACCAGTGGAACAGAGTAGAGAGTCCAGATATGGACCTGCAACTCTATAATCAAATAATTTTCAACAAAGCAGGAAAAAAAAAAATAACCGGGGGTGGGGGGGAGACAGTCTCTTCAATAAATGGTCCTGGGAAAATTGGACAGCTATGTATAGAAGGATGAAACTCTACCATTCTCTTACACCATACACAAAGATAAACTCAAAATGGTTAAGAAACCTCAACATGAGGCAGGAATCTATCAAAATCCTGGTGGAGAGCATAGGCAGTAACCTCTTCGACATGAGCCACAGCAACTTCTTACAAGATAGGTCTCCAAAGGCAAAGGAAACAAAAGCAAAAATGAACTTTTGGGACTTCATCAAGATCAAAAGTTTCTGCACAGCAAAGGAAACAGACAATAAAACAAAGAGGCAATCCAAGGAACAGAAGATATTCCCAAATAGCACTACAGATGAAAGGCTGATATCCAAGATCTATAAAGAACTTCTCAAACTCAACACTCAGAAAACAGGTAATTACATCAAAAAATGAGCAGAAGACGAGAACAGACACTTCTTCAAAGAAGACATACAAATGGCTGAAAGACACATGAAAAAATGCTCATCATCACTAGCCATCAGGAAGATTCAAATCAAAACCACATTGAGAGGGGCACCTGGGTGGCTCAGTGAGTTAAAGCCTCTGCCTTTGGCTCAGGTCATGATCTCAGGGTTCTGGGATCGAGCCCCACATGGGGCTCTCTGCTCAGTGGGGAACCTGCTTCCCTTCCTCTCTCTCTGCCTGCCTCTCTGCCTACTTGTGATCTCTATCTGTCAAATAAATAAATAAAATCTAAAAACAAACAAACAAACAAAAAACAACAACAACAACAACAACAAAAAACCACATTGAGATACCACCATACACCAGTTAGAATGGCCAAAATCAACAAGACAGTAAACAACAAGTGTGGAGAGGATGTGGAGAAAGGGGGACACTGTTACACTGTTGGTGGGAATGCAAATTTGTGCAGCCACTTTGGAAACAGTGTGGAAATTCCTTAAGAAACTAAAAATAGAGCTTCCCTATGACCCTGTAATTGCACTACTGGGTATTTACCCCAAAGATACAGATGTAGTGAAAAGAAGGGCCATCTGTACCCCAATGTCCATAGCAGCAATAGCCACAATCACCAAACTGTGGAAATAGCCAAGATGCCCTTCAACAGACAAATGGATAAAGAAGATATGGTCCATATATGCAATGGAGTATTATGCCTCTATCAGAAAGTTTGAATAGTCAACTTTTGTATCAACATGGACAGACTGGAGGAAATTATGCTGAGTAAAATAAGTTAGGCAGAGAAAGTTAATTATTGTATGGTTTCACTTACTTGTGTTACATAAGGAATAACATGGAGGACATTAGGAGAAGGAAAAGAAAAGTGAATTGGGGTAAATCAGAGGGGGATATGAACCATGAGAGACTGTGGACTCTGAGAAAAAAATTGAGGGTTTTGGAAGGGAGGGGATGGGTGAGTTGGTGGTGGATATTAAGGAGGGCAGGTATTGCGTGGAGCACTGGATATGGTACATAAACAATGAATCTTGGAACACTGAAAAAATAAAATAAAAAAAAAAATCCCATATACTTGCCTTTTAATTACCTTACTAATCAAGATGGTTTCATATACTCTTTTAATATGAGGGTCAACATTAAACATAGTGGAAATCAGGGCGCCTGGGTGGCTCAGTGGGTTAAAGCCGCTGCCTTTGGCTCGGGTCATGATCCCAGGATCCTGGGATCGAGCCCCGCATCGGGCTCTCTGCTCAGCAGGGATCCTGCTTCCCTTCCTCTCTCTCTCTGCCTGCCTCTCTGCCTACTTGTGATCTCTGTCTGTCAAATAAATAAATAAAATCTTTAAAAAAAAAAAAACATAATGGAAATCAAAGTTTTAGGAAGACATATATGTATATTGTGTGTGTGTATAATCTATAATACATTATATACATATTAGTTTATAAATTATTTATTATATGATTATATATTATAAATTCATGGATTATATATTTATTGTATATAATTTTATATTATAAATTTATATATAAATTTACAAAACATATTTATATTATATGTATAAAAATCTTCAAATGACTTCTTTAGATCCAATCATTCAATTTTTTTAGCCCATAATGTGGCTGATAAGAGCCCTACACTAGTAATAGATAGGATATCCCTGCTATTTTCATGCAGGTTTCTCTATCTTTTATTGTGCAGAAGGTGTTAGTTCTCTGTTCTTCAGGAGGAATTGCTCTATAGACAAGTATAGATTTGGTATGTCTGTGGAGGAGGAAAATTTCAGGGATTCTTGTGCTGACCTTGAACTAGAACACCCATAAGTTGATGGTATGCATATATCATAGGAGTATTAAATTTTCCAGAGTTGCTAGTTATGACAGTGCATCAGTGCAGTGCCCAACTTCATGAGACACAATTGTCATGGTGTCTGAGCCATACATGCATAGTGACATTCATGCCACAGTATTAAATGCAGTTAGTATTCACACATATTTTCCAAGCTCTGTCTCCTGAGAAGTTCTAGAAGCAATGACACTGGTTGCACTAATCATACTCAACACCCAAATCTTGGTTTCTACTGTTATTCTTAAATAAAAGGAACCAGGGGTCGTTAGAGAAATCGCTGCTTTTAGGACTGGGGTTGAGAATATAAAAGATGATTCTGGAATACCTTATAGTACCTGAAGGTAAGGCAGTGCTCTAACAACAACCACCACCACCTTAATTAATAAGCATATGTCAAAAGATGCAACTGGAAGCCCTTCCAATGGACAAAGCTCTACCAAAAAAGTGGTGAATTATAACCACTCAAAGTATAAATGAGTATCTATCCTGATATAAATTGCTGAATACATAAATAATTGGGGAAAATAGAAAAATGTCCCATGCAAAAGAATCCCAAATAATCTCTGAAGTTCCTGCTCCCTTAAGGAAATGGAGCATGATTCCCCTTAAAGCTCAACATGCCCCTCAACCTTCTGGATCACCAGCAAGGGAACAAGAGATCCACTAAGCCACTTAAGGCCTAAAAGAAAATAAATTCAGGGGACGAGTTATATGCTGAAATAGAAGATCATATCCTCTTACCTTCCCAGCAAAAATTCTACCCACCCAAAATACCAATATATTTACCATAACAGAGAAACAGTTGAAGCTAGAAGCTAATATATGAAAATCATTTGTACTCAGGCCAGACTCTGATGCTCAAGGCAACATAAAGATTGTATCTTTACTGTGATGTTTCACAAGGTGCAGTTTGGGTGATCTGACATTTGCTATGATTTAAGCTTCATTGTCTATCCTGATTTCCTGGGCAGTTAAATGAAAGAAATGTCATAGGGGGGCACACAGTATTGCTACTCTAAAACCCAACCTGTATTTTAACTTGAACTTACAGTTTGTTACTTACACAAAGCATTCACGCTTAAAGTTCTGAGAGTCGGTTCTAAGATAATTTCCAAAGCAGGAATTATAGAGATGAGAATAAAATTTTATTTACACTTTTCACAGATGTAAACACAGGCAAGATTGATAGCACAATGGGTAGTAGTGGATTTATATTTTTCCAAATCATGCTCAGCTCTGGGGGGGGCTACAAAAAAAGCTATTCCAGTTCATGACGACAAACCTAAATTTAAGAATTTCGTGACTCTCCTTACAAATACATCAACAATCTATATTCATTCCCAAAATTAACTATGTGTAAAATTTCAAATTTCAAATCTTACTCAAATTTCAAACAGTACTTAGAGCAATAGTATGCAAAGTATACTTACCAAGTATTATTATCAGGTCCTGTCTATGATGCTCAAACACTGACCCTTTTCTTTGCTTATTTAAAGGTCCAGAATTTATTTCATATGGATTTATTTTCCAATTTCTATCTCTCTCTACTTTATATTTATTTTCTCTCATTCTCCCTCAAGTTCTTGCACACTGAATATGAAAGAGACTTATCTCCTCTGAGAAAAGCATGAGAGGTATGAGAGAAACTTCCAGGTAATGCAGGAAAATGTCAAGTCCTTTCCTTGACACCATAAGAGGACCAGAAGCTGGGATTGCAGCAGTTGTTCTAATTCATGTCTCATTCTGACCTCCCACTCAGTTGTGATAGATATTTAAAATGGACAGTAAAAGATTAGGGGCATGTAAGGGACATTTGTTAAATTGTAATCAAGATGTCACTACATGCTAAAAATTAGGAAGGGAAAAGAATAACAACAAAGACTGTATTAGTGAAGAATACTACATATGCCAGAGAATATTATGCTCCAATCTCAGTGTTTCTTTGATCCTTTGAATTTCTATCAGTGTGTTCTTTCTAAGTGCCAGCAGTTGCTAGGAAATAAGAAATGGTTTAATCAGTATTTTTCACTATTAATAAATGATTTTGTTAAAACCTACTTTCTGACTCTATGCCCCTGCTCCCTGAGCATTACAATGCCATGAAAATCTAAGTGATCAGTTTTTTATTAGAGTATGTCCAATAGATTATGATGTCTCAGCATATGAATATTTTCCTTAACAAATGAGTCTTTTCATCTAAAGAGAGGATGCTAATTCATACCATATTTCTCCCTAATCCTAAATGGCGTGTGTTAAGACTAAAGTGCTTATTGATTTAAATTTCATTACCTGTTTACTACAAAATGGAAAATAATCTTGGCGTTGTTTTTGAAATACCGATGAAACAGAGAATAATGTTAAGCATGAAAAAAAAGTAACCTCATTGAAGCTTTGTTGAAAATGTAATGTATCCTTAATAAAAAAGATGAATTTAAAAATGTGTCCATATGGCTTCTACACACTTGTACTCATCTGCATGTTCACACACAAACACACAAGGAAAGGCCATAACTTTGTAATAGCTATTCTAAAAGAGGGGGGAAAGTTCAGCATGTATATATCAGGGACAATACTATTATTTAAAGTGTCCTCTGTTTAGGAGGGGAAAATCAACTTTTTGGAATTGTAACAGCATTTTCCCTGGAAAAACAATCCGTAGAAAGCAATTCTTATTTGAAAAAGCCATATGTTAAGTAATTTGTAAGATGTGTTATGTAGAAAAACAACACTGAGTGTGTCTAAAACCTTCAAAAGTACAAGTAATTCCATAGATATGAGGCACAAGTGTTGGTTCCAAATCATTCTAGGTTGTGTGTCTCACTGTTGCTTCAGTTGTTCACCACCTAATATGAACATGATTCCCACCAATGAAATCAGAATGTCATTTTCTACTGCCTTTGTTAACTTTTACCCTATCATTTTACTATTACTAACATTTTATTAATTCTATTATTTCAACTGAAGACCCTGAAGTGAATCCAATCTCCTTTATGATTTGGAGGATGGAATAAACCAAACCCAGTCTCTAATTCCAAGTAATTGGCCAACTGTGGCAATTCTCCTTCTCAAACCTTGGGTAGTCTACAGGAGAGCAATCAAATGTGTCAGTTGGAAATCTCATCTCACAGCTACTGAACAGATGGACTTTGTATATGTATCCCCTTGAAGCATCCTGAAAAGATAATCTAGTTTGGTTGTGGGCGGGGGCGGGAAGCAATTTCTATGTCTGAACACACCTATATGTATTTCTTCAAGAACACAATGGGTGTTTTGAAACTCACCAAAATATTCAGAAAATCCATAATATTAAGAATACTCTTTCATGTGTTGTATTAGTTTTCCATTGTTGAGTAGCAAATTACCACAAAGTTAGCAGTTTTAAAGAATACAAATTTATTATCTCACAATACCTGTGGTTAAGAATTAACATATTTAATCTGTATCCTCTGCTCAGGGTCTCACTTAGCTGAAATCAAAATGTCAGCTTACTACATCCTCAACTAGAAGATTATCTAGAAGATTATCCAAGCCCCTCAGGTAGCAGGTAGAACTAATTTCCCTGTGGTGATAGGAGGTACTGTTGTTTTGCTAGACACTGGTGAGGGATCACTCTTAGCTACTACAGGAAGTTCTCCACTCCTTGCTACATGGCCTCCTCTACCTCAGCTACAGACAACCTCCCTCACGTACTTCAAATCCGATTTTCCCTCCTATGACCAGATATTTCTGCTTCTAAAACACTTGTGGAAGGGGTACCTGGGTGGATCATTAGGTAAAATGTCTGCCTTCATCTCAGGTCATGATTCCAGCATCCTGGGATCCAGCCCTGCATCAAAGCAGGGAGTTTGCTTCTCCCCAGCTTGTGTTCTCCCATGAGTGTTCTCTCAAATAAATATAATCTTAAAAAAAAAAAAATTAAAAGGCTTGTTCAGTTAAGGGAGTCTGGGTGGCTCAACTCTTTAAGCAGATGACTCTTGATTTCTGCTTAGGTCATCATCTCAAGGTACTGGGTTGGAACCCTGCATTTAGTTCCATGCTCACCAGGGAGCTTGCTTCAGGATTCTCTCTCTTCCTCTGCCCCTCTGCTCTTTCTCTTTCTCTAAAACAAATAAATAAATCTTTAAAAAAAATAAGTAAAAGCCTTGTGCAATTATATCAGTTTCCCCAGTTAAACTCTGCAATTAGTCGGAATTCGCCAAAGAAAAGGAACCTATAGGAGTATATTCATACACACACACACACACACACACACACACACACACACACAGTATGAATGAGAGGTATTACAAAAATTGACTCATGAGATTATGGAGGCTGAAAAGTCCCACAGTCAGCCTGCTATCTCTGAGCTGGAGTCTCAGGAAGATAGGGGTATAATTTTAGTCAGAATCTGAAGGCCTGAGAACCAAAGGAGCTAACGGTATAAATTCAGTTCAAAGGCAAAAGATTGATGGCAGCTCAAGGTAGCAAAGAGGAAGCAAAAGGGGTGAACTCTTCATCTCCCTGCTATTTTACACTCCCACAGACACAACCAGAAATAATATTCAATCTGGGAACTCCTGGACCTACTAAAGTTGTTACAAAACATTTACCACCACAAGCTCCCCAACTTAAGGTCAACTGTGTAACATAATATGACAAAATTAGAGGAATAAAATCTGTCATACTTTTCATCTCAGGGATTATATAAGGCATGCATACCAGAGATGAGAAATATTAGGGAACATCTTGGAATTCTACCTGCAACATGTGTGGACCAATTATCTCTATGAAAAGAAATTATGCTGACTGAAATGTCAAGCACAGAAAATCAATTATCATACGGTTTCATTACTTGTGGAGCATAAGGAATAACATGGAGGATATTAGGAGAAGAAAAGGAAAAGTGAATTGGGGTAAAACAGAGGGGGAGATGAAGCATGAGAGACTGTGGACTCTGAGAAACAAACTGAGGGTTTTGGAGGGGAGGTGGGGTGGGACGAATGGGAGGGCCTGGTGGTGGGTATTAATGAGGGCATGTTTTGCATGGAGCACTGGGTATGGTGCATAAACAATGAATCTTGGCTTATTTCACTCAGCATAATCTCTTCCAGTCCTGTCCATGTTGATACAAAAGTTGGCTATTCACATTTTCTGATGGAGGCATAATACTTCATTGTATATATGGACCATATCTTCTTTATCGATCTGTCCATTCAAGGGCTTCTTGGTTCTTTCCACAGTTTGGCAACTGTGGCCATTGCTGCTATGAGCATTGGGCTACAGATGATCCTTCTTTTCACTACATCTGTATCTTTGGGGTAAATACCCAGTAGTGCAATTGCAGGGTCATAGGGTTGCTCTATTTTTTTAATTTCTTAAGAAATTTCCACACTTGTTTCCAAAGTGGCTGCACCAAATTGCATTCCCACCAACAGTGTAAGAGGGTTCTCCTTTCTTCACATCCTCTCTAACACTTGTTGCTTACTGTCTTGTTAATTTTAGCCCTTCTAACTGGTGTATGGTGATATTTCAATGTGGTTTTATTTTATTTTTTTAAAGATTTTATTTATTTCTTAGAGATCACAAGTAGGCAGAGAGGCAGGCAGAGAGAGAGGAAGGGAAGCAGGCTCCCTGCTGAGCAGAAAGCCCCATGTGGGGTTCGATCCCAGGACCCTGGGATCATGACCTGAGCTGAAGGCAGAGGCTTAACCCACTGAGCCACCCAGGTGCCCCTCAATGTGGTTTTAATTTGAATCTCCCTGATGGTTAGTGATGATGAGCATTTTTTTTCATGTGTCTGTTAGCCATTTGTACGTCTTCATTGGAAAAATGTCTGTTCATTTCTTCTGCCCATTTTCTGGAAGAGATTATGCTGAATGAAATAAGTCAAGCAGAAAGAGTCAATTATCATATGATTTCGCTTACCTGTGGAGCATAAGAAATAGCAGAGGACATTGGGAGATGGAGAGGAGAAGTGAGTTGGGGGAAATCGGAGGGGTAGATGAACCATGAGAGACTCCAGGCTATGAGAAACAAACTGAGGGTTTTGGAGGGGAGGGAGTGGGGGGTTGGGTGAGCCTGGTGGTGGGTATTACGGACGGCACGTATTGCATGGAGCACTGAGTGTGGTGCATAAACAATGGATTTTGGAACACTGAAAAAAAATTAAATTAAAAAAACAATGAATCTTGGAACACTGAAATAAAATTTTAAAAATTTTCCTTTTGATCCATTTGTATTACTTCACTTCATAGAAAAATTATATGTGTGTTGCCAAAGTGAGTACCATAGAAGAATTGAACAGAAACAAAAAACATCCATAAAACTGACCAAAAATCAATATATAACACTAAAACAACTTAACCAGCGCTTCTCATTCTGTATGTATGTGCTTGTTGCCGATAAACATGTGCATGCACGCATGTACACATATACACACATCTTCAAGACATTAACCACATTATTTCAGCTACTAGAGTCTAGTTTCATATTGATGCAGATTGTCCAAATACATCTACATAAAAATATAAAAACTAAGTAGCTTCAATATTTGTAATTTAAGTTTTCTCATATGAGGAGTTACTTTATTTCTAAGTAAGTGTTAACAGAGCAATATCTCATAGCATTGAAAGTTCTGGCTTTAGATTTCAGATACTACTTAGCTCATCTATATCAACACTATGACCTAGGCCAAGTGTCGTGTCTTAAACACTGGCTTTATTCATCTATAAATCTGGGACAACCAAGTTATATAGAGATATCAATAAAAATAATGTATGCAAAACTTAACAAAATATTTCTCTGGTAGAAAGAATTCTGAGATGGTCCCTATGAGCCCTACCACCTTGTGTGATTTTCAGTCTTTTAGTGTAGGGGAATTGTTGATATGATATATCACAGCCCTGATTATGTTAAATTATAGGGCAAAGAAATTTTCCTGATATAATCGAGGTACCTAATACCTTAATTCATGTAGCCAGATTCTTGAACTTAAGATTCAACTCAACCTTAGCAGTTGAGTTAATAAGAAGGAGAATATTGGGGCTGGGGGGTGAGGCCTGACCAGATCAAGCAGGGCCTTAAAATAAGTGGAGCCCTTCAAGAATTCAGAGACATTGAGAGTGTGAGAGGGACTATTTGAGGGGGCCAGGTGACAAATTTTATTTGCCTCTAATTGCTGAGAATGGGCTCTGTTCTCAAGCCAGCAAGTGAACAGCACCCTCCGTCCTACAACTGCAAAGACCTGCACTTTTTATATACAATGATGTTAGCTTGAAAGAAAACACTAAGCTTGAGAAAGATGTGTGACTTTGCCAATACCTGGATCTCACCTTTTAAGGTCATGAACAAAATACCTAGTCACTCATGCCTGGAAATTAAGAACTTTAAGAACTGAAAGTTAATACACAGGTATTGTTTTAAGCCACTAAGTTTGTAATAATTTGTTACATGAAAACAGAAAATTAACACTATTTAGCCCATATTATACATATAATAAATGGGTATATTTATTATTACTGCTATCCTCCAAATTAATAATAGCTTTCAAGGAAATTTTAGGGACGCCTGGGTGGCTCAGTTGGTTAAGCGGCTGCCTTCGGCTCAGGTCATGATCCAGGCGTCCTGGGATTGAGTCCCACATCAGGCTCCTTGCTCTCTCTCTGCCTCTGCCTGCCACTCTGCCTACTTGTGCTCTCTCTCTCCGACAAAAAAATAAATAAAATCTTTAAAAAAAAAGAAAGAAAGAAAGAAAAAGAAAATTTTAGAAAACAAAGTGGTCAGAAAAATTTTAGAGACAACCAGATTTTTAGAAAATATCAAAATCACATTTTATATATCTCAGGCAAAATCATTCCCAAGATTACCTGTCACACATTTGGCATTTTATTCACAGAGTGGGCAGAACAATGATTGAAATTTGTAACATGATATGAAATTTGTTTGCTCAATAAGGCAGTTTGGTTTTAATTAGTTTCAGAGTTTTGACACATAAAGTACCAGTTATCTTGAAAATATGTTATAAGATTATTAAAGAAGGAGGAGGAGAGGAGGAGGAAGAAGAAAGAAGGAGAAGGTGAAGGAGAAAGAGTAGTCACTACCATTGTCAGAGCCATGGCTACTGCCAGGGAAAGAAATAAATTATGATATAGAGTATACTAAAAAAGCACAAATAAGAAAGATAATTGGAATTAACTGTATTGAAATTTACTTTAAAATATGATTTTGGGTAATCTCCTTCAAAGTTTCCTCAGAGAAAACTTTCATTGTTCATCACATCTACTCTTGGATGCTTTTTATCTTCAGACTTCCTTCCAAGAAAGAAGCCTTTCTTGGTTACTTAAAACAGCTGTTATTTCTCAAATACCTGTGTTCCTTTAAAGACTTTTTATCTCCCTTAAATCCATTATAAACTCCTATTAATAATAATAAAAAACCCTGAATTGCCACATTTTTAGAATACCTCTACAAATCTTAGATATTGAATACTATTTTTTTCTTCTTAAGTTCTCATGTTTTGACTGAAATTGTACTTGAAAGGAATTTTGGAGGAAGGTTGAAAATTAGAACTGAGTGAGATGCCCTTCAACAGATGAATGGATAAGGAAGATGTGGTACGTATACACAATGGAAAATTATTCAGCCCTCAGAAATGATGAATACCCACTGTTTGCACTGACATGCATGGAACTGGAGGGGATTATGTTAAGCAAATTAAGTTAAACGGAAAAAGACAATTATCAAATAGTTTCATTCATGTGTGGAACATAAGCAATAGCATGGAGGACCATAGAGAAAGGGAGGGAAATCCAAAGGGGGAGAAATCAGAGAGGGAGATGAGCCATGAGAAACTACGGACCTGGAGAAATAATCTGGGGGTTTCAGAGGAGGGGGGGTGGGGGGGGTAAAAGGGTGATGGGTATTGAGGAAGGCACGTGCTATGATGAGTTCTGGGTATTATACTTAGTTAATGAATCATTGAACACCACATCAAAAACTAATTATGTTCTATACAGTGGCTAACTGAATATAATAATAATAAAAAAAAAGAAAATTAGAAGAATAATGTAGATGATGTGCTGGAAGACTTATGTAAATCAGACATAATCAAAAAAGCAAACAAATGTAAAGAAAAACATATATGATACCAGTGAAAAATAAAAAATAAAAAAAAAATAATGTGAAAGCATGTACAAGTTCTTGTCTTCATTTAGAATATTATATTTTTTGGTAATTTTATAAATCAGCAGGGGTAAAAATAACTAAATGTAGGCCTTGATCTTATCCTAGTAACTAAAGAGTTACAAAACATATAGCTTTTCATTCAGCAGCAGGAAACTTGACATATAAAAACTGGGGTCCATAAAGTATACAATTTAAGCTGGCAAGAAAAATAAAGAAAAAGTAAAGAAAAATGAAAGATATGAAATATTATTGTAGAAACAAGTCTTAACTAATGACAGCTATGTTGAATATAACTGGTTTAAACACATTAATTAAAGGATTGAAACTTTCAAATTCAAAAAAATAATGAATCACCACATTGTTGTTTGCAAGACACCACATCCTTAATTAAAAGATAATTATATATCGTCGCAAATGGCAAGATTTCTTTTCTTTTGATGGCTGCATAGTATCCCATTTTGTATATATACCACATCTTCTTTATCCATTCGTCTGTTGATGGACATCTAGGTTCTTTCCATAGTTTGGCTATTGTAGACATTGCTGCTATAAACATTCGGGTGCACGTGCCCCTTCGGATCACTACGTTTGTATCATCATAATAAATTATAATTGTTTATCACTCTGTACCTCCCTTTACATGCATTCACTTTTGAACTTTTATTGTTTATCATAGTGTTTGACACATAAAGAAATTTCTTAATAATTTTAACTATGTTCATAATGAATGTTGAGACAATTTATCTGCCTGATATATCTCCATGGCATGGCATGGCATGTTGTGTAGATAGAACATAGAAACTTTCTAAACGTAGTTGATAGATAAGCATAATTAAATGCTATTCTACTTAAAACCACATTCTCCCCAAAAGACAGACAATATATATATTTTTTCTGATGTTTTCCTTTTGCCCCAGGTCCAGTACAACACTAGTTCTGTCATCTTCATAGAAACAGCTACGTTATCTGTTTGTTTTAGTTGAGAACACAAATCATCTTATTTTTCCAATACCTTTTCATAGTCTGAATTTAAAGTTTATTTGAGTCCAAGTTTTATTTATTTTATCAAAGTCTGAACCAATTCATAGCACCTGGAAAAATGAAAAAAAAAAAAAAAAAACAACAAAAAAAACGATACCAGAAAAGGTACAGAATGTCATCATGCAATAGCTAATTAAGGTGCAAGTTACATATAAGACCAATGCATTTTTTTTTCTGTATTTATTTATTTGGCAGAGAGAGAGAGCACAAGCAGGGGGAGTAGCAGGCAGAGGGAGAGGGAGAAGCAGGCTCCTCACAGAGCAGAGGGAGCCTGATGTGGGACTCGAACCCAGGACCCTGGGATCATGACCTTATCCGAAGGCAGTGGCTCAACCAATTGAGCCACCCAGGCATGCCAAAGCCTATCCTATTAACAAAAGGAATGACTATAGAAAATATCAACCTCCCCCAAATAGTTATTACCCACACCTAATATTTATTTATATACTACCTTAAAACTTGCACATAAGATTCTCATTGCCAAAGAAAGCAGAAGTTGGAGGCAGGATATCTGATTGGGGTCCTTAGGCAGTCTCTGTTGCTTTGAGCCTCAGTGTCCTGACATGGAAAATTAGAGAATAGCTATAGGATTTTGATATTTTTCCAGGTAGAAATTTGTGTGAATCTAACTATCTACATCTAGACACTTTCTAGTGTCTCTAGCATTTTATACAAATAGCAAATCCACACCAGATACTTTTTTTTTTTTAATTCCTTCAGTTTCTTTTAGGTCAGTATCTCCTGGTCCTTCGTTTTATCAGGCCTCATTCTTCTTAATTTATCAATGTTAACAACCAAGTGCCTTCTATAGAAGAACTAATCACCCCCCATCCATGAGGGGACATTGTCTCTACTAGTAGAATAGCTCTACTCTAGAGCAACCCCTCACACTTCCTCTCTGAATGCAAGACACTCCCTCACACTTCCTCTCTCTTCTTTGAGTCAGTCAGTCAAGAGATGGATAATTTCATCAGTTTAGACAACTCTGGCAGAGCCACCTGTCTTCAATTAGGAAGGAGTTAAGAACTTCACTTAGTATATTGGTACTCTATTTAAAGCCTTATCTATATAACTTACCAGGCTAATTCATTCTGCCATATATTTCAAAATAGGATTCCAAAATTTGAAACCCATGTAGATACAGAGATAGATAAATAACTATGTAGTAATTATCTTTAACTTGAGAAAATATTTCATAGATTCTTTCAAATATTTAGCCAATGCTCAGAATGAGGTGTATCCTCAATTTTGAGTTGATAGTTAATTACTCATTGAATGTAATTATCTGTAACAAGGACTTATGTATATTAACTTGTTCCTTTCAGTTAATGGAATGGCAATAGTTTGTCAATTTCCGTACTTACATTAGATAGACTGTTTAGTTTAGCACTCTGTATTTAACAGGTGCCAAATAATATTAGCTAATGATTACTTTTATATCAAAACTACTAGCAAGAACTAAGTGGTCCAATCAAAAGACATAGGATGTCAGAATGGATGCAAAATGACTCATCTACATGCTTCCTGCAAAAGACTCATTTTAGTCCTGCAAGTTGAGAGTGAAGGGACGGAGGAATGTATATTATGCAAATGATGTCAAAAGAATAAAGCAGAGTAGCAAAACTTATATTGGACAAGTAGACTTTAAAGCAAAAACTGTAAAAGAGAGACAAAGAAAGGCACTATATAATCATGAAGATGACAATCCAGCAAGAACATATAAAAATCTTTAACTATTTATGCACCCAACATGGGAGCACTCAAATATATAAAACAAATAACAAACATAAAGGAACTCATGGATAATAATACAACAATAGTAGGGGACTTTAACATCCCACTTTCATCAATGGACAGATCATCTAAACAGAAAATCAACAATGAAACAATAGCTTTGAATAATTCACTGGACCAGATAGACTTAACAGATACATTCGGAGCATCCTATTCTAAAACAGCAGAATACACATTCTTTTCAGGTGCACACCTAACATTCTCCAGAATAGATTATATATCAGCTCACAAAACAAACCTTAACAAATTCAGGAAGATAGAAGTCATACTATGCATCTTTTCTGACCACAATGCTATGAAACTAGAAGTCAACCACTAGGGGGGGAAAAAAAATTGAAAAGACCATCAGTACATTGAATGGAACAACCAGGAAATAAAAGAAAAAAAAATTAAAAAGCACATGGAAACAAATGAAAATGAAACACAACAATCAAAAACCTCTGGGATACAGCAAAAGCAGTTCTAAGAGGGAACTTTATAGCAATAAAGGCTTACTTCAAGAAGCAAGAAAAATCTCAAATAAACTCCTTAACCTTACACCTAAAGGAGCTGGAAAAAGAACAAAACCTAAAACCAGCAGAAGGAAGGAAATGATAAAGATGAAGTAGAAATGATATAGAAATAAAATAAAACAAAACAAAAACAATAGAACAAATCAATAAAAGCAGGAGCTCTTTCTTAGAAAAAAAAAATCAATAAAAGTTCTAAACCTTTAGGGAGACTATCAAGAAAAAAAGAGGGAAAGGACCCAAATAAATAAAATCACAAATGAGAGAGGAGAAATAATAACAACACCACAGAAATAAAATTATAATAGAATATTATAAAAAACTACAAAGCAAAAAATTGGACAACCTAAAAGAAATAGATAATCCCTAGAAACATATAATTCCTAGAAACATATAAATTACCAAAACTGAAACAGGAAGAAATGGAAAATTTGAACAGACCAATAACCAACAAAGAAATTGAGTCAGCAACCAAAAAACTCCTAACAAACAAAAGTTCAGGACCAGATAGCATCACAGCCAAATTCCATGAAACATTTAAAAAAGAGTTAATAATTGTCTTCTCAAACTATTCCCAAAAAAAAAGTATAAGAAGGAAAACTTCCAAAATCATTGTATGAGGCCAGCATTATCTTGATACCAAAATGAGACAAAAACACCATTAAAAAGAGAACTAAACGTCACTATCCCTGATGAACATAGATCTAAAAATCTTCAATAAAATACTAGCAAACTGAATTCAACAGTAGGTTAAAAAAATCATTCACCTTGATCAAGCAGGATTTATTCCTGGGCTGCAAGGGTGTTTCAGTATTCACAATCAAAGTGATATCATCAAATCAATAAGAAAAAGGGTAAGAACCATATGATCATTTCAATAGATGCAGAAAAAGCATTTGACAAAGTACAACATCCATTTATGATAAAAACCCTCAACAAAGTAGGTTTAGATGGAACACACCTCAACATGATAAATCCATCTATGAAAAACCCATAGCTAACATCTTCCTTAATGGGGAGAAACTGAGAGCTTTTCCTCTAAGGTCAGAAGCAAGACAGTGATGTCCACTCTCATCAATTTTATTTAACATAGTATTGGAAGTCCTAACCACAGCAGTCAGACCACAAAAAGAAACAAAAGGCAAGGTAAGGAAGAAGTAAAAATTTCACTGTTTGCAGAAGACATGATATTATGTATATAGAAAAACTGAAGGACTGATAAATGAATTTAGTCAAGTTCTTAGAACTGATAAATGAATTTAGTAAAGTTGCAGGATAAAAAGTCAATGTACAGAAATCTGTTGCATTTTTATACACCAATAATGAAGCCGTAGAAAGAGAAATTAAGAAAACAATCTCATTTACAATCATACCAAAATTAGTAAGATACCTAGGAATATCCCAAACCAAAAAGGTAAAAAGTACCCTGAAAACTATATATAAACACTGATTAAAGAAATTGAAGATGACATAAAGAAACAGAAAGACATTCCATGTTCATAGGTTGGAAGAATAAATATTGTTAAAATGTCTATACCCCCTGGGGCTAATAATACATTATATGTTTATAAAAAATAAAATAAAATATTAAAAAATGTCTATACTACCTAAAGCGATCTATACATGTAGTGCAATTCCTATCAAAATATCAACAGCATTTTCACAGAACTAGAGCAAACAATCCTAAAATTTGTATGGAACCACAAAAGACCCTGACTAGTCAGAGCAATCTTGAAAAAGCAAAGCAAAGCTGGAGGCATCAGGATTCCAGACAAGTTATATTACAGAGCTGCAGTGATCAAGACAGTATGGTACTGGCACAAAAACAGACATAAAGATCAATGGAATGGAATAGAAGGCCTAGAAATAAATCTAAAATTATGTGCTCAATTAATATTTGACAAAACATGAAAGAATAGTCAATGGGTAAAGAACAGTTTCTTCAACAAATGGTAGTGGGGAAACTGGCAGCAACATAAAGAAATAAAACAGGACCACTTTCTTATACCAAACAGAAAAATAAATTCAAAATGGATTAAAGACATAATTTGGGACCTGAAACCATAACAATCCTAGGAAACACAGGCAGTAACTTCTTTGACAATGGCTATAGCAACTTCTTTCTAGATGGATCTCTTGAGGCAAGGGAAACAAAAGCAAAAATAAATTGCTGGGGTTATATCAAAATAAAAAGCTTCTGCATAGTGAAGGAAACAATCAACAAAACTGAAAGGTGATGTATAGCATGAGAGATTCTTGCAAATTGCATATACTATAAAACGTCAGTATCCAAATATACGAAGAACTTCTACAACTCAACCCTCCCAAAGTGAATGACCCAATTAAAAAATGGACAGAATACATGAATGGACCCCACCCTAATCTTACTTTAGTAATTTTAAATTTACTCATTTTAACTTAATCACTTCTTCAAAGACTTTATCTCTAAACATAATTACATCCTGAAATTTTTGGGAGCTGGGACTTCAACATATGAATTTGGGAGGGATACAATTCAGCCCATAACCAGTGTATACTTATAGCTTATTAGGTTAACATTCTAAATCTTGTAGTGGAACAGATCTGGGCATAGGTAAAAGAAGGCATGTCTTCTAAATCTTACCAACTTTGAGACATAAAGTATTTAATATCTCTGACCCCTCATTTTATCATAGGTAAAATTAACATAACATCACTTTAAAATATTATTCAAGATGACTAATGATCAAATCAAATCCTTTGTCTGAAATTCCACTGAAGATTAAAAGCTATGTATAAAGAGTCATTATTTTTACCAGCTACTTCCCTTTTATTATCTCCCTCTGCACTTCTCTTGGTAGAAAAAATTGAATTGTGGTACTACATTCCATTTCCTTATTTCTTCTACAGCACATTTTGATTGAAAGTCAACTCGATGTTCAGCCTTTACTTATCATCAGGTTAACATATAATTAATACATATATGATATATGATGCCAATCAGGTTAACGACATGAAGTTTCTTTGCTTAAGGGTGCTGGCTTCCATACTTTACGTAGAGTTATATTGTTTAGTTTAACCTCAATAGACACACATTTCCTTGAATTTTCTCTAGTTGAAATATATCTGAGTCTAATTCCGTTGGAATGAGCTCCTTCATGATGAGTTTAACCATGAATTATCCTATAAGAAGTTGAATACAAACTTTGGAACTGGTATTTTCCAGGGTACTTCAAATTGTAAGCAGATTGTCCTCTTGTCAATGAGCAATAAGACATCAAATTATATGTTTTTATTATTTTTTTCCCTTTTAAATTGACCTTATCTTTTAGAATAGTTTTAGGTTCACAGCAAAATGGAGTGGAAAGAACAGAGAACTCCCATATACCATTTGTCCTTCATACACACAGTCTCCCCCATTTATCAACACCCCACACCAGAGTGGTACATTCGTTACAATCAATGAACCTACATTGTCACATCATACACCCAAAGTCCATACTATACCTTAGGGTTCACTCCAGGTAGCATACATTTTATGGGTCTCGATAAATGTATAATGACATATATCCACCATTATAGCATCATAAAGGATAGTTTAACTTCCTTAAAAACCTGCACTTCACTTCATCCCTCCCTCTCCTCTATACCCTGGCAACCATTGATCTTTATTGTCTCCATAGTTTTATCTTTTCCATAATGTCTTATAATTAGAATAACACAGTATATAGACTTCCTAGATTGGCTTTTTTCACATACTAATGACCATTTAAGGTTCCTCCATGTGTTTTATAACTTGACATTTCTCTGTTTCTACTTTAAGAAATATGATCAGTGTATTTGAGAACTTACAAGCCATATTTTGATGGATTTTTCTAAAGTGCGTGGTTCAGAAGATATTAGATAATTTGGGAACCCCTTGAAATTGTATCCAACAGTCTGTAGGATTATTTTGATGCATTTTTTTTTCTGTTAAGATAATACATAAACATAGGTTTAACCAATGGGATTCCATCTACCACAACCAAACTGAAAACAAACAGCTTACAGAAGAAATAATCACAATGATTTTTATTGTGAGGAGCAACATGTTACGAATATGAGAGGTTTCAGAATAATTTCTTTTCAAATTTTGGCTTCCTACTTTATGAAATGTGACTCTGATACTGACAAAAGAATACATGACCCACCTACTTCACCTATGAAACTGAGATAATAATCCTAACCCACAAGGGTTTTATAAAGAATTTGACATATACTTCCCATTCAATCAAATTTAGTTAAATTCCTTCTTACAGAAGTATGTACATACAGAGCTTGAATTAGTACTGAATCACTATTCAAATATTGAATTAGTAGGTAAATTGTGTCCTTGTTGAGAATCTTTGTCCTTCAGTTTTGAGTTTAGGGTGGTGGTGGATATTTGAGAGGCCCTAGTAACCACCTTGAAATCATAAAGTTATGAAATAAAAAAGGTGAACTGACAATTTAAATCTGAGACATTTTTATATTTTTATATAAAATATTATATAACATGTGCTAAACAGAAAACTATATACCTTGCTTCTTCCATATCTCACCATGTTATTCCATGATCAGATTTTATAATTCTATTAGTATTACTTTAAAGTAATCCTGAGGCATTTCTCTATTACTCTGAATAATCAAGACCTGGCAAAAGTTCAATATTTGTTCTAGAAAATAAATACATAAATATTAAAATGGATTCTAATCAAATAGAAATTAACTTTTTATTTTTTATTATTTTCGTATATTTTATTTTATTATTTTTTCTTTTTTATTTGAGAGAGTGCAAGCATGAGTAGGGGGAGGGGTGGAGGGAAAGAGAGAAACACACTCTCCACTGAGCAGGGAGCTCAATGCTGGGTTCTATCTCAGGATCCCAGCATCATGTCCTGAGCTGAAGGCAGATGCTTAACAGACTGAGCCACCCAGGTGCCCCAGTAATTAACTTTAATTTTTTTTTTTTTAATTTTGTAACTGGGAATGTACCCAGGAACATTTGGGACATAATCTAGTGGGGAAAGAGAGTCCTCAGAGGTGATACTGAAATATGCAAAAATTAGAAATAAAGAAAAGAAACTTAATCTATTGGTACCTGATATTCTTTTGCTCAAAGACAAAATAAAATAAGAGAGAGAAAAAATGGCAATAGAATAGACCCCAAATTAATCCTTACCTACACACTAGGACACAGAAGAGGTAAAATCACTGACTTTACTAAGTCACCCACCCAATCATACAATGATTCTATATTCAAATGGTAGGATAAAATAATTTCAATAAAATACACCCACATTAAAATAATCAATATTTTTTAAATTTTGAATTTAATGATTTTATATTTTAAATTTTATTAAATAATTTTAATGAGATAACAAACTCTAATTCTTCTGGCAAAATTTTTTACCAAAAAAATTGTTTTGGGGATTCCAAGTATTTTGATTTACTTTAATATTTACCTGTAAATTTTTCTTAATTTTAGTTCATTTGTTTTTCAGAGGTCAATGTGAAAACATTCCTTCTACTCTTTTAACCTGATTATGTATTTATATTAATCCAACAGATTTCTTATAGGTATATGCTTTATGGAACAGAATGTTGAGAGCTCTGGAAGTGAGTTTTTCATTAAGATATGGCTTAATTACAAGCAAAATGTATATAATGGAAGAGATGCAAAAATGTTTAATCATTCATCAATTACTGAATATTTCATTACAAAACAGTATTTTAGACCAATTTGTATACAGACTTATAGAACATAAAAATATATATATAATGAAATTAAGTCATGTATTTAGGAAAAACCTTTGATTCAGAATTTATTCTAAAAGTATTGAGGAAGGATGACAAGTCATATTTTGAGGTAATTAAGACTTTCAAAGTTAAAAAATGCATTTTATAAGTGAATTTTATCATCATTTCTAATAACTATGAAATATAAATGTGACTGTGACTTTTGAGATCCAATCACATTTTTAACAACATATTTTAAAAATTCAGTGACTAGATTGCTTTTGATCCACAATAAGAAATCTTTAATTATCATAATAAAGAAACAGCATTTCTTTTAGCACTTTAAACTCTGACCCTAATATATAAGTAAATAATTGAAAGCTTTAGAATTGAAGTTTATTATACTTCAAGTCAGTGCTCTGCTGAGCTGGTTCAATTCAACCAGTGTTCATTGAGAATTTAATAATGTGTTGTTCTGTGTTTTTCTCATATGAAAGAAATATAAACTGAGGTCTCTAACCTCAAGGAGCTTATAAACCCATTGGAGAGATAGGATATATGCACGTAAATCAATTATATGGAAATAAGAGGCAGGCTATGACTAGATACAAACAGTAAGTGCTACCGAAGATGGGATGGCCTTTCTGGTTTATGGTCTTATCTTTTATCTGCACATCTGCAATAATCTCTTCCCATGTCCAGCCAATTCCCTTAAACTCCACTCCAGAGGGGCACGTGGGTCACTCAATTGGTTAAGTGTCCAACTTGATTTTGGCTCGGGTCAAGATCTCAGGGTCGCTTAGTGGGGAGTCTGCTTAAAACTCTCTCTCTGCCTCTCCTGACCTCTCTCTCTTTCTCAAATAATCTTTAAAAAAATAAATAAATAAATAATGAATAAATAAATAAATAAATAAATCTTTTAAAAAATAAAAGTATCCACTCTAGATATTGTTACCATTCAAAGCAGTCTTTCTTAAATGCAGAACTCACCAGGAGTTTTCTTTTCAGATGTTTTCAGTTTACTTGCACATTCCTCAGACTAAAAAAATTCCATTGCTTGCCCAGTGCTGTATGTCCATATCTTCACCACCAACACAGCCCCATCTATCCAGCCTCATCTCCCACAAATCCATACACAAAGAAGTTCCAATTCAAATTCTCTTTCATTTTTAATTCTTCGCAGATACTATGTACAATATTTTAAAAATCATCAAGTCTTTTAATTTCACTCTCGAATGCTTTGGTCCAACCAATTCTATTTCAATAACATAATCCTCGCCCAAGCTACCAACCACCTTCTCTTCACCCTTGCTAAACCTGTCCCATACCCAACAAATATTTTTATCTACAAAAAGAGAAATAATACTTTTATTTGTTAATGTGTTTTTATTTTGTTTTGCTAATTAGGACAATTTTCAGGCATTTTTAGGTTTACAACAAAATTGAGAGAAAGGTACAAAGATTTTCCATATATTCCTTGATCCCACACATGCATAGGGACCTCCATTATCCTCATCCCCCACTAGAGTGGTACACTGGTTAGAACTGATGAACCTACACTGATGCATCATAATTACCCAAAGTCCATGGTTAACCATTTATTTCACTCTTAGTGTTGTGTATTCTATGGGTTTGGACAAATATATAAGGACATGTATCCACCATTGTGGTTCCATGCAGATCATTTTTACTGTTCTAAAAATCCTCTGTGCTCCTCTAATCCCTTTCCTCCTCTGAATCCCTGATCTTTTTTATTATCCCCATAATTTGCCTTTTCCAGAATGTCATATACTTGGAATTGTAAAGAACTCAGCCTTTTCAGATTGGCTTCTTTAACTTAGTAATGTGCATCTAAGGTTTTTCCATGTCTTTTCACGGCTTGATAGCTCATATCTTTTTAGCACTTAATAATATTTCGTTGTTTGGATGTACCGCAGTTTATTTATCCATTCAGCTGCTAAGGGATACCTTGGTTGCTTCCAAGCTTTGGCAATTACGAACAAAGCTGCTATAAACATCCATGTACAGGTTTTTGTGTGGATGTAGTTTTTAAATGTGTCCTCTTCCTAGTGGTTGTTTTTAAAGATCTTTTCTACATTATTTTTCATTGGCTGATTTTTATTTTGTTAATTTTCAACAACTCGGCTAAGATATGCATAGCTATAAAGTGAGTGTGTGTGTGTGTGTGTGTGTGTGTGTGTGTGTGTGTGTCTTGGCTGGAGTTTTAGGAGTGTCTGAGGTTTTCAAAAAATTTCATTGCAAGCTTTTATGGTTTTTGGCCATTGCCTAATGAAAACTTTTCCCTGCTCTAGTCTCTTGTCATTTGTTTGGATCCTATTACATCTACATTAGATTGCTTGGTATTCTACTGGGATAGTCATCCATTTTAATTATTTTTGTCTTTTGTTTTTCTCTATGCTTCATCTTAAAAGGTCTGCTTTCCTGTTTTCAAATATATTACTGATAAAAAACTGATTTTTTTATATAGCCAATCCAGTCAATTTTTCAACTTCAAATATCATGTCTTTATTTATAGAATACATTTTGTTCCTTTTTATAGTTGCAGTGTTTTTTCTGACATTTTCCAAGTATTCACGCATTACATCTACCTTATCATCTAAATCTGTATTAATTTTCTATTACAATGTAACAAATTACTACAAATTTAACAGCTTAAACACACACACACACACACACACACACACACACACAGAAAACTATGGAAATAGTAAAAAGATCAGTGGCTTCCAGTAAGGGAGAGGGAGGGAAAAAATGAGCAACACACAGGGTAGTGTGTTTTTAGGGTAGTGAAATGCTCTGTATGACACCATAAATGCAGGTGCCTATCATTGTACACTTGTTCAAACCCATGAAATATACACCACCAAGGGTGAACTGTAATGTAAACTATGTGTGATAATGATGTTTTTGTTAATGTATTGGTGCAATTTTTATCAATTTTAACAAATGTTCCACTCTGGAAGGAGTTAATGGTAATGGGAGAGGTTGTACATGTGTGAGGGCCGAGTTCCGGGAAAGCTTTGTACCTTCTCTCAATTTTGCCTGAATTTAAATCTGCTCTAAAAAATAAAGGTTATTAAAAAATAACAAAAATCAAGTCACACACATGAAACACGCAGTCTCCATGTGTCAGGAGTTTGGACATTGCTATCTAGATCCTCTCTGCTCAGGGTTTCACAAGGCTATATACAAGGAGTTAGCCAGGCAGCAGTATCTTCTGAAGGCTTGACTGGGGTAAGGTTTTGCTTTCAAGCAAATTCCAGTTGCAGGCAAAATTCATTTCCTTGAAATTTATGACTGAGGTAACCTGAATTCTTACTGGATTTTTAGGTGGAGGTCTTAATCAATGCTTGAAATTGCCCACAGTTCCATCATACATGTTTCCGTAAGCAGTTTACAACATGGATGTTTTCTTCTTCAAGCCTAGAAGGACACTCACTCTCTGATCTCATGGAATACGTTAGCCATCTTTTAAAGGCTCCATTTATTAGATTGTGCCCATACAGAATAATCTCTTTTTTGAGTAATTCAAATTGTGTAAGAGTTTTAAATGCATATGTAAAATCCCTTCTATTTTTCCATTAACATAATCCATCCAAGGGAATAAATTTATAATGTTCATAGATCTCACTTATGCTCAATGGGATGGATTGTACAGGATTTTACACCAGTAGCTAAGAATCTAGGTGGCCATCTGCTAATTCTACCTATCAAAAAATTTTAAACAACATTTAAAATAGCCCTGTGGAAGTTCTGATCTGACATTCCCATCATCTATATCAATGCTGGATCTGTTTTTATTAACTTTTTTGGTTTTAAATTATTAAATATCAGCTTTTCCTCCTTCAGGTATCTATTAATTCTTATTGAGTGATACACTGTTGAGTTTCCACATTTATTTTTTCTATGTTGAAAGACTATTAGTTTTGTTCTGGTAACACATTAATTTGCTGGTTAATCACCTTAATATTGTCTAGTTCTGGTTTTAGACATTTTATGGATTTTAGAATAACCCTTAATCTAAGTTTAGTGTAGTCTTACTCAAAAATTATCATGTGCTTGGAATCTCAGCTGAAAGGCTCAATTTCCCAGGGCCTTGATTTGGAGAGTTCACTGGGTAAATACTGAACTCATTTTCTGTGTTTGTCTTTCCTTAAGGATCCTTAAAAATAATAACCTTTATTGAGCTTTCTGTTTCCCAATGCCTACAAAGAGATATTTTATATATTTTGTTCAACTTTCTAGTTGTTTATGGTTTATAGGTATGCTTGATACTTATTTCTCCAGAAGTAGAAGTCTAATAAGCATTTGTAAATAACTAATAGCAGCCATTGAACAACATGGGTTTGAAATGTGTAGGTCCACTTATGTGTAAAGTTTTAGAGGAAAGTACTGTAAATGTATTTTTTCCCCAGGAATTTATCTTTTCTCTGGCTTATTTTATTATAGGAATACAGTATATAATACCTAAAACATACAAAATACATGTTGATATGCTTCCAGTTAACAGGAGGTTATTAGTAGTTAAGTTTTGGGGAAGTCAAAGCTATAAAAGGATTTTTGACTCACAGGGAATTGTGTTGTTCTAGGGCCAACTGTGCAAAAAACAAGCAGTAGCTTATTAAAGGTGTTCAAAAGAGATTAGATCTCACCAAGTATAAGTAATTTTAAGGGCATGAAAAAGATGAAATTTTAACAACAAAATAGTTTAGAAGATTAAAATTGCAGTATTCATTCATATGTTGCATAAGAGAATTGTGGAAGAATAGAAGCCACATTATATCAACTTTTTTGGAATTATTGAAAAAATGTTTCTAAATAAAATAGAATGCATTAAAAAAGAGATAATATTAGATGTAAAATAAAATAGTCAATGAAGACCAGAGACAAAGAAGGCAGAAAAGGATGAAGATGGATTAAAAAAATGTAAAGTTAGAGCATCCAGGATAAATAACTTTAATCCTATTATGATCAGTTTCTTTATTTAATACACACATGCAAAAAATTGACATTTGTGCCTCATATCCTGGAAAAGCTCCTGGATACATTCAGTGCTTGCCAATGTTTTCATGTAATGATAATCTTGTATTTTTCCAGACTTTTAAACATTTTTGTTAAATGTATTAGTATAATAAAACCAGTCCTGTATAGTTAGAAGTGGAAATCTCTGCAATACTAATTTTTAACATTTATTCTTCTATAAATTTGTTAGGTTGAATAAAAAGATTCTTCATACCTGAGAATAATAAGGACCTAAAATATAAGGATTCGGCAAGGTTGAAATAAAGAAAAAAAAATGCAGCATATGAACAGTAACAGAAAATAAGTTGGTGTAATTGTACTAAACTAACAGAGAGAAATCTTTAAGGTAATATGAATTACTAAAAATATAAAGGACTATAATATAATAAAATGATTTAACTCTACCAATATTGTAAAGATAGTATTTTCTGCATATTAATTTGTAGATTCAATGTAAATTCAGTCAAAACCAACAAAATGTGTGTGTGCCCGTGTGTGTGTGCACAATTGAGATGCTGATTTTAAATACGTTGAAAATCCATAATTGCAAAGATAATTTTAAGTAAGAAGAACAAAGTTGGAGAGCTTACATGAACACATTTCAAGAATTATTATAAAACTAAAATATTTAAATCAGCATGGAATGAAGATAGGCACATATGTGAAAAAAGATATTAAATAGTAAAGAAAACCCATACAAACAAGGTCACCTGAGTTATAAAAAAGGGTCACTAAAATATTCATATAAGTTGTATTTTAATGATTGGTTTTTTATTTGTATATTCTGATTAAAAAATAATCTTAATTCTACCTCACACTAAGTGATGACAAAATTATATTCCAGATGGATCATACTAATAAAGCTCCCAGAAGATAACATAGAAGAATATCTTCATGACATTGGTAAGACAAAAATTAATTAAATTTTATAAACAAAGAATTAATGATAAATAAAGGCCTGGTAACTTCCACTTCATTAAAAACACCATTAAAAGAATAACCAGTAAGAGTATGGGTTGGTAGGTCCAAACATATATCCAAAAATTATTCATATACAAATAATTTTAAAAAGGCAATTCAACAAAATTTCACCAATAAATTGAAGGCAATTTATTGTAGGCAATAAATGAAAGAGAATATTCACCTCTTTTGTCACCATGAATAAGTAGGCTAAAACCTCAGGGAGCACAAGATGATTCAGTGTACCCACCCAATGACTAAAATGAAAAAAGAAGACTGACAAAAACAGGCACTAGCAAGAGGGTAAAATGGCTAGAACTCTCATACACTGCATGTGGGAAAATTACTTTGGCGTCCTCTTTGACGTGATTTATTAGCATGGAATCTAAGATCCCTAGCACTTAACAATATGACTCCTCAGGATATAACCAGCAGAAGTGAACACATATGCTCATCAACAGAATCAGGCATATATGCAATGAAAATTAGTACATACATTCACCACTTGGACAAGAAGCTGATCGAAAGCACATACTCATAGTAAAAAACTGGAAATAACTCCAGTGTATGTCCATCAAAATTAGAAGAAATAAATATATTGTGGAATATTAACACAATGGAACAATGTATTTTAAAAAAGAAGAATTACTAGTAGACATAACGGCATAGATAAATTTGGCAGATAAATTGTTGAGCAAAAGAAAGCAGACACATAATATTATATATTTTCTATTTCCATTTATATAGTATTCAAATATAGTCAAAATAATCTATGGAGGTAGAATTCAAAATAATGTCTATTTTGGATAATAACTGGGATGGAGCTTAACAGACTCTGGATGTTAGTAATATAATATATCTTGATCAGGGTGGTGATTACATTTATATGCTTACTTTTAAAATACTCTTCCTTTAAGTAGGTATATTTTAATATATAGTTATAAAGTGTTTTTATATAATTTGAATATATAGTTATATCTATCCTCCCATAGTTATATTTTAACGATGTGTAGTATGTGGATAATATAGTTTTTTATAACATTGTATAGTATATAAAACTACAAGGAACTTGTGTTAATAAGAATAGTAAATAATATTATGTGGCTCCCATCCAAAAATAATAGTGGAACATACCACACACACACACACACACACACCACTAATATGCACATGCATTTGAATATCATTCTTCCAAATCCTGAAGACAGTATTAATCAAGGTGATGGGGAACTCCAAAATTTATGATCAGATATGAGGAGCTCTTTTTCTCTAGATCACTGGTTTAAATGCTCCTGATACACTAATAAAGAAAGTTCATTAACTTCCAATAGCTGTTTGGTGTTTTATGTAAAATGAGATGATGGCCTCAGCTGACACCATAAAAAGTCATGTCTATAATTTAAATTATAAGAATCACTTTCCAGCCTATCTTCTTAGAGGCCAAAGATGAAAAGGGCACTGAGGTAGCAGAACTCTCTTGCGCTTAAATTTGGCCTTCCCTATTTATTGTGTAATACAATTTAGCACAGTGGTGTTTGAAACCTGATGATTATTTAAATAACTGCTTATGTTATATCTATCCTAGCATTTTGTTTCAAGCAAAATCATTTTATTAATATAAAACAATGTTGAAAGGAAAAAAAAATAATAATTCTGTATACAACTTCAAACCAAATACCCAGCATTTGTAAAAGGTGTTAGTTATCTTTCCTGCTTCATGTCTCCATGTGAAGGAATTTCCATTAGAGTAACAATCCAGGCCCTTTCTAGCTCTGAATTCCTCCCCCTGGGAGGGGAAACTAATTTACTCAGTTTGCAGATATGGCCCAGTAACTTCTGTGTCCACACTTTGTGACCTGGCAGCCAGCAGAGAAGGTACAATTTGGCTCTCTCTCTCCAAACTGTGGAAAGTTTGGCATGATAGGCTGTGCCTTTGGGAAGTTTGGGGAGAGAAGTTCCCTGAGAGGTAAATAAATAAGCCTATTTGGCTGTCCCAGGCTATAGTCTCCTTATACCTTTACCAATAGTAAAAACAGTATTTGATCTCTGCCTGACTTCTGTATATATTTCTCTGTTGTTTCTAATTGTTTGGTTACATAAACAATGTTCTTTTGGAGCCCATGAATCCAAAATATCATGGAATATTATCATTTCAGGACCTAATTATTGTTATCTTTTTTTAAAGATACATATGTGTGTATGTATGTATGTATTTGACAGAGAAAGATAGCAGATAGCGAGAGAGGGAGCACAAGCACTAGAGAGCTGGAGAGGAAGAAGCAGGCTCCCCACTGAGCTGGTAGCTGAAGCAGGGCTCCATGCAGGGCTCCATGCAGGGCTCCATGCAGGGCTCCATGGGAGGCTCAGTCCCAGGATGCTGGGATCCTGACCTGAGCTAAAGGCAGATGCTTAAGGACTGAGCCTCCCAAGTGCCCCTTTTTACTCTTATTTTTGCATGGGAAGTCCTAGTTTCCAATATATTTGAAGATTTAACCTCAACGTGGCTATGTCTATTGAATGGATATGCATTAAGAACCCAAAATGTGAGCATGAATTATCTGGAATTTCTCATTGAAGCATCAAAGACCACCTAAAAATTGCCCAATTCAGGTCAGTCACTATATTTCAGGATATGAACAACCATAATATCAACCACTGTTTCCTTGTTGGTGATGATAAGTAGAGGATATCTTGGGACAGATGCTTAGTCTTTTTGGTCCTGAAAGCTTAACTCATGTATTCTCTTGCACCCTCAAGGAGAAGTTAGCTCGAATAAGTTCAGACATGTTATGAATAAGATGAACAGAGTTAAAGAAATCCTTTCAGAGGTGTCAAGTGAAATAACTCAAAGCATTGAATTACAGAATAAATAATGTCCTAAAGGTCATAGGCTGTTATTTTTTCACCCTTCTTCAAAGTTATTTTTGCTTAATCCTTGAGAAAATGCATCTAAGTTCCTTTTTTAAAAAAAATGCTGCATATCCTGAAACAGTTTATTTATAAAAACAAGCACTATTCCAAGAGTGTTTCTGTTGTGGAAATGTTTATAAGGTAGCCATTCCTCTTGTATTTTATAGAACTCTCAACTCCTGCTATTTAAATTACCTAGCTAATTAGGTCTCCAATGAAAAGGTGTGTAAACACACTCATTTTTAACCTTAAAAATAATTTCCGACACTCTTGGGTGCTGTTAAAAAGAAACAGCTAATAAAAAAATTGCTTAAGCTTTGGTAGGATAATGCAGTTAATTAGATATCTCTAAAGAAATCCTCTGGATAGAAACACTGAACTGTGCAAGCTAATGTGAAAATATTATAATCCCAATGCATTTGAATAGGGAATTCAGTTCTTTAACTTAAATATAGGTAAGTGGTGCTTGTACCATTACATCAGTCACATTAATCATCAAGTTTTCATACAGAGAAATATAGTTGAACACAGCAGCTGGTTTAGTCATTAGGGATAATGACTTGCATAACATTCTAGGAATGTGAAAATAGTTTTCCTGTTAAAAAATAAGGTAAAATTTGTATATCAACTATACTCCTCAGATGAAGTCTAGGGAACAAAAATTCCCACAGCGTACTCATCCTGCACCCATTTTTCTTCCCCAGTTATGTCAACACATCTTTGTTAGAAGATATTGGATCATCTTTCTTAGAAGCAAATAATTCATAGTAACTCAACATATGGGTCTCTTAACTTTTTTTTTTAAAGATTTTATTTATTTATTTGACAGAGATAGAGATCACAAGTAGGCAGAGAGACAGGCAAAGAGAGGAGGGGAAGTAGGCTCTCCGCTCAGCAGGGATGCTGAGGCAGATGCCGGGCTCGCTCCCAGGACCCTGAGACCAAGACCTGTGCAGAAGGCAGTGGCTTAATCCACTGAGCCACCCAGGCGCCCTGGGTCTCTTAACTTTTAACATGTAAATTATTACCTTGAAAAAGATGTATATGGCTCTCACTTTTTACCCAGGATATTCTGATTGCAGTAGAAATAATTGTCTTGAGGCTCTAGAATTTCTATTTAGGGTATCATGGGAGATGTGATGAGCTCAATGAAAAAAAAAAAAAAAGAACTTCTGAGGAAAAGTTTTCAAAACTTTGGAGGCTTTCTAAATTCTCAGATGAGATAATCAGTGTTTTAATCCATATTCTTAGTTTCGATCTGATCACAGAATTGACTGGAAAACATCAGAACTGAGCTCAGAAAGACACAAAACCCCATACAGGCTTGGCATGGAAATGATGAAACGTAGCTAGACAATATGTGTTTTTAAACTCTGCTGGACCCCAAATCCCTACCAATAGCAGGGAAAGCCAATACCCCCTGTAAAAGCAAAACCCTTGCAGTCAATGGCTTCACCATACCAAACGAAACCTATACTCTTCCTGTGTATCAAGTATCTTTCAATGATGAAAGCCTGGCTAGGAGTCTTCTATCAGCTTCTTTGTCAGTATCACTCCAATACTCTTCCAGTGTGAGGCTCTCTCCAAACACAAAGGAGGTTTCCATGCTCAGCAGTCAGACAATTTCTAAATCAATGAACACTTGTATGCTAAATATTAAGATGTTGCATCAACTCTTTATGATAGAATATGAATTTTGAATTATGGCAATTAGGCTAGAACAGATTATTTCTGTATTTGATAGATCAAATCCTCCATACCCACAGCTTGACCAGATGCAAACGTAGCGCATACCTATTCTTAGGCTTTCTTTGTTACTCCAGCTTCTATCCTGAGTTTAACCTTGTAGCTACACAGATACAAGGAGTTCTGCTAGGCAGTTAGCTAGTTATCCCATTTCTGAGCAAGCAGATTTAGCCTAGCAGGTTTGTTTTTGCTGTTTAGAGAGATAATAGTAATAAGATCATTGTAAATGATGGAAAATATTCTTCAATCATCTTTTCTCATTTCTCATCTTTCTGGATTCTCAGTCCTGGCTCATCACCCTGTCTTTCTACCTCCCAATTCATTTGAAATCTGAATTGACACTCTACTCCTCTGCTGATACTGTTCTAGCCTAATTGTTCTAGCCTAATTGCTGATTATCTTCTGAGGCATTACATTTGCTAACATCCCATTAGCCGAATCAAGTCATGTTGCCAAGTCAGAAGTGAGGGCACCATGAGATTACAAAACATATAATGTTATATATTTTTTTCTCATCCCTTTAATGCAATGCAGAGGTTTGAAAAAGTACTTCTATGTTTCTGTTCATCCTCTTGTTTCTCTACCTTCACTCCCAGGCTAGCCAACTGGAGAATGAGAGAAATAATAAGGAAAAAAAAAAAAAAAGGCCCAGTCACTCTCACTGCCTTAGAAGATCATCAGCTGACTGTCAGACATGTGAGTGAGCCCAGCTGCCAGATAAGCCCAGCCTAAATCACTCACCCTGAGACTCAGGAGCTAAATAAGGGCTTATTGCTTTCAGCCAGTCAGATATGGAGCAGTTGTTACACAACACTGTTCTGTAAGAGATAACTGATACAGTGGACTTTAAGAGAGGGAATCAATGATATGTTCTATGTCATAGACTAGGAATCACCAACCGCTAAGATGTGCCAGAGTCATCTAAAAAGCTTTTAAAAACATGCTCAGACCCCTCTTTGACCTATTGAATTTCTTGTTTTGGATATATGGTCATTGTTTTGTGTAAGGGGCTCAACTCACATTAAATTCGAGACCCACTGATTTAAGCATATTGTCTTGACAATTGGAAGGGAATATTTCTAGAATGGTTGCACATTTTCTCACTATCTAATATGCCAATAAAGAGAACTAGTTAGATTTTATGTTATGACTTAATTATCCTTATGGCCATAATTTATTTTTCCTAGTCTGTGGATATTGGTTATGTGGACATGGGCTGAAAAGTCAGAGGACCATAGGCCATGATGGACTTAAAATCCTATTCTTGGAAAAATGCCACCTGGCAAGAGCTGAAGAGTCATTTTCATCATCTTGATAAAGGTGGGAAAGGGTATGAATGCATTTAATCTGGTATCTATGAATAACACAAGCTCCCTTTCTGAAGAAAACAAGCTAGCAAAACAAAGCCCAAGCAATTTCTCCCCAAAATTTTCTCCCAGAGAAGTCTCATCTTTATGACAATTGTCCTATTACTCAAGTATGATCATAGCATTCCACCTTGGAGTCTTTTCCCCCTGCTGTTCCATTTGCCTGGTAATCTTCTCATGCCCGGTTCTTTTTAATCACGCAGAACTCAGAATGGCCTTCTAATACTCCTGTCTTATAGATTCCTATGAGGGAATCTCTGCTCATTTCTCTGCACCACCATTATGAATCTTCATCTATTCAAATACTTTTTTTTTTTATTATCTTCAGAGCTATTAGCATTGAAAGGCTGATTATATTTGTGGCATATTTATGGTCAAATTGAGCACTAATAGCATATAATACTGGAGAAAAACATATCACTTGTTATTAGTTAACAAGTCTTGCTGTTGGTCAAGTGAGTACAAATTGGAATATCAAATTCAAGATTTTGTTTAAACTTGCTGGTGAAATTCATGTTTTTCTTGTACTGCCTATTTTTTTTTAAGATTTTATTTATTTATTTGACAGAGATCACAAGTAGGCAGAGAGGCAGGCAGAGAGAGAGAGAGAGGAGGAAGCAGACTCCCTGCTGAGGAGAGAGCCCCATGCAGGGCCCAATCCCAGAACCCCAGGACCAGAGGCTTTAACCCACTGAGCTACCCAGGCGCCCTGTACTGCCTATTCTTAATTCATCATTGTATGCAATATTCTTAATTCAAAGGGAAAAAAAAAAAGCTACAATAAATTCCAAGATGAATTAGGAGAGGAGATGATGCAGATATGCCCAGGAGTCTATAACACTCAATTAAGGCTATAGACATCATCAAATATAGTGTGATTCACAGAACATACGTGAGGCAGAATGTGCTGCTGGACAGTGTTACTGCAGTAACTATCAGGAAACCTGAGGACTCTTTCTGGCTCTGATGCTAGCCAACTGCATGATTATCAGAAAATCATTTAACTTCCCTTTCCCCATCTGCAAGATAATAGGAGCAATAGTTGATCTCAAATTAGTCTGTATCCTATTAATGCTTTCCCCCGCATTTGGCCTTGCACCCTTTCTGGCAGTTAATTTTTGTTGGCTCTGATTATAGTGAACTCCTTTGGTGCGGGAAGCAACAGGAGGCAGCAGAAAGAGCATAGGTTTTGGAGTCAGAGAGACTTGTATTTGAATCCCAGCTTTGCCCTTCCTGGCTTTGGGATCTTAGCCAATTTTCTTAACTTTGCCAAGTTTTAGTTCATTCAATAGTAAAATGATGATGGTAATGTCTTTCTCACAGGGTTTTGAGGATGAAATGAAATAATGTGGAAAATGCTTGAAAACATTATTTTCAGTCCTCAATAGATGCTAAGTTCCTTCCCTTGGGTTCTTTTTTGTATCTCTCCAGAATCCCTACTGTCTCCATCAAACTTTTCTTTTTTTTTTTTTTTTAATTTTTATTTATTTATTTTATTTATTTTTTCCCCACCCACCCCTAAGTACAAATATTTCCCCAGTACAGTCATAGACCCTTTCTGGGATAAACTCTTCTTAAATGATCATCTTTCATAAATTCCCCTATCACTGTGCTGATTACTTATAAATACATATTGCCACAGTAAAACCTCTCATTTAAACTATAATCACAAATTTTAACTACCTTCTGGTCATCATGTCATAACTATCCAACTGATTCCTCAAATCCATCACAGACAATATTAAACAAAGTAAAGGTACTCTTATTTTTTGTTTCCTTAGTTTGATAGTGTCACCATCCTCCTCTCCATAACTGAAGCTCAAGAATCATCTTTAACTCTTGCATGTTTCTTTTCCCTCATATCCAATAAATTACCCCTTACTCTTCTAGTTCCCTGCTTTTACCTCTCCCATTCTCCTCCCTCCCACCTGCACTCTGCACCTCATGTTGTGTATTAATCACAATTATTTCAACTACAAGTTATAGGAAATCAAATGCAGGGGCACCTGGGTGGCTCAGTCGTTGAGTGTCTGCCTTCTGATCAGGTCATGATCCCAGTGTCCTGGAATCCAGCCCTGCATTGAGCTCCCTGCTTGGTCAGGGGAATCCTCCTTCTTCCTCTCCTACTCCCCATACTCATGTTTCCTCTCTTGCTGTGTGTCTTTCTCTGTCAAATAAATAAAATCTTTAAAAAATAAGAAATCAAATGCAAACTAATTGAAATCCGACTCCAAGCATGGAAAAAAAATACTTTTTCCAAAAAGGCATAAATTAATGCACCAGAAAATACTAGACAGTCTGATCCAGACACTCAGACACCAAGATTCTTCCTTTGCATTCATGCTTTTCTCTTTGTTGACATAATTCATCGGCAGACTTTCCTCAGGTACCAGTAAAGATATTAATAGCAACACAAGGAACACATCAAATGAATAACAGAAATCTCAAAGAAGATTCTCACTCAAAATAGTTTAATAAATTTCATAAAACAATTCTGATTGGTCCTGCTTATTTGTAATGCTTGCTTCCACTTTAGACAAAGAAGAGTCCTAGTCAGTTCATTTACCTTCAAATTCTTACCACTCTAATCCATTTTTCCTGTTGAGAAATGAGTTAGTCCAGGAAGTGTTACTCTATTAGAGGTCCTTCCACATGAAAAAATAAGTATTACAAGGCACTGAACACCCCCTTTATGCCCATCATCTTCCCTTCGAAAAAACCCCACTAACCTAATATGATTTATGAAATTCTTCTTTTGAAAAACATTTGACAGTCTCCAGATTTTAGTAAGGAAAAAAAAAATCCTTAATTGCATCCAGGTCATTCAGTCTATCAACAAATATTTTTCAAATGCTTATTTTGTTAGAGGCACTTCTCTAGATTTTAGAGATACAGAGTAACAAAGGAAACGACACTGAACCTTGATGAATCTCACACTTGATGGAATAATGCAACTTCACCAACTCTTCTACTTTCTAAGAAAATTTCATCTCAGTCTTTTGATACTGCTTTCAAAGTTTATTCTATCTTTTAGGGAACTCTGTATCTTTGATTGTATTATACCCTTCAGCCTAGAGTCTCTGCCTCTTTCTTACCACTTTATCTGTTAAAATATCTGTTACTTAACTTTTGCTGCATAACATCAACTTCAAATTCTCAGTACCTTCATGCAAGAAACACACTATTTGTATTTCACCTGGATTTGGTACCAAGCTACAGGCTGGGTTCAGGACTGGCCCACTTTTCTTTTGGGGATCAGTAACTAATGAGGCAGCCTTTTCCCATGGTGACAGCAGAAGTCCAAGAGGCTAAAATAATCACACTACTTCATACAATATTAACAAGCATTCCACTGGCCAAAATGAAACATGTAACCAAGCCCAATGTCACTGGGATAGGTTGATATACTGCATGTACTCTAGACTATAAAGGGAGATATTGTCAAGTCATATATTTAAAGATGTGGATATACAATTCTATTATAAAGAAGACAGTGATAAATTGGAAGAAATAACCAAGTCAACCATGAAATCCAATATATTTTTCAAGAACCAGCTAGTATACAATTTTCTCATGTAAACATTTCCTATCCTCTAGTCAGAAATTTTTTTCTAAGTCTCCAAAGCAATAGGAACCATGATCAGTGTTGAATCCTTTTGTCTGGTACTATAATTAAATACTTACAAGCCATATCTTGTGAAGAGGGGCTAAAGCTTGTTCATTTTTCATCTACTACAGTACCTAGAAGATCTCTTTGCCTAGAGCATGTACATAACTATAACACAATAGTCTAGTCAGTGAAACACCATGATCAAGACTTCCCATTGTAGAGACCCATTCATTCACTGAGGATCTAAGCTCCAAAATTAATAGCTGGGTGTCCTTGACTAGGAACAGCACACATCTCCCAGCATGTTAAGAAAACATGTAAAGCACTTAAACCACTGTCTAGCACAATCACACACATTTACTATTATAATGTGTTGGCCTAATAAAAGATCTCTAAGTTCCACTCAGTTGTAAAATCTTCAATTAGCTGAGTATGATGATTAATTCAGATATCAACTTGATTGGCCTAAGGGATGTTCAGAGAGCTGGTAAAATAATATTTCTGGGATATGTGAGGGTATTTCTGGAAGAGATTAGCATTTGGCTCAATAAACAGAGTAAAGGGACTTACCCTCACTAATGTCAGTGGGCATCAACCAATCCTTTGGGAGTCTGAATAGAACAAAAAGGCAAAAGAAGGACAAATTTTCTCTTTTCTTGAGCTGCTCTCAGACAGAAGAGCAAGTGGTTCTCAGGCCTTCCTATTCTGGGACTTATATAATCAGTCCCCTGTTTCTCAGGCCTTTGAACTCACGACTTCTATCACCAGCTTTCCTGGTTCTCCAGCTTACAAATGGTAGACTGTGAAACTTCTTGCCCTCCATAACTATGTGAACCAATTATTATAATAAAGCCTAAAGCACTCCCAGGTGCTCTTGCTTTCTCTCTCTATCCATTTATATTCTGCATGTGCTCATAATATATAAAAGATAATTAGGTGTTTCTGAGGATATAAAAAGATGAGCCTATGAGAGAAAAAATATATATCTCTTATAGATCCTTTTTCTTTGAAGAACACTGACTAATATACTGATGCTCATTGATGTTTCTCATGGAACCTGAATATCAAATACCATTTTTACCAAATATCATATTTGATAATATCATTTCTTAATTAAGAAATACATAAAACTAGTTGGAATTTTTAAAGGCTTATCAGGGGCACCAGGGTGGCTCAGTGGGTTAAAGCCTCTGCCTTCAGCTCAGGTCATGACCTCAGGGTCCTGGGATCCAGCCCCACATCGGGCTCTCTGCTCAGCAGGGAGCCTGCTTCCCCTTCTCTCTCTCTACCTGCCTCTCTGCCTCCTTGCGATCTTTGTCTGTCAAATAAATAAATAAAATCTTTTAAAAAAAGCTTATCAAATTATTTTTATAGTTATTTGTTTCTACCTCCCACCGCATTTTGCATTAGAAGACACATAGAAGAGTATTAAAGGGATTTAAGAAACTAAGGATTACAGGCTTGGTCTGAATTGGATCAAGAAATGACATATTTAAGATGAAATATACAACTGCAAGCTCCTAGAGGCCATGGTCCATATATATAGATACCTATATATAGATATATGTGTGTGTGTGTGTGTGTGTGGTGTGTGTGTGTGTGTGTGTGTGTGTGTGTGTATATCTTTATCTTTATGCAGATGCTCATTCTTTGTTACAAAAATCAGTGATCAGGCATAAATACCGACATTTTGGAGAACTATACAAGTACAAGGTGGCATTATCAATATGTTACATTTTTTTAATTGATAATAATTCCCCAAAATGAACTAGTTATTTGGAGGACTTATATAAGATTAAATTTTTGAGACTTTAGTGCATTATCTTAAAAATTGATGAAAATATTATTGAACTTATCCAATGTATTGTTTCAGTACTCTCTTAAATGTTAATTTTTATGCAAATATCGTTATTTTATTTGCATGGGCATGATATAAAATTTGCTTTTTTTATGAATAAATAGAAACCACTACATTGGCAGTTTTGAAGTAAAATACACCAGTGATTAGGAAATGTTCCAGACACAGAACTTGTTTTCCACACTTTCCATATGTAGTCTAAAAATTTAAACCTTTCCGAAGCTTTCTAAAGTCAACATGCTAAATGACTTTCTTTGTTCTTTCATTTAAATTCTAGCCAGAAAGTCTTTTCAGTAAACTTGCTATAACAGCAATTTTAGGTGTAAAATATTAACATAACTGAAAATGAAACACATATTGTTTATTAATAAACTTACATGTGTAGGCAACATTTGCCTAAAGTGATTTAAAATCAAGGATGGTGTCTAATTGGTATTCTTAATGAACAATAAAAATAGTCTGGGGTAAAAAAAAAAAGGGTGGGTAGGGCCAAGTGACTATAAAAACTAAGAAAAAATAAATATGAAACCCTAAAATTCCTCCATAATGCAGATTTGTCTTTTATTTTTGGGAGTATGCACATCTAAACTGTAGACTGTTGGCCATAATTAGTGAGTTTGTGTTTGTGTGTTTTTTTGTGTGTGTGTGTGCCATAGTCAGCATACCAAACCTTTGCTTTTTTTTTTCCTTTTTTGTTTTGTTTTTGTAATATTATCCTTCATTTCTGCAAAAGCATAAAATTTGGGGGATGGAGGAACTGATTTGAATATTCTGAGACAGAAGATGCCATAACATCATCTCGGAGAATAGACTGAAATGATGCTCACCCTCTCGGAAATAAACCTTAATAATTGAGGAGAACTAGAGAAAGTGAGAAGGTGAGAGGTACGATGGCTACTACACCCACCTGGATAATCTACCAGGTAACGCTTCCACATCAGATAAACCAAGATTTACTCCTAGATGCTGACAATAAAATATGACAGCTAACACTCTTGAGTTTTTACTGTGCAATAAGCACTTTCCATGCATAACATTTCATCATAACAACAGCACTGTTGTGGTATAAATCGTGTCCCCCTAAAATTCACTATTTGAAGTTTTAACCCCTGTTTGACTACATTTAAAGGGCCTTTAAGGGGGCAGTTAAGGTTTAATGAGGCCATAGGGGGTGGGACCCTAATCCAATAGGCTAGTGTTCATATAAGAAGTGGAAGACAAACCAGATATCCACGTACACAAATCATGTGAGAGTACAGCGAGTGAGAAGGTGGTCATGTGCAATCGAAGACAGGTTTCACCAGAAACCAAACCAGTGGACACCTTGATCTTGGACAGCCTCTAGAATTGTGAAAAAATAAACTTCTGTGTTTAAGTCACCCACTCTGCAGTATTCTGTTACGACAGCCTAAGCAGATTAATACAGACACCATCAAGAAAGAAAACACTATTATTATCAACATTTTAAAATCAGTAATGAGCCTCTGAGTAAGGAAGGAATTTATTCAGGACATGGCAAAGCACATCTTGAACCCAGATTGTTTTATTCTTGAGATCATGATTTTATTTATATATTTGACAGAAAGAGAGACAGGGAGCAAGTACAAGCAGGGGGAGCGGTAGGCAGAGGAAGAGGGAGAAGCAGTCTCCCCACTGAGCAAGGAGCCCGATGTGGGGTTCAATCCCAGGACACTGGGACCGTGACCTGTGACCTGAGCTGAAGGCAAACACTTAAACCGATGGAGCCACCCAGGTGCTCTGAGATCATGATCCTTTTACAAGTTCACCTCTCTGATATAGGTAGATATGTACTATGGTCTATCTTCACATTGTTTATCCACTGTAACACATAACATATTGTTTTCTTGCACCCACATGAAGTTTTCTTCATTATATAAAGTTTTCTTTCATTATATAAAGATCAGGCAGTTCAGCAAATAAATTCTACCTTCTTTGGTAATCCTAGATAGAATAAGTTTTGTTTAGTCACCTATGCAATACTCTAACTTGTCACCTAAAGGAGGCTTGCAATGAATCAATGGCTTAATGTTAGTAATATGATTTACAAATTGTGGGTCCTAGATTCATACATTCCTGTGCTTATGTAAAACAATTTTTAAAAACTCTTCATATTTTATCAAATGAATAATTGGAAATATTTGAGTTTCAATGAGTAGTAATTTATTCCATTTATATTCTGCATGTGCTCAAATTAAATAAGAGATAATTAGGTATTTCTGAGGATATAGGAAGATGAGCCTTTGAGAAAATTATGGCAAATGAAAGTGCTTGCAGCAATTACATCTTCTTATTTGCCCAATTCAAGATTAATAAAATGGAGCAGTTTATCAATGAGGCAATTTATCAATAATGTGAAATCATTAAGTGAGAGGCATGGACATACATACTAAGAAAGTCTTTTTAGATCATTGCTCTCTATTCTTCAGTGTTTTTAAAATAGGCAACTGGAAAACAGTTTAATTTCACAAATGCCTAGACTATCTAAGAAACATTTCATTATTTTACTACGAATCGGTTGCAAGCAGCAAGTCTGAAATACTTCCAACTGACAAATAATTATTGGCGGCGTATGGTGCTTCCTATAGGTGTACTTTCACAGAGACAAATGTCAGCAACCTCACATGGGTCCCTTGATATCAAAGTCATCATTTCTTGGGACACCTGGGTGGCTCAGTCGTTAAGCTTCTGCCTTTGCTCAGGTCCTCATCACAGGGTCCTGGGATCCAGCCTCACACTGGGCTCCATGCTCAGCAGGGAACCTGCTTCTCTGTCTCCTGCTCTTGCTGCTTGTGTTCCCTCTCTTCCTCTCTCTTTGTCAAATAAATAAATAAAATCTTTTAAAAAGTTATCATTTCTTCACCCAAGACCTTTATATTCTCCCCTTCCTTTAAAAATAAAAAAAAAAAAAAAGATTTTATTTATTTACTTGAGAGAGAAAGAGAGAGTCTGGGGGGAGCAAAGGTAGAAGGAGATAGAGAGAATCTCAAGCAGACTCCCCACTAAGCTTAGAGCCCAATGCGAGGCTCATCTGACGATCCTGAGATCACAACCTGAGCCAAAATCAAGAGTTGGATGTTTAACTGACTGAGACACCCAGGCACCCCTATACATAGAAGTCATTTTCCCCCCATATTTCCAAACTCACTTCTTTGAGTGTTTTTCTTTATTCAAAGTTAGCTATAGCTAAACAATTGTCATCATCCCCTCCTGCCCCCTCCTTTTTTTTTTTAAATTTCCTTTTTAGGAACTCGACAATAAGTATAATGGAGAATCAGAAATGACAGCCATAAAATAAACAGATCTTTGTTTTCCATCCTGACCTACTGCTTAAGATGACAAGGCAGCCCAATGCCCACTTTTCTTTTTTAATTCTGAGGATACATGTACTTCACATCTCTGCATCTACATTTGCTCTTCTGTATTACCAAGCAGTAACAATAGAATCACTCTTATTTTTATAAAACACTATCATTTAAAAACTGTTTATCTTACATTTTGGAAAGGTCTGTCAGAGAACAGAAAATCAGTTTTTGGTAGCCTAGGAGGAGCTGAGAGGAGGGAGATATCATAGCTTCAGTCAGTACGCTGTCCATATGTGAGATTCAGACATGTCTCTATGTGTCTAGCAGCCTGTTCCAGAACTCTATTATAATAATCCCCTGAGAAGCATCCTGGGAGAGCGCTCATCATAAAGGAGAAGTCAGGCAGTCAAGCTTGGCTTAGTAAAAAAGCTTTCATTATCAGCCAAGAGAAGCAATTCCGAGTACAGCATGATGTTCATCACTCATATTTTTCTTTGAGCCTAACCACCCATGGACTTCTATCTTAGTCCTTTTGGGGAAAGAGAGGCACAAGGAAAAAATGAAATGGCTGTTTTTCAATTAACACTCTGTAAGATATTGTGACATCAACTACTTTGATACATTTCTGTAAACGAGAGAATAAAGGTTCGTCCCTTCTTGTGTAAATAACACAATGCAGATGCAGTGCTGAAAGTACTCTGGAAAACACCATGACTTGGGATTGCCTCACAGACTTTGGTCCATCAATAGTAGTAAGACCCAATGAGAGATAATTTCATTCCAGAGCAATGGCTTATCTATGTGCCAGCCACAGGCTGCCCCCCTACTTCTCCTGTAAGTGTTAGCATAGAAGGGGATAATGGTGGTAAGCCTGCATGTAGTAACCTAAAAGACTTACTTTGCATATATATGTATGGCATACCTTAGGGATATTCAGAAATAACCACTGGAGAAAGGTACTATGATGGTGAATTTAATGTGTCAATTTGGCTGAACCACAGGGCCAGATATTTGGTCAAACATTTTCCTAGATGTTCTGTGAAGCTGTTCTTGGATGAGATTTACATTTAAATTGCTGGACTTTGAGTAAACAAATTATCCTCCATAAGACTGGTAGGTCTCATCCAAATCAGTTGAAGGCCTTAAGAGAATGAAGACTGGCCTCCTCTGAAAAAGAAGGCACTCTGTCAGCAGAGTGCCCTTGGGCTTGAACTGTAACTCTTATCTGTATCTGCAGCCTGTAAGCCTATCCTGCAGATTTTGGGCTCACCAAGCCTCTACAATAGCATAAGCCAATTCCGTAAGATCAACACACACACACACACACACACACACACACACACACACACATCCTGTTGACTCCATTTTTCTGGAGAACTCAGACTAATACAGGCACTTTGTCAGATATGGTATGTAGAATAATGGCTTACCAAAGATATCTGTTCCTTAATTCCCACAATCTATATATATAATAAAAGGAATTATGGAGATATGATTAGTTTAAAATATTAAAAGGTAAAGATTATTCTATATTTTCCAAGTAGACCCAGTGAAATCACAAGTGTCCTTACAAGTGAACAAGAATGCAAGAGAATTAGAATCAGAGAAGAAGGTGGGATAACTAGAAGCAGAGGTTGGAGTAAAGTAATTACTGGCTAGTGCCCATAAACCAATGACTGTGGGTAATCTCTAGAAGCCAGGAAATGCAAGGAGACACATTCTTATGTAGAGCCTCTAGAATCAATACAGTCCTACTAACACCTTGATTTTAGCCCCGTGAAAAGTGTTTCATATCTGACCTCTAGAACTGTGAGATGATTTTTATTGTTTTAAGCAATTAAATCTGTGATAGTTGCTTGAGCAATGATAGAAAACTAATATGGTAGAAGGGCTGCGATAGCAGATAAAGTTAAGATCATGCAGAAAGAAAAGGAAGGAAAAAAGAAGGAGGAGGGAGGGAGGAAGGCAGGCAGGGAGACAGGGAGACAGGGAGGAAGGGAAAGAAAAAGCATGGAATTGAAAATGGAATGAGGCAAGGAAGAAGGGCAAGAAGAAAGGATAAGTAAGAAGAGGCCTAGGACAAACAATATGGCTACCAATGCTTGCTTTAGAGTAATAGCATTTGTTATAACTTCATAGAAGTTGAATTATTCTTTAATGATTTTAATGTGCTTATAAATATCTCTACTTTCTATGGAGGTTATGATTCCTTGGTATACTCAGTGAGAAAGTAACATGTGTTCATTTTTCACTATTGCTTCCTCATTTAAAATGCATTAATACTAAGGACTTTATTATTCTTCCAATAGTCAATAATTTAAAAAAAAAACTATTTCTCACTAAAAAATATACTGGATAATTTGTGTAATGATTTTATTTTATATGTAAGCCAGGGCTTGCCTAAAACTTAAAGAAAGTATTAATGACAGTTTTAATATACAAAATCCTATAATTTATCAAGGAAAAATGAATGTTCTTCATTTATGTACTTAATATCTCAAGGACATTTTATTCTGTCACAGATAGGTATAACTTCTGCTCTCTTTATTGTATTAGCAATTCCGAAATTTTTTCAACTTCATAAATGTTGTATCTGAGTTATCTCATCAGATTAGTAATGATCATTATGTTTTTCAATTCTTCATTTTTATGCTATTTTACCTGTTTTTATTTTTAAGAAAAAGTAGTTCAAATATTTCATTATATTGTAATCTGATAACAAAGACAAGACCTCTGCTTATCTAATGCCTTTGCAAATTGATTCGAGTCGATGTCTGGAATTCAAAATGGTGCTATAGTTTCTAATACTATTTCCAAAGACTTCTTCAAGGTAGATGGAATGAAGGATTAGGCAGTAGAGCGAGTAGAGCAGTAGAGTAAAACCAAACTGGGATATGTTACCATGGCTGAATGATAATAGAATGACTTTTCCTAGGATATATTTATTCTGGAGAGCTGACTATTTTGGAGTATTTACACATTAGTATGGTGGGTAGTTTTGGTTCTTCAGCACTAAGGAAAGAGCAAGTAATTGACAAGAAAGTCAGAATTTTCTCATTCTCGCTCCCAAACAGAAATTACCTTTTATTTCTCCTCTTCTATTGATTATGTATGAAAACAGCAGCACCATCTACATCATACAACTGAAAACACTTGTTGATAGTCACTGGGTCTGGTTACAAATACAGGAAATCTCTCTTCCTTACATGCACATGTAGACTTGTCATTAGCGCTGGCCATCTTCCACATACATGGTAAAGATGGTATCTTCCTACCACAGGAAGTTAAAATGCAACTGTGTAATTTGCCATGGTAAATGAAATGTGTGTGAAAGTATTATATGTCAATTCCAACCCGAAGCGTTACGAGCCAGTAAGTGACTTGCTTTCCACTCTTCCTGAGTATGTGACTTGCTTTCCACTCTTCCTAAAGCATGTGTCAAGATGGAACCCTCTATAAACTCCTCTTGGACAGAGTAATTTAAATGAGAATTTGGGATTGCCTAATAGAACAGCACATATTAGTATATCCAAACAGAAACATAGCTCAAATTCAGATAATATTATGCTGGTTATTTTGTAATTTGGGTTATAAAGTGTTGGGAAACAATTCTCCAGTCTCTCATGTGCTTTCAGGGCTTGTGAGCAGAAACACTGATTGCCCTTTGTTCTGGACTATCTTTTCAAGGATATTAACCTGGCAAAGACCCTTGGAAGGTAGAAATAGAGTCTCCTTTTGGGCTAAAGGGCAGGTTTGCTAAGCAGCCTAAGATAAAAGATTCTGGTTCCATGCACTTAGAGTTTCTCTGTTGTGAAGCAAAGTCTTCCATGTGCAGTGTTCAGTGGACCCCTCTGTTTTACATTTGCAGACTTGCGGAGCAAAAGGAATGAGTGCAGCCAGAACATTCCTGCAGCTTTGGTGCTGTATGTAATAGAGTTCTGGTCTCCTTACCCAGAAGTTATACATCTTCTACCAGCTCTGTGGCTAACTTGTTACTTAGAAGTAGTCAAAAGTTTAAATCTTTTTTCACTGATATCAGCATTTTAAAAAAGTGAGAATACTAAAACATTATGACATGCATAGATAAGATGATAAGAACATATCTGAAACAGGACTTACTTTCATACACACAAATTAGCACAGTGGGCCTCATAGAGCTTAAAATTTTGCAAGTAATACCAGAATACATTACATAGTATATGATCAATAAATACATGACTTGAACTAAGTAACTCAATTTTTTATCTCTTCAAGAAAGAAGTAACTCAGTATTATTGCCTTAATTAATAACAGACTTTTATTCTCACTACAAAATTTTCACATATGATTGCATATGATTCTCATCCTGGATTCATAAAAATGACAGAAAATCATGTTTTAGTTCATGGACCACATTGCATGTACAGTTTGGCTTTCAGTAACAATTGTAACAACAGCAAAAAATTCTTAAGTCAAAAAAGATTTCCATTAACTCTACTATGCTGATTTAGACATCCCTAAATCTTGATACTTAGCATAAAGTGCAGTGATTGATTGATTATTAATGGCTAAGATTGTGGATATTATTAAAACATATGGAAGGCTGTATGAGAGAAAGAATGACCAATGTCAAACTAATGTCCAAAAATGTAATGAGTATGAATACAAATGAAAACATTAATAAAGATCATTGCTGGAATGTATAAAGCACTTTTAAATATCAGAAATTTTTACATATATTATCCAAATTATTATTCATAGTAAACCTGTAAATTATAGCCAGAATTACAGTACCCATTTACAGATATGGAAAGAAAGGCTTTGTTGGTTTAAAACATTGTATAATTAGCAATAGGACCCAATGAGCTCACAGTTCTTTCTATTCACAGCAGTAACTCCCTGGATATCTCTGAGGTATGTCACATGAGTACCTTGTAGAGTTGCATATTACCATCTATGAGTTCACTAAATATCATCTTGCATCAAGCTGAACAATTAAGTTCCAAAATGATTAAATCATGCCTTCCTTATGATCAACATAAAAGGAGTTTCCAAACAGAAAATAAAGTAAAATCGGTGTGCCTGGATGGCTCAAGTCAGTTCAGCAATGGACTCTTAACTTCAGCCCAGGTCATGATCTCAGGGTCCTGAATTCCAGCCCCTGTTAGGCTCTGCACTCAGCTGGGAATCCACTTGGGATTTTCTTTCCCTCTACCTGTGCCCCTCCCCGCTTCTCAGATAAATAAATAAATCTTAAAAAAAAAAAAAGAAGAAGAAGAAAAAGAAGAAAAGAAAAAAGTAAAATGTTGTCTAAGATGTACAGGAAAAATCTGCATCATCCAGAGACTCAACTACTATACCTAATAAATGGAACTCTTCAGTCCCAGGGGTGATGGAAGGAACACAAAGCAATACATAGCATTTCACAATGTGCCAAAGGTATTGGTTATTAAAGACAGCTGTTCACTTTGTTCAGCAGTCATGATAAATAATGAAGCCTATTGGTTATAAAATGTATTTTTCAGGTTTAACATGACTTCAACTATACTTCAAGCAATCCTCATCAAAGGAGCAGCAACCCCCCTAACAACAAATGTGAAGCGTATGCAAGTAGAAAAAACTGTGTGAAGTACCTGAATGATCTTATTTCCAAACACAACATAAATATCATGTTCCTCTTCAAAAATGAAGAGTAGAAAATGTCCATAAAATATTATGTGTAAACTGTGCCTTAATTCACAACTCAATGTCCCTAAGCTTCTATACTTATGGTCACCGATGTCCAAATTAGTGACATTCAAAAGTTCACGAAATGTGCATCTCACTTACTTGAAACTTTGTGCATAAAAGACTTTTGTATACAAAGATGCAAATCTACTCTGAATGGAGTGCAAAGATTGAGATGCTAGTAGTTTTTGCTATCAGATATGTTACGCTATCAACAGTTTTTTCTGTTGTTATTTTCCATGTTCAAAGAAACCCAAGTTATGCCATGCAAATAAAGCTAGAAGCTATTTTCATTTTATTTCAATGGTTGGAATATTTCAAATATAATTTATGTGAATTAGCAAATGTTCTAAAGATAAGTAACTCTGCAGGGTGACTGAGATGTTATAAAAGCTGTTTTCAGTTTTCTATTGGCTTTTCCATTTTCTCCGTGCATTTTCTTGTAGGAGGCAACTTTATCCCTATTTACTTGTCAATTTTAAAGGCTATTCATAGAATTGTAAGTAAAGATGAAAGTCAATGCATTTAATAGTATCCTTGGCATTTATGATTTTAAATTGGTAGAACTACACTGGGGTGAGAAGCGTTGTGGAGTATCTGCATTTATTAAGGCTAAATTGAACATTCAAGCTGAAAGTATCTTTATTCCAAATCATAGTAACTAAGTTATTTTTAAATGTTTTTCAGCCAAATGACAACTTCACAATCTTCCTTCCTTTATTCCTCTTTTTTGTTTCCTTCCTTCCCTTCTTTCCTTCATTTCTCTATCCCTTTTACAAGTTAGAATAACATTTTATTAAACAAAAAAATGTCCCACTTAGAACCAGTATAAATTCTCAAGAGCTTACCACTTCCATGAATATTGGCAATTTTCAGGAATTTATCCTGGGTGTAGGGAGATGAGCTTGCAAAACTACAGGAAGATGGCATTCTCCTTTGGGTCTTATTTGAAAATGTTGATCACCATGGCAATATTTGAAGAAACTTATGAAGTGAGTGAGCTTTAGAAACTTTCTGTCTTGTTTCGGTATACATGGTGGCAACCTGATGACCTATTCCATTGGTTTTGGACTTCCTTCAGCCACTGGAAAATCTATCTTACATCTTTGCCATCTGCTCCACTGCTCAATATGTTTGCTAATATTTGCTCAGCTTGGTTATAACCTTCTTAAATATTTGCGTCATATATCAGGTCTACTATGAAGTTCTTTCCATTTGATATAATTCCTTGACCATTCCAAAGTAATTGGTGCCACGAACTGAAAATACATCGTTTTTATATATTTTTCATGTTCCTATAGTCATATATTGATATGTCTGCATATATACATGTAACATTTTATGCATAAGTCACCCACACATTCATATATATATATATATATATATATATATATATATATATATACATATACACACACCACCTCAGGAATTTTATTATTATGTGTAATAATAAACCCTCATAATAATGGCTAAAATAGAAGATATTTTTATATTTCTCTCATATAACAAGAATTTGGATGTTTGAAAATTCTGAGCAGATGCACCACCTCAAGATGTCAGTGCCAGGGTTCCTTAGTTTCTCTTGTCACTTTTTTTTTTTTTTCTTTTGGCACCAACACGACTACTGGAGCAAGGTCTGCAAAGGAAATTATGCTTACATCTCTTTCTACTTAATATTTAATTGAATGAATCCAACACAATCCAACTCTGTTTCCTAGCAAATAAGATGTTTATAGCATCTTTCATCTTGTACATGAATGCAGTTGTTAATTGATTGTCAGTTTTTTAAGCTTGATGTCTACTTGATCAACAAAATGCTAGCTAATTTTCTGATATCTAGGCGTCAGCCAGTACTCCTGTAATATATATTATGATGTTACTGGTTCAGATACAATCCAGAGGTGATTTTATTTTATTTTTTAAAAAGATTTTATTTATTTATTTGACAGACAGAGATCACAAGTAGGCAGAGAGGCAGGCAGAGAGAGGAGGGGAAGCAGGCTCCCTGCTGAGCAGAGAGCCAATGCGGAGCTCAATCCCAGGACTCTGGGATCATGACCTGAGCCCAAAGCAGAGGCTTTAACCCATTGAGCCACCCAGGCGCCCCTCCAGAGTTGATTTTAAACCTACTATGTGGCATATATGGAACGATGAACTATGAAAAGAGAAAGAAGCCTAAGTTACTCTATCTCATCTACAACATTATCTCCTTTTATACCTGAAAAAATTTTCAAAAGTCTCATATCATATTTTTTTAGTGCAGGAGAAAAAGTGAAACCATCAATTAGCTTGGACTATACATAGTCTGTTATTTTTGACATAAAGGAACTTCTGGTATTAAATGAACTTCTGGTACAATCTAATGTATATTTAAAAATTGAAAAAAACATTAGAAACAATTCAGTTTTCTAAATGTTTTCAATTATGTATAAAACATCTTGTTGTTTATATCTCCATAAAATATTTTCTTTCCAGTTAGGTTTAGCTTCCACACTCTAGTTAACTAAAACCAAATTTTAAAAAAGATCATAATGAAAGAGATTTATGTTAGAAATGATAATGGCTCACAAAAATGTGATGTTAGCAGTTTCAATGAGATGTTAGGACTGATACTATTTAAAGGACATTGCAACCTCTGAAATCTTATTTTTAGTATACACACACATGTATATATACATGTATAAAATATATATTACATATATAAAATACATATGTGTACATATATCAGTAAATATAATGATATTTTACATTCACATTAATTATTTAGAACTTACTGTTTGATATGAATTGTACAAGTATTACATAAACAAATGGCTCCTTCGTAGGCAATGGTCTAGTATAAAAACAAATTTGAAGAAATAAATTAACTATATACTACACACAGTACACTAAAGAATAAAATGTAAGAAAGAGGCATATAATGCAATAGTATGATTAAGAAAAAATTGACAATGTTTTGAGAAAGAACAGATTTCACAGACTAAAGGAATAACATCAGATTCTGAGAATTATTTTGATATGGTGTTTGCTATCAAAAAAGGAAGAGGGACCAAGCTCAAAATCTAATTATTTGGTCAGCAAACAATGCTAAATTTTTATCATTTTCTCGCTTTCTTGTTAATTTCTCTGTTTTAACTACACATACCTATTGTCCAGAAAATGGAGATGTTGATTGTTTCCACTTACATTCATAAAATAACATGGTAATAATTTAAAAAATAAAAACACCTGGGGCACCTGGGTGGCACAGTGGGTTAAGCCTCTGCCCTCAGCTCAGGACATGATCTCAGGGTCCTGGGATCGAGCCCCGCATCAGGCTCTCTGCTCAGTGGAAAGCCTGCTTCCCCCTCTCTCTCTGTCTGCCTCTCTGCCTACTTGTGATCTCTGTCTGTCAAATAAATAAATAAAATCTTTAAATAAAAATAACAAAAAATAAAATAAAATAAAAACACCTATAAGTGAAACTGATCTTGTGTTCAGATTAGTGGGAGAATAATTTTAGTTTTCACAGAATTAATGAGTTATGTTATAATCAGTGTACATCGGTATATAAATAGATAAAAATCACATCTGAAAGATCATTTACTTTAACTACAGTATATTTCCTTTCTCTTTAATATAAGTACAATTGCGGGGTTTGAGGGGTTCGGAAACTCCTAGGGAAGAAAGGGAGATCAAAGAGGGGACTTACAAGTCTAGGTGATGTTGCTCAGCAGCATGGTTAGGGAGCCTCTGGATCAGAAATCTCTGATGGGCAGCAGGAAGTTGGAATCTTCATGACCTGAGGTTTACCTTGTTTATTTCTGTAAGATCTTCAGTAAGATCCCATGGACTGTGCAAAGCAATCAGGGCCTAAGTGGCTATAAATCTGCTTGTTTGGGGTGTGTTTTAAATAATTTGATATGTAAAAATTTGAGTCTGTCACTAGTAGTTGTTGTTACTAATAGATCTCAGCCTGCAGGGCAGAAATCAATGCATAGGAGCCAAAACATTGACCATATGACCATAGCCAAAGCATAGAGACCATCTTTGGCTCATTTTTATAACAATAGGCAAAAAAAAAAAAAAAAAAAAAAAAAAAAAGGAAAGTAAGGAAGAAAAGAAAAAGAAATATTGAAATGGCTGGAAAGGTCAATTAGGATTGTGGAATAGCAATGGGGCAAGTCTGCATCTTCCTACCTTTAGGGTAAATCTCATAAATTAGCTGACTTTGTGGTATCTGACTAACCACAACTTTGGAAGACCAATAAAGATTATAAATTCTTAATGAAGATTAAAATCTTAGCTTATCAATTTAATGGTTCCTTATAGACATGCTGGAATATGTTTACCATACCTTCATATTCAAGGAAAACTTCTGATATTAATGGTATAGCCAAAAATACATATTTTATATATATAATCTTAACCAATAAATATAGATCATAAAAACTTTGTCAGAATTGAGCTATGATTATAAAACTCATCTGCCAGATATGAAAAATTGTGTGCTGTGATGACAAAAATTAAAGACCATAATTACACCTTTAAAACATCAGGGCCAAGTGAAAATGCTTTGTTAACTCATTTATTACATTTTTAAAAACATAAATGGAATTTTCTTTATCCCATTTCTTTACACAACCATTTGAATATATCTGATGTGAGCATTTGTTTCTTGTCATTACTGCCAATGAAGTCTGTGTGTGTGTATGTGTGTATGAGTGTGTGTATGTGTGTCTGTATTGGGTGTGGGGTGATTAAAATCATCCAGGACAACAGTTCTTTAAACGGGAGAAGAGAAATGGAGAATAAGATGACCTCCAGATTTTAAATCAGCCTGAAATTCCTTCTCTCCTTTTTAGGGAGTTAGCATTTGAGAATATGAAACTACTATATTCCACTTCCCTTAATGACAAATAATGCTCATAATTATATTTGTATCACATCGCTCTATTTTCTCAAAGCAAACTAACCTGAGTCTGTGCTCGCATGGCTGCGGAGAAAAATTCTCACGAGCAAAAGTACTTTGTTGTGGCTTCCTCCCCAGTCACTGCTCACGTTATCTGAAACCCAGAGTTTTTAAATTTCTGTACTCTTGAGTCATCTTATCTTTGACCTACACTGATTGCCAAGTCATGTCTGAGATTACTTCACCGCCTGAAAACAGGCTTGTCTAGCTTCTTGGCCATGGTTGTCCATCTGGCCCTTTGCTGAGAAAATGAATCGGCAGGTCCATCCCTGGGTCGGGAGTTGCAAGTATCTATCTTCTAACCATTCTTAGTTCCAGACACTTCTGCCTTCTCATATCGCACATCAAAAGACAACAACTGTCCATGATCATGCGTGTAACACATTCAGTTCTTTAAAAAAATCAAATCTTGTGAATGATTTGGAGATAAGAAAGTCTCAGATCTGTTGAGCTGCTGAAAGCCCTAACTAGATGGGGGAAAGAGAAAAGAAAACAATATATATTTATTTCTGACATTTCCAAAGCTGAAATAAGGATTAATATTCTAATAAAATTTCTGACTATATTCACACTGCTTTATCTAGAGCTGCAAATCTGTTTTCCCGTCTTGGAAAAAAGTAAAATAGTTTTCTTGCTGATGTTCAGGAAGTGAGCATGTTTCTTTTTCTGTAAAATACATAAAGATATTGGTTTTTATATTTTGTAAAAAAATTTGTGAAAGATTATGTGATGTAGTTGTGTATATATTACATGAGGTTCTCAAACCTTCATTGTGGGAGATGATGTAAATATACGTCAATCATTATCTTATTCAGCGTGGCTTATCCTTGTCCTTTTCTTTTCCTCTAATAAGCCAAAGTTCTGCAAAACTAGCCATAGGAATGGTTAAAGTAGATATTCCATTTATGCAATGGGCTAGAGAGTGACCATATCAATTTATATAAGGTAATTTTGGAAAGTGGCCAAGACGAAAAAATGAGAAGACTGCAAAAGAAGTTTAGTGGATTAAACAAAACAAAACAAAACAAAACAAAACAAAAACATTAGCTTCATCTACCTGTTTTGAGTTAAAATTGTGGCTTTGTCCAGAGGCCTGAGTTACCATATTTGTACAACCTCTGAAAATGCAGTGCCATTGTAGTGTCTGGCTTATACTTAATCACACATTTGCTTTGCAATGTCAGTCTTTTGTCTCCTCTACATCTAACAGATGTCATCCTTCCAAGACACATTCTTATCCTTAATTTTTAATGAAATTTTGCCAATCCTTCCTACCCTCATTTTTGATCTGCTAAACAAACAAAAATCTGTGAAAAAGTTCCAAAATCTATGCAAGGGCATGACTGCAGATGAAAGACCCACTCTTTATTTATTTTTATTTTTTTAAATTGTGAGCTACTTAATATCTCACCTTGATTACATACCTGAGATTCTTTGCTTTTACTGCTAAAGCCTATACCACATTCTAGCTATACTTTGGTTTTATTGCTTTGGAAAATAGAACATTATGCTTACATTGATTTTAAATATTTTTAAAACATAAGCAGTTATAAAGATGATATCATGTAAATGAAGAGCATATGGTCCCTGGAGTCAAACAGCATGAGTTTGGATTTTAAATTTGTCACTTGCTAAGCTGTGTAACTTGGGCAAATTGTTTTACTTCTTTGGACTTCTCAATCCTAAGTGAGCATAGTTTCTCTGTCATATGTTTGTTGAGGATATATGGTGAAATAATACTTTCAAAAGACATGAAAGAGTTTTTAGAACATTTTAAGCACTCAGTAATATATTTTATATTGTTACTCTTGCTTAATATTTAATGAGGACATAGAAAGATAGAGCTTTTAATATTTGCATTAGTTTGGAATTTTATGTCCCCTTTTGTTCTGATGAAAAAACAACTACATTTCTATGCCAGAGATACTAAGTAAAATTATTCTGATCCCAATGCACATGTATAAAAGATGGAAAGCTAAGTATAAAAGGTAAGTAGTATAAAGGGATCAGGCCAGGGGTGAGCTGCAGTTTACCTCAAAAATATTGCTGATCACACAGCCTACCAACAAAGCCAGATCTGTCACAGACTTACAAAAAAATTACCTCAAACAAAAATTAGTTGACTGACCTCTTACTTCTTGCACAACATATAAACCAATTTTGGATTCAGTTCTAATTTTTTAAATACAAAAGTAATTTTAAGACACCAGTGTATAAAACCTAAGTTTAATATTTAACTACAAAGTTACATAGGAGGAAAATATTATTGTAACAGAAAATTCTACCAATATATCTGCCATTTACATTCAGCATCATACCACCATAAAAACTAGCAATAATATTCACTAAAAGCACAAAACAACAGCTAATATCAAAACATCAAAATAATGATAGACTTCTGAGACTGAATTCATTGACGTTCATCGTATTTTATAGCTTGCTTTGAATTAATGCTCGTGTATATGGATGGTTATGTGTGCAAATACAGAGAGACATATTTGCATGTTTTTAAGAAATATATTCAAAACTATATTGCATGTGAATTTATTTACTATAGTCCTGTTATATGCCATTTTTTCCTGAGTGAACCTATCTTTTGATGTATAATTTAATTAAATTGAAATGTACAAGCTAAATTATATAGTTTGAAGGGTCTTAACAAATACATATACTTGTTCCACTCACATCCCTATCATTAGAGAATATTTTTGAATACCCTAGGCCATTGTGGAAATCATATAGTATATCCTCTCCTGACAGGCTTATTCTACTCAGCATTTTTTAAAAAATTAATCCATATTGCTGTGTGTATAAGTAACATGTTCATTTTTGTACTACATTGTGCTTATCTATTTTGCAGCTAGCTACTTGAGCTATCTCCATTTCCAGCTATTATTCATAGTACTGTTATGAATAATCATTATACTTCATAGTGATTTTAATTTCCATGTACCATAATAAGTGTAAACATCCATCATCTCTCGTAGTTACATTTTTTTTACCTGTAAAGAAAACTTTTAAGGTCTACACATTCAGCAACTTGTACATACATAATACAGAATTGATAACTATAGCTATCATGTTGCACACTACATGCCTACTATTTATCTTATAACTGAAAGATTTGTACCTTTTCATCACCTTCACCCAATTCTTCCACTTCCCACCTATTACAACCAAAATTTTGATCTCTGCTTCTATGAATGTGTTTCTTTCAGATTCCACATGTGGTGAGATCATACAGTATTTGTCTTTCTCTGTGTGACAAGGTCCAACCATGTTATTCCAAATAACAGGATTGCCTTCCTTTTTATGGCTGAATAATATTCCTCTCTCTCTCTCTCTCTCTCTCTCTGTGTGTGTGTGTGTGTGTGTGTGTGTGTTACATTTTCTTTATTCATCCATCAATGGCCATTTAGGTTGTTACCACGTCTTGGCTATTGCAAATATTGTTTCAGTGAACAAAGAGGAGTGATATCTCTTTGAGGCAGTGATTTCATTTCCTTTAGATATATACTCAGAAGAGGAATTGCTTCATTACATAGTACTCCCATTTTCAACTTTTCAAGGAATTTCCATACTATTTTGTAAGGTGGCTATAGCAGTTTGTATTCCCACCTTTGAAGACAGTCATTGTAACAGATGTAAGATGATCTCTCGTAGTAGTTTTGATATGCATTTCCCTAAATGATTAGTCCTGTTGGGGTCCTTTTCATGTACATGTTGGCCCTTGTAAACATCTTTGGAAAAATGTCTATTCATGTCTTTTGCCCATATTTTAATCAGTTTGTTTGTTTAATATTGTGTTGTATGAGTATGGTATGGCTTTGTTTCCATTTTGGTTTGTCTCAAGGTACTTTTTTATTTCTTTTTAAGTTTTTCAACCATCAATTGGTTATTCTGCATTATGTTGCTTAATTTCCATGTAAGTGTCAGTTTTCCAATTTTCCTTCTAAATTCATTGTCAGTTCAACTCTATTAGAGTTTTATTAGTTTCCATTGGTGGTGTCATATTTACCTGAACTTTTGTGATCCTTCACTCCTTACATTGGTATCTGCGCATCTGAATAAATGATCTCCTCTTCTGGACTTTACAGGTTTGCTTTGGCAGAGATAGTCCTTCATGAGTCAGCTCACCTTGGGGTTCTGAATGGGCCAGAACCCCATGGGGCAGAATCTTTGGGCTGATGATCCTTGCTATCAGGGTCTATTTTTGGACAAGACCATTGTCTGAGCTCTGAAGTTTGTGTGTGGTTGGGAGGGGGGACTGTTTCTGGCTGAGACCAGTTGGATAGAAGGGCTGGTTGGGTTCCCTACAGACATACAGATACAGTCCAGGCTCCTCAGGTGCCTGGATTTTCCAGTCAGACTTCCCAGTCAGGCAGACCTGGCTACTATACTCAGTAGCAGGCAGGGCTATGAATTAATTTTCCCATCTTGGAAGGGCAGTGGAATGGGTCCTTGGGCCAGTATGGCTCATTGAGGAATCAAATCAGATAGAACTCTGCACAAAATTCCTTATTCAGATAAGGCAGTCAGCTTGGAATCTGACGCTGGCTGGGCTCTCCACCCATGTGCTGCTGGGTTATGCGCGGCTTCCCAAGTGCTCCACCCAGGCTTCCAGGTTGGGCAGCCAAGTGGCTACACTCAGCAGTACATGGGTCTATGAATTAGCTTCCTTGTCCAAGCCCAGTGGCATAACAGGTTTCCAGAGTGACAAGGGTCATTGTTTGGGGTTTAGGGTCAAGGTAGAACTGTCCATCTACTTTCCTGGGCAATTGGGGCCACTATCCTAGCTCTGCAGATGGACAAACCACTGACAGGGATTTCTACTTAGGCACCACTGTGAGGAGAAATTCAGTCTGACAGGATCCTACTGCTGGTTGCTGTAAGCCCCACCCCCTTTCTCCTTCAAAATCTGATCTCCAGTGGTCAAGCCCCAAAGATTTCCCACTTGATCCCCATGAAGTGTGGTATGAGTGAGCTTTCTGGAAAGTGAGCCACAATGCTGGGACCACCATGGACTCTCTTTTTCCCACTGGAACAACTATAGGCCCAATAGGTGCCTCTTGGTGTGGTGCTCTATTAGCCTGGAGAGGAAAATGTGGTCAGAGTTTAGGCACTCCTCTTAACAATTCGAATGCTATACTTCTCACTATCTCTGTTTGAGGGGTTTCATTCAGTTTCACCTCCATGTTCTAGAATTCCCACACTATCTTGTCTATGGAGAGTTTCTAGCTGGTGTTCTTGTGAGGAGGATTGAAGTCAGAAACAACCTATAACACTTTTTTTTAAAACAGACTGAGTCATTTCAAAGTCTTTTATTTTAAGATTTTATTTATTTGAGAGAGAGAGAATGAAAGAGAGAGAGCATGAGAAGAAAGAGGGTCAGAGGGACAAGTAGACCCCCTGCTGAGCAGAGAGCCCAATGTGGGACTTGATCCTGGAACTCCAGGATCATGACCTGAGCCAAAGGCAGTCGCTTAACCAACTGAGCCACCCAGGCATCCCAACCTATGACACTCTTACTGATGTCTCTTTCCATGAAGTTTTAATTTTAATGAAGTTCCACTATTGGATTATTTATTGGATTATACCTTGGTGTTGTATCTAATAAGTCACTGTCATAAACATGGTCATCTAGGCTTTCTTCTATGTTATACACTAGAAGTTTTATAGTTGGATATTTACATTTGGGTCTTTGATCAATTTTGAGTTAATTTTTGTGAAGGGTCTGTGTCTGCTCTACATTCATTTTTTCCCCCCACATGGGTGTCCCATTGCCTCCACATCACTTATTGAAAAGACTATCTTTTCTCCATTGAATTGCTTTTGCTCCTTTATCAAAGATCAGGTGACTGTGTTTTATGGCTCTATTCCTGGGCTCCCTATTCTATTCCATTGATATATTTGTGTATTATTCCACCAATACCACACCATCTTGATTATAATAGCTTTATGAAGTCGGATAGTATTAGTTCTCCCAATTTATCTTTTCCTTCAAAGATATGTTTGCTATTCTGGGCCTTTGGCCCTCCAAATAAACTAGAAGCACTTTATGGATATCAAGAAATAACCTGCAGGGACTTTGAGTGGGATTGCATTCAATTATAGATTGATTTAGGAAGAAATGACATCTTGACAACACTGAGTCTTCCTATCAATGAATATGGAATACCTCTCCATTTCTTTGATTTCTCTCATCAGAGTTTTATAGTTTTTCATATAGATCTTGTTCATGGTTTGTTTGATTTGTATCTAAGTAATTCTTTCTTTTGAGTCCTAATGTAAATGGTTTTATGTTTTTATTTTTAAATTCCACTTGTTCATTGCTCACATAACAGTTGCTTTATTTTGGTCCCATTTGTTCTTTGCCATTTATATTTATCATAGTCTACTTTCATATTTTATATTCTACTTAATGTATAGTGGAAGACTTTATAACATATACTTCCATTTCCTCTCATCCATTCTTTACCTTATTGAGGTCATTTGTTTTATTTTTGTACATATAACAACTTAACACATTGTTAGACTTCTTGCTTTAGACAACAGGAAAAATTACTTTTATAGTTAGTCTTATTTTTACCATTTCTTATGTTCTCCATTTATGCAGGTACTATTTTCATCTGGTATCATTGTTCTTTCTTTAACATTTTTTGTAGTGCATATTTCCTGGGAGTAGATTCTATCATCTTTAATTATTTATATAAAGTCTTTATAATTACTCTTATTTTTGAAAAAAAATATTTTCATCAGGGATAGAATTCTGGGGTTAAAGATTTTTCTTCCTTCAGAATAGAAAGAAATGGCTGCACCTTCTTATACATGTTCTGACAAGAAACATGCTGGAGTTCTGATTTTCCTTCTTCAGGATGCAATGTTCCCTGTCTTCCTCTTTGACCATCTTCAAAAGTTTCTCTTTTCAGCTCTATGAATATGTGTTCAGACTTTTTTTTTTTGATTGGTTGTTTTTTAATCTCATTTTTTATCCTCCTTGGGTTTGCTGAGCTTCTAGGTTGTGGTTATGTGGTCTGTTGAATTTCATTAATTTTTGAAAATCACTGGTCAGTATCTTTTTAAGTGTTTTTTTACCTTCTTTTGTGTGCTTTTTCAATCAGTACTTCCAATCACATATATGTTATACCATTTGACATTTATTTATATCTTATAAATATAATCACACATTTTTCAACTTTTTTCTCTTTATGTGTCTGTTTGAATCATTTCTATTTATCTATCTGCAAGTTCACTGATTATTTCCTCAGTTCTATCCAGCCTGTTGATTTTTTTGAAAGAATTCTTTATCTTTAATGTTAATTTTCCTTTATTTATTTTTTAAAATTTCCATTTATTTCTCTTTTCATATCTGAAGAATAAGAATGAGAGGTATTATATACCTCACTGAATCATGACTAAATAGAGTCTGGCTTCAAAAACAATAGAAATCAGAGGCTTCCTGGGAATCCAGTTAGTATACACTAACTAATGGAAGATCTTAACACATTATTTTCAGGATGAAAATCTTGAGTTGTTATGATTAGTATTCAAATTCCAGGGAAATAGATTTAGGTTGGCCTGTTTTGGGTCATCCTTGTTAGTCCCAAGGCCTTGACACACATTTATGGAATGTCAGACAAAATACAAAATGGAGAAATGTTATGTTCCAATGGAAAATATAGGTTCTTTACTTACTGGAATAATTTTCCTGGAAACTTCTCTTCTCTTTTCTCTAGCAGGTGAAATCCTCTTTACCTTTTATTGCCTTTTTGACCACTAAATTATCTATGATATCTTTCCAGATTGATACCACCAAAGTCACTATTTTTTTTTTCCCCTCAGTTCTCCAAAAAGGCCCTGGCACAACAGTATAGAAAGCATCACACTGCATTATGATAACTTACCTTTTCCCAAATATCTTCCTTTCTAGATTTTGAGATGTTAACAACACACTCTTTCCCTTTTTACTTAATTTATTTAAAATAAGTATGTATTATCTGAGTAAATAAATAACACAACAGGAAAGACATGAATTTCTATTGGACTGAAGTAAATACAGAGCAGTGCATCTCAGAAAATAAAGCCCTACCACACTGTGTGAGTGTGCATGAAAGCTCATATGCATACACACATAGGCTTCACTCAACTGCTGTAGACATTTTATTTATGGTTTGAAAGATTTAGGGGTGCCTGGGTGGCTCAGTGGGTTAAGCCTCTGCCTTCGGCTTGGGTCATGATCTCAGGGTCCTGGGATCGAGCCCCGCGTCGGGCTCTCTGCTCAGCAGGGAGCCTGCTTCTCCCCCTCTCTCTCTGCCTGCCTCTCTGCCTGCTTGTGATCTCTCTCACTCCATCAAATAAATAAATAAATCTTTTAAAAAAAAAAAAAAAGAAAGATTTAAATATGGCTCTTCAAGAACTATAAGCAGCAGTTAATTTTTATTCTATAGTAAAACACAGGCTTACACTTGCAGGGTTTTAATTTACCCTGTTATTCTTAGATTGTACTATCCATTGTTTCTTCTAGATGAAAATAATTGGTCTTGATTTGGAAAAATAATAATCTCCTAATAGTCTCATAATAATGAAATGATTATGAAATGATGAATAATGAAATTAATCTTAGTTTCAGTGTAGCTTTCAAACATTATAGAATAAGACTGCCCTAATCTTCCAGCAAAATAAGGCAATCAGACAGCTTTGCATTTCAAAGGGACTGGCACAGTTGGCAAATTGACCAACATATATGCAGATCCAAAGTAGATTTAAAAAAGTAACTGGCATGTTGCTCACCTGTACAAAAACTCCTTATTTCCACAGGAAATAAACTTTTATTTTAAAATGAACTGTGAAATTTGAAAATGAATCCTTTAATACCCTTCAGGTTCTAAATACACTGAGGACTCTGAAGATAAAATTAGCATTTCAAAAGTAGACAACACCAGGATGAGAGTCTCTGAGGACTACAACCCAAGTATGCTCTCCAGGTGTGACCAAAGCAGCTTTTATGTAACTTAGATTTTCCTTTCCTCTTCCCCCAAGTCTTTTCTTCATCTCTAATGTATACCTTGTGCTTTTTCTTCTGGGTCTCTCCTGTGTCTTTTCTTCTTGCTTTTTCTCTGTGTGTTTCTGTTTAATGCCTGCACACACAGACACACAGACATATTTATGAAAGGCTGAAGGACAGAGGGAGAGAGTCAGGGTCATATACTCTGTTAGACTTTGGGCATGTGCAGACAAAGCAACAGAATCAATCTATGATTTGTTTTCTCTTTCTAAAGAGCTCTTAACTTCTGTGTGTACATGTCCTATATTTTTTCTTAGTTTCTGGCACTAAAATGTTCTACTTATTTTGATTTAAGAAAACAGAATGAATGAAAAAAAAAATGAGAATGAAATCAGGATGGTCTCTTGCATAAAAGCAATAGTATTTTATCAGTCCAAATATGATAAAGAGATAAAATATCAAATATGATATTTTATCAATCCAAATGTAATAAAGAGAAGATATATATTATATATATACTATATTATATATGTACGTGTGTATATATATATATACACATGTATGTATATATATACACATACACACAAAACCAAATTTTTAAAAAATTTTCTTTAATTATCAAATTAATTGCCATCAGTCAGCAGTTACTGTGTGTCCCTTGATATGTGTATTGCAAGGCTGGGGCTTGGATTAGTTAATTGAGAAAAAAAAAACAGGTGTGAGTTCTGCCACTGAGATAGGCTTAATTTTGATTGTATTAAATGAGGGGAAAATGACAATACAATTAGTAATATCAAGGTACTATTCTACTGTCCCCTTTAATCTACTTGAAATAATATTTAAATTACATTCAAGTTTACTTTTTACTTATGTGGCTTCAACCTTCCCTTGGAGACATATTTAGTTATTTTTGTATCAGAGCTATCTGGGATTCTCTATTTAGTCAGGAATGGACCTAAAGACTTTTATATTAATTGGGCACTGATATAGGGGGAAAATGTATTGCCCACTTGTCATGGCAGAAATGACTTGCCATAGTGAGACTCAGTTTCAATTCCATTGCCTCAATGGAGTAAAACAGGTGCAATGAGCAGGTTTCTCTCTTTTCAACAAAAAGAGCAAAGGGATAAACTACTTGTAAAAAGATTTCCCTTTATAAGCATTACATGTTTTTGTTGTTGCAGTAATGTCAAATGTATCTTTTTTTGAAAGGTTGCATTCAGCATGTGGTTTTATTTGATTGAGAACAATTGTTTAAAATCACAATTTGCTATTTATACTTTTTAAGAATAATATGAGGAAGGATAATGAAATCATGATTAGTATTAACTGAGATTAGGCTTGTAAAGAAGATTTTGAACAAGTGTCTCTAAATAAAAATGTATATTCCAGGAGAGGCAAAATAATACCTTATTCTCAGCAGGCATAATATTTTGTAGAGCAAAAAAGGTATGTATTCAAATATGTCAAAAAAATGTGTTAAGCACTTAGTAATGATGCATATAAACCATTGTGAAAGTTAAGAGAAAAAAAAAAAACAGATGATTACTTATTGCTAAAAGCAGGGAAGATGTCAGAAGTTGGTTGATTGAGTAGCTTATTGAAAGACAAAACTATTCAGAGTTAATAAAATAGAGTGAGCAAAGGCATGCATTAAAAAAAAAAGCATGAGGACTGGAAAGAAGCAAATAGTTCAATAAATCTCATGTGTAGTTTTTACGGGGATATAATGGGACAGGTTTGGGAAAAAAGTTAGAGGCAGACCTTAGGTGTCTTAAATATCTAGTATGTAATTTTATTTGACTCTCTTGACAAAGTGAAATCTCTAAACTTTTAATGGCAGAAATAGTTGATCTAAGAACAATATTGTAGGGATGACTGGGTTGTCGGTTGGATATGCAACCGACTATGTTGAAAATATATGGATATGTTTTCAGCTCAGGCCATGATCTTGGGATTGTGGGATTGAGCCCCACATCAGGAACTATACTGGGTGTGAAGACTGCTTACAATTCTCTATCTCCCTGTATCCCTCCCTCATGCTCTCTTTCTTTTTCTCTCCCTCAAAAAACAAACAAACAAGCCCAGAACAATACTGCTAAAAGTACTCAGATGGTAACCTTGGGAATTAAATAGGATAATATATGTGATATTCTCATAGGGACAGAGAAGTTCATATACTCTTTATTACAAACTGATTTGATATTCATTCAATACTCAGTTTTTTGTATTGCCATTGTTTGCATACCAGTGTCCAGAATAAGTTGACAATTTCTAGTGTATAAAAATTCTGCCTTTAACTTCTGTATCTTTAGGCCATAGTAGATAGTAAATAAGTACCCATAAAAAATAACTCTGTTAGGAAAGAACAACAAAAAGTCAAAAATGAAACATAGAGGTTTGGAATCTTTTCTATGGTTCACCATTCAGAAAACAGTGATGTTGACAAAAGGAGTAACCATAGGAGAAGACCCCAGCTTGGGTGGAAAATAATAAGATTAGTTTGAAACACATTAAGGCAGGAAACATTAAAGAAATATTTAGATCATAAATGACAAGAAGGCAATGTGGAATTATTAGCAGTTGCATTACAGTCTGTGTGAAGAAGAGATGAATTGATTCTCCAAGGATTAGGCTATAATTACAAGAAAAACATTAAGGTCAGGCAGCCTCGGTGGCTCAGTTGGTTGAGAACTGCCTCTTGGTTTCGGCTCAGTTTGTGATCTCATGGGTCATGGACACTGAGCCCCTTGTAGGTTCTGCGCTCAGTGGGGAGTCTGTTTGAAGATTCTCTGCCTCTGCTCCCTTCCCCACTTGTGTTCTCTCTTTTAAATAAATAAATAGATCTTTAAAAAAAAAAAGCAATTTCAGAATTAATGAGAAAATTAGGAAATAACATGCTAACTAACCACTGCCTATATTTCTCTGTAAAAAAATTTGGAAAGTTAAGGTTTTTAATTCTGTAATAATATTTTAATTTTACATCTTATATTTAATTATATGTCTTATTCCAAGGATAATGTAAAAATTATCAAACCAGAAATAATCTCCTACATAATGAATAAATAGAACTCCTAAAACCCAGAAATATTGAAACTAAGACCTACAGAATACAAATATTTTGCCAAAAATTACAAAATTATTAGCCAAAGTGGTACCCTGTAAATGTAGATTTTCATTTATTTCCTGTTTTTTCCCTTTTCAGCAAGTGCATTTTAATCATATCTAATTTCTTAATCTTTTAGTGGTTACATCCATATGTTAAAATATTAGTTGTTAATAGGAAACTGATGAGAACTGATTATCACTTGTGCTTTGTTAAGTTTTCCATTGCTATGAAGTGTTCAGATTTTCTCTTTGACCTTGAAATTTGAAATTTTCATACCTGTAGTATGCCCTGGGATGGACCTTTTTTTAATTATCTGGGCATCTTTTAGATTTTGCCAGCCATGTAAACACTTTCTCAACTGTAGAGTTCACTATACACAGACATGCACATACGGATTCACATACATGCATGATTATATTAGTATGTTAAATCAAGAAATGGTTATTGAACAATTAACACAAGTTTAATGTGATGGGATAGAGCATTGGATATATCTGACAGAATGATTGTTATGGAACTTGCATTTTCCTGGGAATGGGAATGGGCAGGAAAACACAAAATAAATATGACATAGAACACATTAAAATGCATCAAGTTTTATGGAGCAACGTAAAATCAAGGAAGGGAAGCGTGAAATAAAGAAGATGGGGTAACTTGTTCAGTGAAGAACTCACTAAGAAATTGATAATAGCAGTGAGGGAGAGAGAAATGTTTGCTCAGGGAGACGAGTAAGTGAAACATTCTGTGTCAGGAGCATTTTACTGTGTTTGAAAACCAACAGACAGGACTTTGTGGTTGATAACTGAAACAATGCTGGGAGTTCCACTATAAAATATTCTGTTTCAGAAACAGTCAGAGACTATGTTTCGAAGCGCTCTGCAGGCCACATGAAGAATATATTGCTTTTGACTTTAAGAAAAATGAGAAATCAGAGGAAGGTTCTGAGAAATGACAGGATATGGTAAATATTGAAAGGGGTTATTCAGATTGCTGTGATGTGAATAAATTGACTCGAGGAAGGAGCTAGGGTGGTGGAACCTAGCAGATCATTTAGAGAAGACTACAATCCCCTAAGCAAGAGAAGATAGTGACTTGGATAGTGGCAGTCGTAAGAAAAGTGAGAAGAAAAGGTGGAATTTGGGATATGTTTAAAATTGGAGATACTTAGATTTGATGAGATACTGAATGTCTGGTGTCAAATAAAGAGGATAATCAAAGATAGAGATTTTTTGTCTCACCACTGGAAAGACAGATAGAGCTGCTTTTAATACAGGTGAAATTTCTTAAGTTCCATAACTAAATACTTTACATTTACTATCCTATTAAAAGAAATGTGTTAATATCTCTTGCCTTCTAATGGTCTCTGTCCTCAATTATTATTTGAGCCTACATATTTCACACTCATTTTATCATAGTCTCAGAGAGAGAGAGAGAGGAATAAGAATGTGGACTCAGTTTACATTTTTACCAGAAGGTCCAAAAACTGTTTTTCAAAATTCAGGAATTCATGCAAAGTAATAATCTGCCTTTTTTATGAAAATAAAAGATACCATCAATTTATTTACTATTTTTAAAAGTAAGTTTAGTATGAAAAGCAATACCATATGTATTACACTAGGAGATAGGAACACATAGCAGAAAATAGTGCATTTTTCATGTTCGGCATCTAAATTCAAATCTCATTTCTTCTGAAATAATTATAGAACCTTGGGAAAGTATGGTATATTTTTACAACACACACACACACACATATATATACATGTATATATAGTGGGAAAGTTAACTTTATCTATGTCTTAGATATCTTAAAAATAAATAAAAAATTGTAAGCAGCGGGGGGTGGGAGGTTGGGGGAACCAGGTGGTGGGTATTAGAGAGGGCACGGATTGCATGGAGCACTGGGTGTGGTACAAAAACAAGGAATACTGTTATGCTGAAAATAAAAAAAATAAAAAATAAAAAATACCAAAAAAAATTGTAAGCACAGTACGTAATATAAAACTTGACAGGGTTTGACATAGAAGGGGTCCTAAACAATTTTGAACTAATGCTGCTATTTAACCCTGATTCAAAACTCCTGAATTTCAGGATCGGCTATTCTAAATGAAAATACTTGCGTGGCTCAGTTAGTTAAGCCTCTGTCTCTTGCTTTTGGTGTAATTTATGATCTAAGGGTGGTGAGATCAAGCCTCGTGTTGGGCTTTGCTCTGGACATTGGGACTGTTTAAGATTCTTTCTCTCCCTCTTCCTTCTGCGCTTCCCCTGCCCTCACACACAAGTACACATGCTCTCTCCCTTAAATAAATAAATACTATTCTTCTCTATCATTCTTCCAACTAATGAGAGTCAAATCACTTATAATTTTCCTTCATTTTGTTTCAACTTAATATGTAATGGGACTCAGACTAAAACAGGAATTAGTAGTTTAGTAGTTAGTAGGGAGATGAGAGTATTCATCTCACACTGACTGCAAGTTTCAGACTTTTGTGAATGTTTCACCAGGGAGTGTTGCCTGGTGCATTATTTGAACGATATCTGAAATGGTCCCCAAAAGAGTAAAATATTCAATAAACATCACTCTGTGACAACTCATTGGTGATATACAAATTAATCTAAGAATTACTTGTTAAAACCCTGTGTCTTGATGCATGTATCTCTGTCCTAATTAAAAGTTTACCTCAAAGATTCTTCTAAGATTCTCTCTACAATATTTAGAGTAGCATAATCACTGCTATGTTTAAGCTACTGTGTTTAGACAGTGTTGAAATATTTGGTGTGTTCCAGGTTGTGGCTAGAGCACTTACACATATTCAAAACATTTCACAACTGGTTCAGTATGGACCTGAACGAATGAGAAAAGAGGGTATCTGTATACAACCTGTGTGTTTAGAAGTACAGATAGACTGAATAGCAGCACTCACATGAACTCACATTTGATCATCACATAAAGAGGATATAATCAGACTTTCCCCATTATGGAAAAGATGGAAAGCAAGTTACTTATTCAAACAGCAGCGAATTAGAAGTATAAGAACTGAAATTTGAACTTAAGTCTATCCAACAATAAATCTTAGATTGTTTAATTTTCGGTCATTTCATCACTATATCTTTGTAAATGGATTGTCTTCAAAATTTACTAAAATTCATTTATTTAATGAAGACTTTTAAAATGTTTAAATTAAAAAAAAAATACTGCTTAGCTCTTGTAAAGTGGAAAGAGAATTGTAGTATGTATGGAAATTCCATCTATTGGATCTGATATTCTGGGTTTTTCCTGAGCTAATAAGTTTTATTAAGCTTCAGTGCATTCTATTTGCCTGACAGTCTTTGTCTCATTTTCAAAGGTATGTCATAACTTAGTTAATCGGGAATTATGAATAAACCAATAAGGACTTATGATGCTATAAATAATTCTATAAAAAAACAAAGTATCCCCAAATCAAGACCATGAATGCAAATATTACTCAAAAGTAATGAAGGCTTTGGCTTTCAGGAACATTTACAAATGGAGAAAGTGACTTAAGTTTACTTAAGGCTGTAAAATATAAATGAATGATACAAAACTTTGAAGACACATCATTTTCGTCAAAAGCGTCACTACTATGCTCCAGAATTCCATCACAAAGCACCTAGCTTTTATTACAAAGCCTAAGAACATATACTAGAGAAGTGTGTGCAATTTGAAACTCTATATAAGCAAATGAAATTCAGGTTCACAGAAGCTGTATTTTTCATAGAGATAGACCCCAGGAGCACATTTCCTCTTATGTCACTCCTGTTGGCCGGTGCTAACATTCTGGCAGCAGGCATTCTTCAGCATGAAACATTTGACACTGCTCTTAGAGGTTTCTTGAGTACCCAATGGCCCCAGTTGATGTGTAGGATATATACACAGTTTAAACAGTTCTCTTGACTTCTGGCAATTTCTCACAAACTAGAAACCCCAGCAGGAACTAAAATGACATGGACAGGGGCGCCTGGGTGGCTCAGTGGGTTAAAGCCTCTGCCTTCGGCTCGGGTCATGATCCCAGGGTCCTGGGATCGAGCCCCACATTGGGCTCTCTGCTCAGCGGGGAGCCTGCTTCCTCCTCTCTCTCTGCCTGCCTCCCCGCCTGCCTGTGATCTCTGTCAAATAAATAAATAAAAATCTTTAAAATAAAATAAAATAAAATAAAATGACATGGACAGCTATGGGATGGTCTGAATTATATTTCACCTTTTAGCATTTTTACTCTTTCAATAAAGTATATCATCGAGAGGGATGGGAGGCCTGTCAGGTCACAAATACACTGTAAATGAAAAATGACAAAAGTTTTGCTCTTTGTATGAATAGGGTCTAATGTGAAGCTTAGTTAAAGTCATTCTGACTCTTGTATAAAGTTGAGAAGTATGGCAGATTTCTTGTGATGTTTCAAAAACCTACTTGCCATTCAGTTGTATTTGAGGAATGAGTGATGCCACCATGAAAATTCCTAATAAATCTCGTAAGATCTTATGACACAAAGCCTTGCCCTCCATAAAGGAACCAACAAGTTGCCTGTCAGTCTCTCGTTTCTTCACTCCTATGTTATTGGGCAGCTCTGAGAAGTCATTTCCTTGAATTACTAATATTCACTCTTAGGTGATTGGTGGGGCGATTATGACCTAAGAAATGCTAATCAGTCCCTTTCTGAAGATTTAAAATTGGGGGAAAAAATAGTAGATCATTCTCTCCTGGGTGACCGGACCAGTCATATGAAAACTCAGGAAGTATGTATTGAACAAATTCCATCTGTAATTTGAGAAAGGAAGCAGTAGAAATAATCATATAGGAAGAGCAAAAGATAAAGCAAGCATGCAGAAAGGAGCAGAGGGACAGAGAAAATTCATTGGCTCCTTATGCCCAGCTTAAATCCATTTTTGAGATCCATGTGTTTTCTGAAACATGTCTCCTTTGACCCTGCAACAGTTTCACCTGCTATTCCTGAGCTAATGCAAGGTGTTGATAGAATCAAAAGAGTTCTCACTAATATTTTCTCCTAATGGGAATAAAGTGTTTCTAGTCATGCTCCTTCTGGCAGAAAGCATACATTAAACAGATAGCTTATGATAATGGAGAATACCGATGGAATAAGCAGCATATTAAGTTTTCTATCAGATAACCAGGGTAGCAGAGGAGAAAGATATGGGTTTGAAAACCAAAAACATAGACTCTGACTCTTATCAGATAGCTGGTCCTAGGTTAATTATTTGGATTTTCTTTATTTTGGTGTTCTCACAGGCCAGATTTATGGTATGTGTAGTCATGCTGGTCCTCACGTGCAGAAGGACTTTGGGGTTTGATGTCCTGCTTTCATCGTGTTGAAAGTCTTAATTTCTTCTTCTGACTTTTTTTTGTAAGTGAAGTTTGATAGGACAGTGGAACTTGCACTAAAAGCTTGGTGACTTGCAAAAATTTGCACTAAAAGCACAGTGACAGGGGCACCTGGGTGGCTCAGTGGGTTAAAGCCTCTGCCTTCGACTCAGGTCATGATGTCAGGGTCCTGGGATCGAGCCCCACATCGGGTTCTCTGCTCAGTGGGGAGCCTGATTCCTCTTCTCTCTCTCTCTGCCTGCCTCTCCACTTACTTGTGATCTCTGTCTGTCAAATAAATAAATAAAATATTTTAAAAAATGCAGTGACCTTGCTTCCTACTGTCTCCAACCTTCCCAAGGTGAGTTCTTTACTGTATTTCCAAACTTCTGCATGCTGGACCTCATTCAGAATCCCTCTCTCCACAGCTGCTTTGCAACTGTTGCTGCCCTCTTCACAGGTGTGCAACTGGGCTGCCTCAGTGGGGCACGGGAGTCCTGTATTCCACCATTCTGCCCACATTCCGCCAGGACTCTGCCTAGGAGCAGGGCATCATGTCAGATGCATGTCTCAAGGGCTCACAGGGCTGGGCAAGGCAGCCACCCCTACCTTGGGAGGAGAGCACCACAGAACAGCATATCGGCAAATGACTCTGTGGGAGCTTCTTTCCCATTACTGAGGCAGGCAGGTACTGACTGTGTCTTGGTATGAGGATTGGGATCCTTGAGGATCATCTATGCACAGTGCATGGGGTCAGTGGGCATAGAAACAAATATTGACTTTCCTGGCATTTTCTTTTTACTCTGGACCCTGCAAATTATGTCACTAGCTCTGGTTCTGGGTGAAAGAAATATTCTCATCCTGATTCCAAATGAGAAATTGCCCTTTTCTAGCTTTTCTAATAGAGAGGCTGGTAAGGTTTGTAAGAATCAATTTTCATGTGAGTTTTTTGGTAGAAGGAAAATAAAAGTCATAAGGTAAGTAGAATTGATGTGGGAAACAAAAACAAAAGAAAAAAAATTCCTTACTTAAAAAAAATTCCTTTACAAAAGTCCTTGAAACAGGCAATGTGACATTCCTCTAGGAACTCAGCTGCCTTGATGTTAATACTTTGCTAAGGGCAAAAGGAAAACTTAATTTAACATTATCCTGACCCCCCAGGATCCTGTAAGTCTACTTTAGCATAAAAAATATTTTGGAAACTTCCTTTATCTCCGCCCGCCAAGATACAGGTTGACAATCATCCCCCAAGCATACGATCCATTAATATACATCTGAAGGGTCTCATGTCTAAGGTTTTATTAGACAGTAATAAATGACATTTCCCTAACAACCCCTAGTCCCTCTCAAGATCCTGGAAAGCTGCTTTCCAAAATTCTTTAGAGACTTGTGATATCCCTAACCTCCTCCTAGCTTGAAAGTATACAATTGGCCACTCTTCATGACCCAATGCAGCTTTCTCTCCCCACACGTTCCCTCCTCGTGCTTTAATAAAACCACCTTTTTGCACTGAAGATGTCTCAAGAATTCTTTTCTGGCAGTTGACTCTGAACCCCACCACTTCAAACCACCTCAGAATGAGGGATATATTGAAGAGAAAAAAGCATAATGTATATCTGACCTGGTTCACCCTCTATAGATTCCTAACTGGTGTGCCACCATTTGTTTGTAGGACAGTAGACAGTCATGCTCAGCAGGCAGCAGCCTCCTTTAATTTAGCCCCTTATGATGCATAGCCATTTTTATTAAAAGACTGTGAAACAATGTAGAGCTACAGAAAATAGAGGATACTGAAACAATGTAGAGCTGCAATGCAGAGCTGCAGAAAATAGAGGATACTGAAACATTATGGAAGGGTTAAGTTGAATTAAGATGTCCTGTAAAGCACATAGCAAGTTATACTATCTAGTTAGTATTTGATATATGGAGTTATACAGAATTTTTGATGAAGTGGGAGCTGAAAAACAACTGTATGTTATTATACTTCTTCCATCCAAGTAAACATATTGAAGTCCTATCATAAATTAGTTAGCTCTTGATTCTCTACAGTAAAGGGAGACATGGGTAATTTGATAGAGTTGCAAATCATGGATGTTTAAAGACTTCATTTTGGAAAATAGTTTCAAGTCCTTTTTTATTAGTTTTGCTAACACAAGGAGTGACATTGATTGATTTAATTTTCACCTCTTCTACCTGTCCCTGCTCACTTGCTGGTAAAGGTGCTAATAAGCAATGAAAAAGCCAAAAGCATTAGACAGAAACTAAAAGAAACAGAATTAAGGGATTGACCTCTTATAGACTGGGAACCCAAGAATTATATAAAATTGGGCTATGGCTAATCACAGAGATACATTCTTAAATGTTGAGTATGTGTCAAATTCTTGTCAATTTTTATTTTTTTTAAAGATTTTATTTATTTATTTGATAGACAGAGACCACAAGAAGAAGGCAGAGAGAAGGAAGCAGGCTCCCTGCTGAGCAGAGAGCCTGCTTCCTTCCTATTTGACAGAGACCACGAGAAGAAGGCAGAGAGGAGGAAGCATTATGACTCATAATGCTGTATGTAAACCTTGTTATTAATGGCTCAACAAATAACATTAATTCAATACATTTGGAGTTAAGGAGTTGAAAAATTCTAATCTAGATACACTCATGCCCAAACTTTTAGTTACTTCCCATCTACATTACCACATACATGATGGAATGGTACAGCAGGAAGCTATTGTTGAGACTATTGAGTACCTATTATACATTCCATTGATGAAAAAAACAAGGAGCAAAGCTAGTGAATTGCTAGTTGCTCATGATTCTACAATAAATAATAGAGCCATCTCTAGGTAATACACTGCTATCTGAAATCACCAGTTGCTTCTAAAATCAAACTGCGATTTGCTATTGTTTAGAATCTGAAAAGTAAATCTACATTTACATATCTATCTTTTACATCTTTCCTTAACAAACTGTATCACAACTCTTCATAACTCATAGTTGTTTGTAAATCCAAAAGGAGAAAGAAACTTAGAACCTCATATAATGAGACCTCCAAGATTAAGGTGTTTGCTTGAGGGCACTCCAGATCTTAAAATCAAGCCATATCACTACAAGTTAATATTTTATTTCCCTTTGCATTTTATAAATATACTACTGTTATCATAAAAACTTTTGAGATATGAGTACAGTAAATCATTTCAGTGGTCTTTTTAGAACTGAACTATGAAGGAAACCAAATAGGTATTGGAAATCCCATTTGATGTCATCATTTTAGAGCCCAGGATCTGATTAATATTCATTGGCTTTGTTGGAAATTGAAAGAGTATGATGTTTATCAACATATAATGGTGTTTGTTCATTACATTGATTTTTATTATGAGTTTTCACAATTTGAAATAATAACTACAAAAACAACCCGAATGGATTTCTGATTGTTCATTGTTTATAGCATCTGTAGAAAATATGTTGGCATGACATTCACAACTAACATGCATTATTTAAAATTAAGGGGAAAATAGTACTAATTATAAACATTGTCTATAATGGAGCTTTGTAGTTTACATAATTACATTTTGTAAAAGAAAGGAGGCAAGCTTGGTCTGACTTCATTTTACCATTAGAAAGGATCTGACTGTCTTCCTCCCATGGTACCAGCTGCATGAGATCAGTGTGCTTCATTTCAATAGCCTACAGAGACAGTTTACTTTCTAAGAGCTCCCTTTTGCAAATGTGCCAGGGGAAGGATAATTTTGCTCTCTATAATAATATGCAGAAGGCTAGTCTTGTCCAGAAATTATGCTTCACAAACTATGTCTAGACCAGCACTGCCACCAAAAATCTCATTCTCAAATAAAAATGTCTGGTTTTCCTTTCCTCTTTTTTTTTTCTCTCTTCCTTCCTTTCTTTCTTCTTTTTTTTTTTTTTTTTGTCAGATTGTTCTCAAGAAGTATTTTCCAAAATAAATGAATAAATAAATTAAAAGATGAATAAAGACATAAATGATTTCCATTGTGGTTTCTAATCATAGCCTCTCCTCTCATTATTTGCATGTGGGGCAAAATTACATTAAAATAAACAAATGGACTCAAAGTCAGGTAAAAATTAAATGACCTGGCCTAATACACTTCATTTAAACTTTCAAAGTAGACAATGAAAAGACTTAAATATTCCAAACTGTAATTCCTCAAAATTTATATAAATCATCCTTTTGGAAAGAAAACATTTTTTTTTTTAACGTTTAACAAAAAAAGTTTATATAGTGAAAGGACAGTTATGGGGTTTACACTGAAAATTCCAGATGTGTAAAGGACCTTCTGGTGATGTTCACATAGCCTGAATTTGATCTGTGTGTTTTTTTTCCCCAGGCAAATTGACCTATATGACATAGATAATAATCATCTCTGTGTCTTTAGTACCCAGAGCAGGATATTGTATAAATTGGGTCATAATAATTAGGATAGCTTTGTATCATGTTCCAGTTAGTGACGGCTTTGGTGTACTCATTGAGCAATTGTGGGTGACAGAATTCATACCTTGGGTCCTTTTGTTTCCACATCTATAAAGTGAGGAGGGGACTAATAAATATCTACAACCTAACATATTATCTAATGAAACCACCTGACAGCATTTCTTAAAAAACAATTTTAGTAATGAATTATATCTGCAAAGTCAATGATGAAAAATAAAGACAAGGACAAAGAGCAAACATCAAAGCTCTTCAAAATATATGACATTCAGACTTGTTTTATGTATCACTGGATAAAGCAATAACATGAAAAGAATACAGAAGCAAAATAACATCTATAACTTTTAAAGCTATTCAGGCCTTAGAAAAGAAGAGCGCTCCAATTACAAAGCTATTTGGAGACATAATGCTAATCCTTGCTTCAAGGATTAAGAATAGGAAACTAACGAGACAAAAATATAACTCCTTGGTGAAAGTTGTTAATCACTTCATGATACAGCCTGCGCTAGTGAACATTTAATTATTATAAATGTAAACAACACATATATGTTGGTGATGTTTCCCCACTGCTAAGAATCATCATTTTTAATGTGCCTGAAAACGTTTTTGGAGACAAAAATCCCTCTTGGAAGGCATTACTGTTTACCAAGTCTGCTGAGAAAAAACTTTGTTATAAAAAATGACTTGTTTATCTCGGAGTCAAGATGGCAGAGAAGTAGCAGGCTGAGACTACTTCAGGTAGCGGGAGATCAGCTAGATAGCTTATCTAAAGATTGCAAACACCTACAAATCCAACGGGAGATCGAAGAGAAGAAGAACAGCAACTCTAGAAACAGAAAATTAACCACTTTCTGAAAGGTAGGACTGGCGGAGAAGTGAATCCAAAGTGATGGGAAGATAGACCGCGGGGGGAGGGGCCGGCTCCCGGCAAGCGGCGGAGCAGCAGAGCACAAAATCAGGAATTTTAAGTCTGTTCCGCTGAGGGACATCGCTCCAGAGGCTTAACCAGAGTGAAGCCCAGGCGGGGTCAGCGTGGCCTCAGGTCCCGCAGGGTCACAGAAGGATTGGGGGTATCTGAGTGTTGCAGAGCTTACAGGTATTAGAACGGGGAAGCCAGCTACAGAGACAGAGCCGAGGAGTGAGCTCTAAGCTCGGGGTTACCTTGAACCGGTCGCAGGCTCGGTCAGCTCGGAGCGCGGCCAGATGCCAGGGTGACAGGAGTAATTGGGCACTGTTCTCTGAGGGCGCACTGAGAAGTGGGGCCCCGGGCTCTCGGCTCCTCCGGGCCGGAGACTGAGAGGCCGCCATCTTCATTCCCATCCTCCGGAACTCTACGGGAAGCAATCAGGGAACAAAAGCTCCCAAAAGCAACTCGAGCGGATTACTCAGCCCGGCCCCTGGTAAGGGTGGTGCAACTCCGCCCGGGGCAAAGACACTTGAGAATCACTACAACAGGCCCCTCCCCCAGAAGATCAACAAGAAACCCAGCCAGGACCAAGTTCACCTACCAAGGAGTGCAGTTTCAATACCAAGGAGAGCAGCGGAATTCCAGAGGAGGAGAAAGCAAAGCACGGAACTCATGGCTTTCTCCCCATGATTCTTTAGCCTTGCAGTTAATTTAATTTTTTTCTTTTTTTTTCTTTTTCTTTTTCAATTTTTTTTCTCTTCTTCTGCTAAATTTTTTAACTTTTATCCTTTTCTTTTTTAACGTTTTTTAACTAGTTTATCTAATATGTATATATTTTTTCCATTTTATATTTTTTCTTTATTCGTTTTCTTTTTTTAATTGTTTCTCTTTTTTTCTTTTTTTTTTTCTCTCTCTGAACCTCTTTTTATCCCCTTTCTCCCCCCTTACAATTTGGGATATCTTCTGATTTGGTTAAAGCATATATTCCTGGGGTTGTTGCCACCCTTTTAGTATTTTACTTGCTCCTTCATATACTCTTATCTGGACAAAATGACAAGGCGGAAAAATTCACCACAAAAAAAAAGAACAAGAGGCAGTATCAAAGGCTAGGGACCTAATCAATACAGACATTGGTAATATGTCAGGTCTAGAGTTCAGAATGATGATTCTTAAGGTTCTAGCCGGGCTCAAAAAAGGCATGGAAGATACTAGAGAAACCCTCTCTGGAGATATAAAAGCCCTTTCTGGAGAAATAAAAGAACTAAAATCTAACCAAGTTGAAATCAAAAAAGCTATTAATGAGGTGCAATCAAAAATGGAGGCTCTCACTGCTAGGATAAATGAGGCAGAAGAAAGAATTAGCGATATAGAAGACCAAATGACAGAGAATAAAGAAGCTGAGCAAAAGAGGGACAAACAGCTACTGGACCACGAGGGGAGAATTCGAGAGATAACTGACACCATAAGACGAAACAACATTAGAATAATTGGGATTCCAGAAGAAGAAGAAAGAGAGAGGGGAGCAGAAGGTATATTGGAGAGATTTCCCCAATATGGCAAAGGGAACAAGCATCAAAATCCAGGAGGTTCAGAGAACCCCCCCTCAAAATCAATAAGAATAGGTCCACACCCCATCACCTAATAGTAAAATTTACAAGTCTTAGTGACAAAGAGAAAATCCTGAAAGCAGCCCAGGAAAAGAAGTCTGTAACATACAATGGTAAAAATATGAGATTGGCAGCAGACTTATCCACAGAGACCTGGCAGGCCAGAAAGAGCTGGCATGATATATTCAGAGCACTAAACGAGAAAAACATGCAGCCAAGAATACTATATCCAGCTAGGCTATCATTGAAAATAGAAGGAGAGATTAAAACCTTCCAAGACAAACAAAAACTGAAAGAATTTGAAAACACCAAACCAGCTCTACAGGAAATGTTGAAAGGGGTCCTCTAAGCAAAGAGAGACCCTAAGAGTAGTAGATCAGAAAGAAACAGAGACAATATACAATAACAGTCACCTTACAGGCAATACAATGGCACTAAATTGATATCTCTCAATACTTACCCTGAATGTTAATGGGCTAAATGCCCCAATCAAAAGACACAGGGTATCAGAATGGATAAAAAAACAAAACCCATCTATATGTTGCCTACAAGAAACCCATTTTAAACCTGAAGACACCTCCAGATTTAAAGTGAGGGGGTGGAAAACAATTTACCATGTTAATGGACATCAGGAGAAAGCAGGAGGGGCAATCCTTATATCAGATCAATTAGATTTTAAGCCAAAGACTATAATAAGAGATGAGGAAGGACACTATATCATACTCAAAGGATCTGTCCAACAAGAAGATCTAACAATTTTAAATATCTATGCCCCTAACATGGGAGCAGCCAACTATATAAACCAATTAATAACAAAATCAAAGAAACACATTGACAATAATACAATAATCGTAGGGGATTTTAACACTCCCCTCACTGAAATGGACAGATCATCCAAGCAAAAGATCAACAAGGAAATCAAGGCCTTAAATGACACACTGGACCAGATGGACATCACAGATATATTCAGAACATTTCATCCCAAAGCAACAGAATACACATTCTTCTCTAGTGCACATGGAACATTCTCCAGAATAGATCATATTCTCGGTCCTAAATCAGGTCTCAACCGTTATCAAAAGATTGGAATCATTCCCTGCATATTTTCAGACCACAATGCTCTGAAGCTAGAACTCAATCACAAGAGGAAATTTGGAAAGAACCCAAATACATGGAGACTAAACAGCATCCTTCTAAAGAATGAATGGGTCAACCAGGAAATTAAAGAAGAGTTGAAAAAATTCATGGAAACAAATGATAATGAAAACACAACGGTTCAAAATCTGTGGGACACAACAAAGGCAGTCCTGAGAGGAAAATATATAGCGGTACAAGCCTTTCTCAAGAAACAAGAAAGGTCTCAGGTACACAACCTAACCCTACACCTAAAGGAGCTGGAGAAAGAACAAGAAAGAAACCCTAAACCCAGCAGGAGAAGAGAAATCATAAAGATCAGAGCAGAAATCAATGAAATAGAAACCAAAAAAACAATAGAACAAATCAACAAAACTAGGAGCTGGTTCTTTGAAAGAATTAATAAGATCGATAAACCCCTGGCCAGACTTATCAAAAAGAAAAGAGAAAGGACCCAAATAAATAAAATCATGAATGAAAGAGGAGAGATCACAACGAACACCAAAGAAATACAGACAATTATAAGAACATACTATGAGCAACTCTACGCCAACAAATTTGACAATCTGGAAGAAATGGATGCATTCCTAGAGACATATAAACTACCACAACTGAACCAGGAAGAAATAGAAAGCCTGAACAGACCCATAACCAGTAAGGAGATTGAAACAGTCATCAAAAATCTCCAAACAAACAAAAGCCCAGGGCCAGATGGCTTCCCGGGGGAATTCTACCAAACATTTAAAGAAGAACTAATTCCTATTCTCCTGAAACTGTTCCAAAAAATAGAAATGGAAGGAAAACTTCCAAACTCATTTTATGAGGCCAGCATCACCTTGATCCCAAAACCAGACAAGGATCCCATCAAAAAAGAGAACTACAGGCCAATATCCTTGATGAACACAGATGCAAAAATTCTCGCCAAAATACTAGCCAATAGGATTCAACAGTTACATTAAAAGGATTATTCACCACGACCAAGTGGGATTTATTCCAGGGCTGTAAGTTTGGTTCAACATCCGCAAATCAACCAATATGATACAACACATTAATAAAAGAAAGAACAAGAACCATATGATACTCTCCATAGATGCTGAAAAAGCATTTGACAAAGTACAGCATCCCTTCCTGATCAAAACTCTTCAAAGTGTAGGGATAGAGGGCACGTACCTCAATATTATCAAAGCCATCTATGACAAACCCACCGCAAATATCATTCTCAATGGAGAAAAACTGAAAGCTTTTCCGCTAAGGTCAGGAACATGGCAGGGATGTCCGTTATCACCACTGCTATTCAACATAGTACTAGAAGTCCTAGCCTCAGCAATCAGACAACAAAAGGAAATTAAAGGCATCCATATCGGCAAAGAAGAAGTCAAACTATCACTCTTTGCAGATGATATGATACTATATGTGGAAAACCCAAAAGACTCCACTCCAAAACTGCTAGAACTTGTACAGGAATTCAGTAAAGTGTCAGGATATAAAATCAATGCCCAAAAATCAGTTGCATTTCTCTACACCAACAACAAGAGAGAAGGAAGAGAAATTAAGGAGTCAATCCCATTTACAATTGCACCCAAAACTGTAAGATACCTGGGAATAAACCTAACCAAAGAGACTAAGAATCTATACACAGAAAACTATAAAGTACTCATGAAAGAAATTGAGGAAGACACAAAGAAATGGAAAAATGGTCCATGCTCTTGGATTGGAAGAACAAATATTGTGAAAATGTCTATGCTACCTAAAGCAATCTACACATTGAATGCAATTCCTATCAAAGTACCATCCATTTTTTTCAAAGAAATGGAACAAATAATCCTAAAATTTATATGGAACCAGAAAAGACCTCGAATAGCCAAAGCAATATTGAAAAAGAAAGCCAAAGTTGGTGGCATCACAATTCCGGACTTCAAGCTCTATTACAAAGCTGTCATCATCAAGACAGCATGGTACTGGCACAAAAACAGACACATAGATCAATGGAACAGAATAGAGAGCCCAGAAATAGACCCTCAGCTCTATGGTCAACTAATATTCAACAAAGCAGGAAAGAATGTCCAGTGGAAAAAAGACAGCCTCTTCAACAAATGGTGTTGGGAAAATTGGACAGCCACATGCAGAAAAATGAAATTGGATCATTTCCTTACACCACACATGAAAATAGACTCAAAATGGATGGAGGACCTCAATGTGAGAAAGGAACCCATCAAAATCCTTGAGGAGAACCCAGGCAGCAACCTCTTCGACCTCAGCCACAGCAACATCTTCCTAGGAACATCGCCGAAGGCAAGGGAAGAAAGAGCAAAAATGAACTATTGGGATTTTATCAAGATCAAAAGCTTTTGCACAGCAAAGGAAACAGTTAACAAAACCAAAAGACAATTGACAGAATGGGAGAAGATATTTGCAAATGACATATCAGATAAAGGGCTAGTGTCCAAAATCTATAAAGAACTTAGCCAACTCAACACCCAAAGAACAAATCATCCAATCAAGAAATGGGCAGAGGACATGAACAGACATTTCTGCAAAGAAGACATCCAGATGGCGAACAGACACATGAAAAAGTGCTCCACATCACTTGGCATCAGGGAAATACAAATCAAAACCACAATGAGATATCACCTCACACCAGTCAGAATGGCTAAAATGAACAAGTCAGGAAATGACAGATGCTGGCGAGGATGCGGAGAAAGGGGAACCCTCCTACACTGTTGGTGGGAATGCAAGCTGGTGCGACCACCCTGGAAAACAGCATGGAGGTTCCTCAAAATGTTGAAAATAGAACTACCCTATGACCCAGCAATTGCACTGCTGGGTATTTACTCTAAAGATACAAACGTAGTGATCTGAAGGGGCACGTGCACCCGCTTGTTTATAGCAGCAATGTCTACAATAGCCAAACTATGGAAAGAACCTAGATGTCCATCAACAGACGAATGGATAAAGAAGAGGTGGTATATATACACAATGGAATACTATGCAGCCATCAAAAGAAATGAAATCTTGCCATTTGCGACGACGTGGATGGAACTAGAGGGTATCATGCTTAGCGAAATAAGTCAATCGGAGAAAGACAACTATCATATGATCTCCCTGATATGAGGGAGAGGAGATGCAACATGGTGGGTTAAGGGGGTAGGAGAAGAGTAAATGAAACAAGATGGGATTGGGAGGGAGACAAACCATAAGTGACTCTTAATCTCACAAAACAAACTGAGGGTTAATGGGGGGAGGGGGGTTGGGGGGGTGGGATTATGGACATTGGGGAGGGTATGTGCTATGGTGAGTGCTGTGAAGTGTGCAAACCTGGTGATTCACAGACCTGTACCCCTGGGGATAAAAATATATATGTTTATAAAAAATAAAAAAAAATGACTTGTTATTTTAATATTATTAAAACAAAAAATCTTAGAGACCAATAAAACATTAGACTTTCACTGAATTAAACTGAAATGTAAATTTATCATTGATTCATATCCTGAAAAACAAAGAAGGCCAAGTTTCTTTTTTTTTTTTATTTTATTTATTTATTTGACAGAGAGAGAGATCACAAGTAGGCAGAGAGGCAGAGAGAGCGAGAGAGAAGGAAGCAGGCTCCCCTCTGAGCAGAGAGCCCGATGTGGGACTCGATCCCAGGATCCTGAGATCATGACCTGAGCCGAAGTCAGAGGCTTAACCCACTGAGTCACCCAGGTGCCTGAAGGCCAAGTTTCATTGGGATGACTGATAACAAAGAAAATGCTGAAGTGTAACAGAAATCAAATAATCTGCATTATCCAGAACTAAGAAATAAATAGCATAGTATAACTATCATGCCCAACATCAAATAGAATTTAAGCCATCACTACACATAGCTTATAAGCTTAATGCTCTATTAAATGCAGTTATTTTACTAAGCACACATGTGCCAGGTCCTCTGGTAGATGTTGATGTTTCAAGGCATCAATATTAAGCCATGAACCAGGTTTTGCAGTCTAATGGAAAATATATTACTCATAAATACCTAATTTCAGCATTAGGTGGTGAAGGCTGTTTCTCCTCACTGGCATTGTTTCCTCTCTAAAATGTATCTAGCTCTCATCTGCCACCTTGATATAACAGAATTTGCCATCTTCTTCCATACTCAGGCTCTCTGGATTCAGTGATTCAGCTAAGATCTGCTGAAGATGAGTTAAATACTTATCCTAACCCATTAAATAGCTATATCATTGATTAATTCAAGAATGGGCTTCTAATCCACACTAGGCCAGTTGGCATCCTTCACTAGGATTCATAAAATACTACTCTAATAGCAAATGTATTCCTAGTAATGATAAGTGGTCTTATTTCCAATTGGGTAGAAAAGGCTGCAAGGGAACATATTATTAAGATATTTAAACACTACTTCTACTTTTGTTCTGAAGCCACCTTTCCTATAGTTTTCTATTTTGTCTTAAGGCAGGTTGACCTGCATTTCTGACATTGCCTGCCAAGATGGTCATTTACTGTTTTCATCATTTACTGTTTTCCATGCGTGGTTTCCATAAACAATTAAATCTATGATACACAATTTTAAAAAACATAACACTTTCTGAAGGTGTTACATCTTCATTTATCTTGAGGGTTGAAGGAAAACTTTCAGATAATAAAAATCACAATAAATTTATAATAGCTTTTGGGATATTTTTTTCTTTTAAAAATATTTTGATAAGGGGAGTTAATTCAGATAAGAGAAATCTAGGTGTTTTAGATGATCATTTATGCCCATTAATATGGTCCTTTAATAGATTAAGACTGAATGCAAACATCTCTATGAAGAGATTCTTCCCCTACCAACAAGTTCTCCATGGGAAGGAATATTGACAACAGTCCCCATTTCTCTTTGAATGAATTGTGAAGGCCCTCTGTGTTACAATATGATCACACAGGCCACTATGATAGAGTATGATACTAGCAAAATGCTAGAGTGTACTGACTGCAACTTATAGAGCTAGGAGAAGATTCACAGAAGGTCTGCGAGCTTTATGCCCTTGAACAGAGATCTGGACTTGATTTAAGACTCTGTATAAGCAACATGATCACCAAACATGGATACCTATAAAGAAATGTCAGATCACCAGCATGGATAACAATAACAACACCAACAAAAAAAACATATGTCAGTTTCCTGGAGAAGTAAATTAATGATTGATAAAGTTAAGTTTTCCTCAAATGTAGGCATTTTATCTTAATTGTAGCTCCAAGTTTAAAAATATATGTCTGCCTTCTATAATTTCCCTGTAGTAAAATGACATCTCATATTATTAAAAGAGCTTCATTTGTCTCCTGACCCAGCTATTCTCAGAATAGCAGGTAACTTAGTCAGCAAGATAATTTTAAAATATTTCTGATTCATTTTTTTTTATTTTTAAAATTTATTTATTTATTTGAGAAAGAGAGAGGAAAGAGTGAACAGGGGGAAGAGGAGAGCGAGAGGGACAAGCCATGCACGGAGCAGGGAACCTGATGTGGGGCTCAATTCCACGACCTTGAGATCATGATCAGAGCTGAAACCAAGAGTCAGACGCTTTAACCAACTGAACCATTCAGGTGTCCCTCAATTTTTTTTTTCAAATGAAAAACTATCAGTAGCAGTACGGATAAATCTATTATTCCTTCAAAACAGAAGCATAGGGGGATGCCTGGGTGGCTCAGTTGGTTAAGCGGCTGCCTTCGGCTCAGGTCATGATCCCAGCGTCCTGGGAGAGAGTTCCACATTGGGCTCCTTGCTCAGCAGGGAGCCTGTTTCTCCCTCTGCCTCTGCCTGCCACTCTGTCTGCCTGTGCTCACTCTCTCTGACCAAAAAAAAAAAAAAAAAACCAACAACAAAAACAAAACAAAACAAAAAAAAACACAGAAGCAGAAGCATAGGATATCAACAAACCATTGGTAATATAAAGCTAAGTGGACATAAGTTGAACCTATTTGCCTTTTTTGCAAAATTATTTTATTTTGCAATACATTATGAAAAAGTTGATCTCAAAACAGAAAGTGATATTGGTGTCACAATAAAATACCTTCTCTAGCTTAAACAATGTAAGCAATGGTTGTCTAAAGGAGTTCAGTGGAATTCCACTTCTGTGTACTTGCTTTATGAGATTAAATTTGGTTTCTTAAATCTGTTTTGCCATTTGAAAAGATCTGTAATAGGAATTCATTTAGGAATTAAATTCAAAGTGCTAATATGAAATTTTGGAAATGGATTATTTCAACTTGCTCTTCTTGGCAATTTCAACTTAAATACCTCAGGTTAAAACCAACTTCACGATCTCTCTAAATATACTTGTACATTTTATACGTATACTATAAATTAGAAATGGCATACTTCTTCACCGAATTTAACAAAAGATGTCATATATTTATGTTCAATTAGATAAGCAAGTTCACAACTCCATGACAGGAATGACATACTCAATTTAATATTAAAGGAGTGTCCACCTGCTGGATTATGTGATTAATTGGGTGATCCCAGCAATGTATACTTTCTGAGCACTAGTGTCCTCCACTATAGATGGGAAGCAGATAGGTTATATGTATCATAAGGCTATGTGTGGATTGAAGATGTGACATGCTTAGGATGAAGTCTGGCACACATTGTTTAAAATTATTAGCAATTTCATTATTATTATAAATTATCATTTTACTCATATTAAGTGCCCAAAGCTATTATGAATTTTGTTTATATTATTAGAATTCTACTTGTATTATTGTTTATGACTCAAGATAATATCTTATTATTTTATTACTTACTGCATATTTTAAGACACTTTCACATATTTAAAAATCTTTTTCACAGTCAAAGTATGTGCAAAAGAAGAAATATGACAATGAATTCTATTTAAAATGTATTAGAGGGGTGCCTGGGTGGCTCTGTGGGTTAAAGCCTCTGCCTTTGGCTCAGGTCATGATCCCCGGGTCCTGGGATAGAGCCCCACATCAGGCTCTCTGCAGAGAGCCTGTTTCCTCCTCTCTCTCCCTGCCTGCCTCTCTGCCTACTTGTGATCTCTGTCAAATAAATAAATAAAATATTTTAAAAAATAAAATAAAATGTATTAGAAAAAATACAAAATAAAAATAAAAATACATGAGAAAAGTATATCTCCTGAGGCATGGAAAATAAAAGCAAACATAAACTACATAAGCTTCTGCACAGTGAAGGAAACAATGAACAAAACTAAAAGGCAACTTGTAGAATGGGAGAACATTTGCAAATTTCATACCTGACAAAGGGTTAGTTTCCAAAATATATAATGAACTGATATAATTCGACACCCAAAAAGCAAAAAATCCAGTTAAAAAGTGGACAGAAGATATTAACAGACATTTCTTCAAAGACAACCTAAGATGACCAACAGACATATGAAACGATGTTCAGTACCATTCATCATCAGAAAAATTGCGAATCAAAACTACAATGAGATATGACCTCACACCCGTCAGAATGGCCCAAATCAAAAAACCACAAGAAACAACAAGTGTTGACTAGGATGTGGAGATAAAGGAACCCTCTTGCACTGTCAGTGGGAATGTAAATTGGTGCAGCCACTCTGGAAAACGGTACAGAGTTTCCTCAAAAAGTTAAGAATAGAACTACCCTATGATCTGGTAATTGCACTACTAGGTATTTACCTCCCTCCCCCCACAAAAAAAAACTAATTCAAAGGGATACGTGCACCCTTATGTGTATAACAGCATTATTTACAATAGCCAAATTACAGAAGTAGCCTAAATGTCTGTAATAGATGCGTGATATTTTGTTATAAAATTAATCAGGAATTTAGACATCCTGTTTGAATCCAGAACACAATCTCATAAACAGAGTGGATAAGGACAATAGCCATTCAGAATAGAAGTTAACTGTGTACAATTGTTAAGGCCACACTAGGTCATTCTACTTGAGCGATTGGTCCTCTGCCTAAGTGAGATATAAACATGTTTCCTATAAAAACCATCATGCAAATATTCCTCTTAAAATTTAATTAGCCATGTTCATAGTTTGCTGACACTTAAACTGTCTGGTGTTAACATTTTTAAGGCTTTAATTAACAAGTACAACAGGGTTTGCTTAAAGCTGTAATGTGGTAGAACATGATTTTATGTATCTATTTTAATACCCAAATATTATCTGGAGCCATAGATTTATATCAAAATTAAATATCTGTTCCAGTCAAATAATGTCACATTGACTTCATTAGCATTCATGAAGCTTCACAGCTGGAATATAAGTGGCACCTTGTTCATTACCACATAAGTTCATTAGTTGTTATAACAGCATCTATCATTTTATACTTCTGATATTAAGGAGAAATAGGTACAAATATACATTTTTAAAAAGAAGCATTTCCTAGGCCAGATCAAGAGGAAATACTTTTATATGAAATTATAAAAAAAATTAATTGCTCATTTATTTTGGACCAGGCACTTCACCTGAATTATCCTAATTAATCTTCATAACCACCACATGCATTTAATATTACCCTTGTTTTACAGAGGAAAAAAATGAAGGTGCAGGGAAGTGATATAATTAAAGGAAGAAGTAGTATCTGAATAACAGGCAGTCTTTTCTTAAGTCTGCGCTTTCAACTTGTATGTCTTGCTGTTTTGCAAATGTGTCCTCATTTTCTAAAGTTTTAATCTAAACTTGGGTATTAACTCATTATCTTTCTTCTGATTTGTCACAATTTTATATCTATGTTCATTGGTTAATAAATGTTGTAATAATTGCATTTAAATGCTAACTTTAAAAACTTCTGGTCATTCCGTGCAACATGGTTTTTCTTTCACCCAATATTCTACCATTTAGTCTATAACTGAGCTTCTCCCACTTGTAACTTTCTGCTTTATCTTATGGTAAGAGGTAAGGAATTTCTACTGGGTAAGTATGGGGTCAATTGCTGCTATGATTAGCATCCTATTCCTACTGAGAAGTCAGAAGCAGATGTACTGTACACTCTTGGTTGCCTACTCAATATTCATTTCTTCCTTAACCTTTCTTAACATTTTGGACAAGCAACCACCCTTCTACTCATCAATGTGCCTTTGGGGAAGCTGATCCCATTCTCTGGCCCAACTCCAACCCCTATTTTTCTACTTATATTACCTCAATCAGAAAGCTCTGTGCTGTGTGTTGTCCTGTCATTCAGCTAATAATGATGAAGCCCAGACGTTCTAAATCTAGGGTCCACATTCTTATCACTATGCTATCTTGCTTCTCTATCATGAGACTGTATATATACCATATCCTCGAAGAAACTCATCATGGAAAAATCATATATCCCTATTTGTTCTAACATACATGAAAAGAAAACTGTTTCAAGTGTATGTTCTTAGGTAATCATGCTCTGTGCAATTTAGCAGACAATAAGTATCACTTAGTATCTTATTATAATTATAAACATAACTACCAAAGAGTTTTAGCATTTTGAAATCCATTTTGAGAGCCAACTCCAAGAAAAGCTATAAAGTAGGGTGAAGTACTTTCTCTTTCCCCAATTCCTGCCAAGGATCTCTTCCTCAAAAGCCTTACTTCACCTTTCACCAGCTCAAACCCCTACAGCTGAAATGTCCCCACCAGCCACTTGCGAAACCTCTCCACTACAATAAATCTATTTTATCTTGCCTACACCAGGTCCTATTACCAGCTTAATGACACTTACTAATGTAGCTTATCTCCTCTTAGTTTGTTGATGTGCTATCCCATTCTTTATTCATTTGATCAGAAAGGTATCATTTAATAATCTTCATGTGCTGAGGACTGAGGGCAAGCTATAGAACTAGTGCCATCTCTCAAGGTACTCTCTGCCTTATTAGATATACGAAACACTTATGCAAACAATTCATGCTAACAAAACTGGTAAAGGGGTCACTACAAAGTTATAGCTACAGTTCTGTGGAAGTTAAGAGACTACTCTGCTTGTTCATTCTTTGGGTATTGAAATAGGGGCCTTTAGAAATAAAAGCCTAGAACCTTATGGGGCACCTGGTTGTCTCAGTTGGTACAGCATGAGACTTCTGAGCTTAGGGTTCTGACTTAAAGCCCCATGTGTGGCATGGAGTTTACTTAAAATAAAGTCTTTTTTTTTTTTTAATAGAAGGTTAGAACTTTAAATTATAATAGATGATTGATTTCCTGGACTGATTTTTATTATTGCTTTGGGGACTTTTCATATTTTAGCAATGTCAGCTACAAGGTCATCTTCTTTATGCTACGACTTCAGAATGGAGAGAACTCATTTAACGTTTTTGAGGGCACAAGGGATGACGTTCCTCAGTCTTCAAACTACTTTCTCCACTATTCAAACTACTTTCTCCAACTATTGCTGGCCCATGAGACACTTCCCCAGCAATGATTATACATATAAGACTGGGAAGGATGCAGAAACTCCAGCCATCTGCTAAACTATGTAAACAAACAAACAAACAAACAAAAACACATTTTTTTCTTATCATAAGGTCTCAGCCTCCATTTGACTGCTTTACTCTTTTTCCTTTTTTAAAAATATGCAGGACCGTAACAGCAACTCTTCAAGATCTGAGTATCTTTGGGATTTTAAACATTTCTGATCCTAATCATTATCTTTGGAACAAAGTTTATTTTGTCAACATCTTCAACAGAAGGATTTGAGCAGCAGCAGTCTCAAATAAATAACCATATTCCGCAGTGTTTATGTATATATGAGGTTATCAGTTTCAGAAAAATTGAGATTTTGCATCACTTTTTCATAACTGGTGTTTTCAGGAGTATATTCAGTTATTATAGATGCATATTAACATTATTACTCACTAAACAAAGAAAAAGCTTGAGCTGAAAATAAATAGGAAGGTTATCTGGAATAAGCTGAAAATATTTTCTATGAAATATATTTGCCCTCAAAAGCATATCAGTTTTGACAGGTGGAATGTTGTCTTCACATTCAGCTTCGAGGTGATTTTTTGAGTAAAAAAAGGAAACCAACGTGGCTTTCATCTAACGGTCTTCTGAATCACCAGCTGGCTAACGCCTCTAAACTATACATTTTCCAAGCAAAGATTACAGAGCAAAAAAGCTTAATCCCCTAACCACATCCAGATTCTCATGAATTAATTCATTAGTTCATAAATAAATTACACCCTCAAACCACTGCCTAAACTAATGTGCAGCTATTCAATTTCATCCCTTTGGGTTTCTAAGTGTTAGTTCAGATTTCTTTAATTACTAATCAGCAACATCAACAAGAAACATAGTATATTATATTCACAAAGATGTAGATACAAAGGGACCCTCTAAGTGTAAACTAGGTCTTTTCTTTATGATATCTTGGCTTTTTTATTTAAGCTTTGAAAAGAATATTCAAATTGAAGATGAACTTAACTAGAAATTAATGCCATAAAATTCATAAGATATTTAAGAGTATTTCTATGTTGTTTTACTTTTGCTTTTTTATGTATGAGCATATGTTTGTATGAATGTGTTGGACAGGGGGTAATCTTTTTTATCGGTACTGGGAACACTTAAGACAGCACAATTACATCTTCAAATATCCATACAACTGACTCCCAAGGATATTCTAGATTCTTGGCATAGAAACTATAACTTTGACCTAAAGAGGGTAAATTCAAAAAGAAAAAACAAATAAACAAAACTGGGCCACAGGTTACTGTCTCAGGGGAACAGAAATTTGCAATGCATGCTCAAGGCTGATTTTCTGTTTGGTTCTGCAAACATAGATTTATTTATTTTTAAAAACTAATTAGTTAATTAATTAATTTAATTTTGTATAACAATGTTTATGTTTGCTACAATAGTAACTCCTCTAGATGGCACTGACATGTTTCAAGGATAATAATATATTGGTCTAGCCACTTGTGAGAATTTTTATTTTAGTAAACTGTTCTACTTTTCATAAAAACATGAAGATAACCAGTTCCATTATTTTACAGGATCTCAGTTATAAACTATAACCCTCTCAGACTTCTTGAGGACCAAAAGTATGTCCTTTTCACCATATCTTCAGGGGCTAGCATCATTCCTAGAATAGTCAGTAAAATCTGTGTTCAGTGAAGTTTGGTTGAATCAACTATCTATGTGCATATATATAATTTAAAGATATATGTGTGTGTGTGTGTGTGTGTGTGTGTGTGTGTGTATTATACATAATTTAATATACACACACATTTTTACACCCGATAAAGCACTTACTATGTGACCAAACATGAGTTAGTAATTTTGTTTTATATTGTAGTACTTAAGGACACCAACAGTTACTGATTTTAATCCTTTTTAAAATAATTGAGATATGCAATCTCAGATATGACTTGCTTAGGATCACATAGCAATTAGATGGCAGAGTCAGGATTTAAAACCAAATTTTATAGTAATCAATTTAAGTAGTTCTTAAATAGTATGCTACATTTTAAAGATTTCAAGAATTTCATTAATAAAAGTCAAGTTGTAAACTAATTTGAAGATGCCATTCAATTTATTTGCTCTATCAGTATTGATTAATGTCTCTTTAAGTAAATCATGTATTTAATACTGAGTTTTTTGTTTTGCGTTGTTTTGTTTTACTACAGCAAGCAGGTAAATACCATTCTCCCTATTCTATTATTAAAAAGAACACAAAACTGTTGCAAATGTATGAGCAGAGAGTAACAAGCATCACTGTAAACAAAACAAGCTAACCCTCATGTTTTCTGAATTATAAGTCAACAATCAAACCATGTTATATTTAATATAAAGTCATTGTTTCCTTTTAACATCCTTTTATGCATTTATACAAATTATTTAACAATGAAAGATTATGAACTCACATTAACTATCTGACAAAAAAATTAATTTTTAGCTAAACCCATTTAATAAAAAAATAAACATTTTCTGGATTTTTCCAGAAATCTTTCCTTAAAAGTAAAGTATAAATTTTCTAAAATTGGATGTTTCTATTCAGTGTAAGTGAACATGAATGTGTCCAAAGCCAAAGGAGTATGATGAATGCTGCCCACTGATTTGAGTCTCCACAATCAGTGCTACTTCAGAGATTTGATGTACAACTATTATTGGTCTTATCTAAGGAGATAGGAAGTTTGATTCAGTAAATACACCACACTGGCTAGCTTCACTGACTTTTTTTGAAATGGGGTGTGGATAACTTTCTTGATGAGGAAATCTTGGATGATTTTCATTTATAGCACAAGTTTCCTACCTCCTTGTGGTAACTGTTCATACACTATCAGCAGTGTGTGGAGCACATATGGGTTTGCACTGGTCTAAGTTAATAACATATTGGAATAAAATTCTCACCCAGATCATATATACTCTATCTATATCACATTTGGGATATTTTCACCCTCTCCAACTATCTAATGTAGACAAGTGGGAACTGGTATATGAAGCAATGTCTTCAAGTTCTCTTCAGTGTGAAAAGGGCAGAATTTTACTAGAAGAGTGGCAATGCTTTAATTGTTACATTTCTTTGCATGTTCTATGTCTCTGGGAGGGCATCTCTTCTAGTCCATCCGGACTGTTATAACAAAAATACCTCAGACTGGATAGCTGAAATACAACAAAAATTTATTTTTTTTACAATTCTGTAGGCTGAGACATCCAAGATCAAGGTGCCAGCATGGTTGGGTTCTGGTGAGAGCCTTCTTCCTGGTTCATGGGCGGCACCCAGTCGCTATGTTCTCACAGGATGGAAGGAGCGAGGAATCTCTGCGGAGTCTTTTTCATAAGGTACTAATTTCATTTATGAATGCTACACCTCATGACTTAGACATCCACAAATACCATCCTCTTTGGGGTTTAGGATTTCAACATATGAATTTTAGAGGGATACAAATATTCAGACCAAAGCAGTATCATTTTTCAGCTGGCATTATTATCTTAATAAGGTTTACAAATAGTTAAAAACTGAAAGTAAAATCATACTGAAATGAAGAAATAAGTAGTTTAGATTTTACTTCCAATTAATCACGTTTGGCAGAAAGGTAATCAAATGACCTAAAAATCTTCACCTGAAACCACGGTTCACTTGTGGCAATAAACAGAATGGCAGACACTTGGAGCTTTGGATAACGGTTCTCAAATTTAGTGTTCGTAAATACCACTAGAGGAGCCTGCTAACATGCCCATTCTTGATGTTCCATCCCCACAAATTCTGATGTTGGTTCTGGAATAATGATGCATAATCTGTATTTTTCAAAAAGGTCTCCAATGTATTTCCACGCAGGTAGGCAGAAGTCCACATGTTGGAAAAAACCTGGCTCCCACGCATTAAATGAAGTGGACCAAATCAATTCTACAGCATGACTCTAAGGCCATAAGGATATAAGTAAAATTTCACCAGTATTTTATATGTGTGTGAGATTTAAATGAACATACACTTAACTGATTAAAAAAAGAAAAGAG